>NW_005871238.1:557187-568881 GCF_000147115.1 Myotis lucifugus | reverse complement strand
CAAGAATCCGCCTGGAGGGTGTGTGAGCATGTGTGCATGTGTGTGTGAGCATGTGTGAGCATGTGTGCATATGCGTGTGTGTGGACCAAGGCCAGCTGACCGAGGGAGGAGTGAGGGACAGCGGTTATTAGAGAACTAAGGGGTGGGGGTGGGGGCAGTCCCAGGAGTGTGACGAGGGGAGTGGGCCAGGGCAGGGCAGGCCCCTTACTGAGTAGATGGCTTTCATGACGCGGGTGGCTGTGGAGACGCTGGCAGTGTCGTCCTCGCGGTCAGAGTGCATGGTGAGAGGCTCACGGTTCACTGTCTCCACCTTGATGTCCAGTTTCCTTAGGGTCACGTCCTTGCGACCTGGGACAGGGAGACGGCCTGGACGCTCGCTGCCAGCCTCGCAGGGGTGATTTCTGGGCCCACCTTGACTGGGAAGTGCAACTGCCACACCCCGGGCCCCTCCCAGCGAGGCCCTGCCTCTGGAGGCCTGGGGTGGGCGGGGAGGGCCGGGCCCACGGGCCATACTCACTGCCTTTGCGACGCCGGTAGAGGAAGAACACCAAGGCCACGAAGGAGAAGGTGAGCAGGATGCCCGCACCGATGGTGGCTCCGGCGATGATGCCCACAGGCAGCACCTCTTCAGATGAGAAAGGAAAGGAGCGGGTAAGGACGGAGCCTGACCTCCCTGGGGCTCTGAGCTCAGTGCTGACTGAGGACCAGGCTGGCCACAGCCGCAGGCTCCCCGGGATTGTGCTCGGGTTGCCTTATGTAAAGGTGGGATTTTAGAGGAAGGCCTGCATTGTGTTTGGGTTTGGGCCAGAGCTTAAGCTTAAGCAGAGTGGAGGGCATGGTGATACCTTATCCTAGCTTCTGGGGCATCCCCTCCACCCTGGCCTGGGTGGTCTGTCTGTCCCTCTCCTGTCCCACCTTCCTATGAGCCTTGGTCTCTCCCTGCTGGCTGGGCTGTTTGAGGTCAGCTGTCTCCAAACTCTCCCACCTGCCACGTGTGCTCTGACCTCCTTCACCACCTCAGCATCGGGAAGGCCCCCTCTGCGCCCACCCACCAGACCTCCAACAGCCCACCTTGGTTCCCTGCCCCCCAGAGCTGAGAAGCACCTGGGACTCCGATTCCAGCTTTCTCTCCCCTCCCGGAAGTCCTGGGTGGGTCAAGGCCCCTCCCCACAGAGCCTGGGCTGCTGTGCTCTGCCTTACTCTCCACTCTCTCCCTCCACCACCTCCTTGCTGGCACCCTCAGCTGAGAACTGATGGATCCCGTTATTCCCATCTCCCATGTCAAATGGCTAGTTATGTATGTGTGTGTGTGTGTGTGTGTATACACTGAGTGGCCAGATTATTAAGACCACCCCATCAGTACTTCGTTGGGCCACCTTTTGCCTTCAATACTGTGGCGATTCTTCTTGGCATTGACTCCACGAGATGTTGAAAGGTGATGCGAGGAATCTGACACCATGCCTGATGAATAGCACTGTCCAGTTCTGTGAGATGTGATGGTTGTGGAACCAGCTGCCTGATGGCTCTTTTAACTTCGTCCCACAAATGCTCAATTGGATGGAGATCTGGTGATTGTGGGGGCCACCTAAGCAAGGTAAAGTCTCCCACATGTTCTTGAAACCACTCCTGCACAATATGAGCGCCGTGGCATGGCGCCTTGTCTTGTTGGAAGAAGCCATCTCCATTGGGATACGCCATCGACATGGTAGGATGAACTTGATCAGCAACGATACTTAGGTATGTTGTGCTATTCAGACGTTTATAATGATCTGGCCCTCTAGCAACTTCAGCAGGAAATTATAGCTAATTTGCCTACAAACGTCAGGTGGTCATACTAATCTGGCCACTCAGTGTGAGTGTGTATATATATATATATGCCTTTCTCCCTCTTCAGACATAAAAACTTCCCAAAAAGTCAAAGGTAATGCCTGTTGTTGTTGTTATACTAGAAGTGCCTCGGGGAGGGAACGTGTCTCCGATCAGACTAAGGATCCTTGAGGAGGTGGGGAACCGGACTCCCTGGGCACCTGTCCTATGCCAGGCATTTTATACATACTGCCTCATGTAATCCTCACACCAACCCAGTGAGGTAGGCTATACTTGACATTCCTCCAGCTGAAGTCATTTGCTGCCACTGCGTAAGTTCCTGAGGGCAGGGACCACGTGCACATTGGTCCCTGCAGCCCTAGCCCGGGGCCTGGCATAACAGATGCACAGCACACGTTTCAGAAAGTAAGTGGCTTTCCCCTGCTGAGCAATAGGCCAGGTTCCAGTGGGGAGGCCCCCGCCAGTGACCTCCCTCTGAGCCCCGCCCCGGGAGAGAGGAGGGAGCGGGACCCCAGGCTGTCCTGCGCCCCGGCCACCAGCCAGCACCGCGGTCACCTCGCTCCTCCAGCTGGATGATGGCGGTGCCCGGCCCGAAGCTGTTCCAGGCAGTGCAGTTGTAGTGGGTCTGGAAGTCGGCCTCCATGACGTTGTTGATGGTGAGTGTGGACAGCACCCCGCTGCCGGAGTTGGTCCTCTCCACCGTGTAGCGTTCCAGGGTCCCCACCTCCAGGAAGTTCTCCTTCCAGGCCCACGCCTGTGGGGAGGGCAGGGGGTCAGAGAGGGGCAGGAGGTCGGAACACCTCACCCTTCCTCAAGGCGCGTGCCCTGTGTGCCTCTCAGCCCAGCCCAACACACCCTGCAACAAGCCTAAGTCACTGACACCCACTGCCTCAGACCTTGGCATTGAACCTCCAGCCCAGTGGCTCCCACACATGACTGAGACATTCAGACAAATCTAGGGACGTTCTTTAAAATGCCCATTCCTGGGACTTATCTCCTAAATAGGAACCTCTTTTCTTTTTTTTCTTTTTTTTATCCTCACCCAGGAATATGTTTATTGATTTTTAGAGAGGGAGGGAGAGAGAAACATTGGTGTGAGAGAGAAACTTCGATCGGCTGCCTCCCATATGTGTCCCTACCAGGGATCCAACCCGTAAACTCTTGGTGTGCGGGCCAACGCTCCACCCAACGGAGCCACCCAGCAAGGGCGGAATCGGTGTTTTTATAAGGATCCCATGCGATGTATGTGACGTGGGTGCACCATTTGGGGACCCCTGATGTTGTAGAAAAAGCCCTGGGTCGGGGAGTCAAGAACACGGTGCTCCTTTCAAGTCCCCGTGTGGCCTCCCTTCCCTCTCCGCTGTTTCCTCACCTGTGAGTGAGAGGACCAGACTGGACAACAAGGTTTCTCCCACATAAGCCGGTCCTTCAATCGTACCCTAACCCAGAGCCAGCCCCAGACGCTCATAAAGAGCTCTCACAGGAGAGGGGTCCCAGGCTCCTTCACCCCTGGGCTCCCGGAGGGCAGTCCCCGTGTGTCCCCTCCCCCCGAGGGGAGCGTGAGGGGTGGTGCTGGCTGAGAACTGGCTCCGGTCCAGGATCAGCTGTCCCCGCTCGGAAGCAAAGCCCCCGGGAGCGGGGCCACTCCTGGTTCGGCAGCCGTGGTAATGAAGTGTCCCTGGGCAGCCCTGCAGGCAGCCAAATGGTTATTAAATGTGATGAGGGGTTTGACGGTTAATGGCCACGGAAGAAATTAATGGCTCATGGTGTGGGGAAGAGGAGAGAGGAGGGGGATGGTGCGGGAGCCGGTGGAGAGGAAGGAGAAGGGAGGGGAGTGGCTGTGGGACAGGGTGGGAAGGAGAACTGCTGGGCAGGGCTGAGGGGAGAGGCAGAGGAGGGAGCAAGGAAAGATCAGGAGGAAAGGAAGGAGATGAGGGAGGAGAGCAAGAGTGGCTCAGTGGTTCAGCATCGACTTATGAACCAGAAGGTTATAGGTTCGATTCCCAGTCAGGGCACATGCCGGTTGCGGGCTCGATCCCTAGTGTGGGGTAGACAGGAGGCAACCAATCAACGATTCTCTCTCATCATTGATGTTTCTATCTCCTTCTCCCTTTCTTAAATCAATTTTAAAAAATAAAGAAAAGAGTGGTGCCTGGGGAACTGACAGTGAACCTCGCCAAGGCCTCCCCTGGCCTTCCACCCCAGCTGTCCTGCTGTCCTCTTACTTGTCACGCGCCCCATGTTAGGGTGATACTGAGGTTCAAACACTAAGCAATTTGCTCAGGGTCACACAAGTCAGAGAGGTGGTGGGACAGAGCAAGGAAAGGGACAGAGGGACTTAAAGTTGGAGGATCAGAAGTAGAGAGAAGTAGGAGCAGAGACAGAGCGGGAGGAGACCGAGCCGGAACAGAGAGCAGGTGCTGACTGCCCCACGCCCCGTGCGTCCCAGCACTCACAATGCGGTCTGGGGGAGGTGTGCTCCCGATGAAACACTCCACCTTGCCGCCGTCTCCCCTGACAGCGTACTGCACCGCCTCGCTGGAGATAATGGGGGGCCCTGCAAGCAGAAGACGCAGTCAGGGTCGGCTGGAGTCAGGGTCGGCTGGAACCCGCAGCACCTGCCCCCCGGGCCCAGTCCCTCGCGGGCCACTCACCGTTCACGTAGAGCGGCACCTCCCGCTCGGCCACTCCGATGCGGGGCACGATGGCCCGGCAGGTGTAGGTGCCGGCGTCCGCCTGGGTCACCGACTTCAGCAGCAGCTGGTTGCTGTTACTCAGCACCTGTGCAGAGAGAGCAGCCTCGGGTGGGGAGCCAGGAGGCCTGGGCCCCTAGGTCCGGGGGGCCCCGCATTGGATGTATCGGAGAGAAAGCAGGAAGGGCCACAGTGAGTTCCCAGAAGGGAAGCAGGGTCAGGAGTCTGTCTGGTCCCTCCCCCGGCTCGAAACAGGTTGGCATTTAAACACACCAGCGCTGCACGGGCGGACAGAGGAGGTGGGCCAGAGGGCGATGAGGTCACAGGATGCGTCTCTCCGATGATCTGCTCTAGTGACAACTTCACCCTGAAGTCCCTCTTCTGCCCCAACTGCTCAATGCCGGTCTCTGGAGGGCTGTGAACTCAGCCTTTCCCTCTCTGGTGACCTCTCCAGTCCCCCACCTTGGATGCAGCCTTCACCACATCCTTTGCCAGCCCAGCGCCTCCCCTCAGGCCCTCCCCCTCCTCCCACACACGCCAGCAGGCCCCTGAACCGGACAGTTGTTCTAGGAGGAGGGGTGGGGTTGAGCGCAAGCACTGTCCTTGTCCTCTAAGTCCCAAGACCTTAGAAATAGCCCAAGTTCAACTTGAAAACGGATGCTGCCCTCCCTAGAGAGCTCTTCCCTCCCAGCACCCGGGAGAGGCAGCAAGGGGCTTACCATGTTGGAGTCCTTTTTGGTCCAGGTGAGGGTGAGGGGGGGATTCCCAACCCAGACACAGGTGAGCGTCACATCAGAGCCAATGTCTGTAGTCGTAGGTTTAGGGTCAACCACAATCCGGGGGGCGACTGAGGTAGAGGGCAGCAGGTCGTCAGGGTCTCGGTGCCATGGGGTCAGCTCCAATCAGCCTCCTCCTCTTTCTCCTGTCCTGCTACCCCCCCCCCCCCCCCGCGTTTCTTCCCTGTCTCCTCAGCCTCATAGAGCCTCCCCACCCCACCCAGGCCCTTTATAGGCCCCTCCCTCCGCCCCAGGTCCCACCCCGGCCCTCTGCCCCCGCCCCTGCAGGTGCAGCTACTCACAGTGGACATTCACCAACGTGCTGACATTGGTGCTGCCCACTTTGTTGTAAACCTCACAGGACACAGGCTCCGTGAAGAAGGAATAGTCAACATTTGTCTCATAGTGACTCTCATGGGCATCCTCAATGGAGAAGCCGCCCTTGGCCCATCTGGGGGAAGAGGCAACACGGGGGGGGGCGGTGGAAGTGGGGTTAGGGCTTGGAGCCTCTCACCACCCCCAGGGCACTGCCCTCCCCAGAGTGCCCCACGCCCTGCTCCTCACACCTGTAGCCCAGGATCTCAGGGTTGGCTGTGGCCTGGCACGTAAAGACAACACGCTCGCCCTCCTGTACCGTCTGTGGCTCGATGGACAGGGTCACGGTGGGAGGGTCTGCAAAGCAGGGGACAGGAAGTCAGGGTCTTTTCTGTGCCGCAGGTTTCCTTTTCTCTCCCTGGCACATCCACTCGGGCACCCTGTGCAGATCTGGGAGTCTGCGTGTGCAGTGTGCCAGCTCCAATAAATAAACCTGTCTTCTCCATCTTCACCCACATCCCTCATGGACTCTGGGGGGCCATCTAGAGTGATGATCAAGGATGATACCAAAGGGACAGATCAGTCAATGGGTGTAAAGGCCAGTGGTGGCCACTAGATGTCAGTGTGGGCTCCCCTGGCTCATTAAAAGGGCTGGGGGCGGGGCATTTCTCCAACTGCTGCCCAGATCCAACCCTACCCAGGGCAGAGGTCATTTATGGAGCACATACCAGCTGGCGGACTCCATGCTAGAAGCTCTGACACTCTATCTCATTTAATGCTCACCACCCTGAGAAGCAGGTACAGGCCCACGTTCCTTATCTGAAACCACTGAAACCATGTGTTTCAGAATTTGGAATTTTTCAAATCTTAGAAAGGAAATAGTGTGCCTGGACTGTTTACCATGCAAGACCTCCAGCAGGGTCCGGGCCACACCCATGGCCACATACAGTAATCCCTCTGCAGCGAAACCTATGACTATTCAGATTAAGACTACGAAAAGCCTCAGTTCAGGTTTTGCCACCAAATCTCTGTTATTTTGGAATTTTGGATAAGGGATTGTAGGCCTGCATTTTATTTCCTGCAGGTATACAGAATTGGAAACTGAGGCGCAGAGATTAAATCATTGCCCAAAGCCACACTCTGGTTTAGACCCGGGAAGGGCTTGACTCATCGCTGATGCCTCTTCACCAGTCCTCAGCGCCCCGGGGTCAAACCAGGGAACCCTCACAGATGCAGACAGTGAGCCTGTCCTGGGCCCCTGGAGGATTCTGCTGACTTCTCCGCGGTGCCCACATCTCCCCGCGCCCCCCTCCCCGGGTCCCCCCAGCTCACGGTGCACATCAAGCTCAATGGAGGTCTCCCTGCCACTGGGGGCGGCCTCGTTCATGCTGCGGCAGGTGAAGACGCGCCCGATGTCCAGGTCTGTGGGGTTGATGAGCAGCAGGCTGACGGTGGTCTCCCTCTTCCCGTCCTTCAGCAGCTCCTGGGGTGGGACCAGGCGGAAGGCAGGGTCAGCCTAAGGGCCCCTCCCTGCTCTCAGGGTGGCGGACTCCGAGCCGGACTCCGCTGGAGGGCGCTTTAACCTAAAGCTCAGCCCCGTCCCCAGACTCAACCTCTCCTTGGGTTTTGTTTTGTTTTAATTAGGAGATTTTATTTTTCAGAAAAGTTTTAAGTTTAAAAGAGAAAAATTGAAAGAGAATGCCCATGTTCCCCCTTCCCTCACCCCCCAGTTTCCCTGTCATTAACATGACCCATTAGTGTGATCTGTGTGTTACAACCAATACTGACACGTTACTGCTAACTCCCGTCCATAGTTTACATCAGAGCTCATTCTGTGGGCTGCCAACTTTGCCTCATGGTGTTGGTTGAGCCTGATTCCTGGGATTCTCTGAGTCCAGCTCAAGTCCCTCCTCTTCTGCTAAGTCTTCCTGGGCCACCTCAGGCCCCGGGACTCTCCCAGCCTGAACCTGTGCCCCTCGCAGGCAGTCTGTCCTCACGATGCTCTGGCTGGTTCTGCCCTGCCCTGAGGCACTGGGCCTGGGTTTTTCTGAGTTGGGTCTCTCCTGCTGGTCCGTAAACTCCTCGAGGGCAGGGAATGAGCTCACAGGCCCTAAGTCTCATACCTCTCATACCGACTCTGTGGCTCAAAGGAGCCCTGGGGCTGTTCTCCTACTGCAGGCTGCCCGAGGCATGCCAAGCTATGAGCCAAAGTTACACACATCTCCCCTGGGTGCAGACCGTGGCTCCCTGTGCTGCCTGGCAGGCCAGGGCTTTAATGAATGTAAAAGAGGGGGGGGGGACGACAAGTGCCACTAACAAACCAGCTTGTTTGGTTGCCAAAATATTTCAAAACATGTAGCGCTGAAGGAGAAAAGGAACAGAGTCCTTGGTGGTGAAAGAGTCAAGCACCACGGAGGCCAAATTCTCGTTGGTCAAATGGTGAAGCTGAGGCCAAGGAGAAGTGAGCTGTCCAAGGCGTCAAGGGCGGAGCTAACCCAGCTCCCCCTGGGGCGGTCCTCACAGGCCCACAGGTGAGCATCTCTCTCCCACCAGGGGAGGTGTCTGTGCAGCTCCTAGCCAAGGGCTGGGTACACATGTCTGCCCGCAGCTGGCAGAGGAGCTCGGAACAGGAGATCCCCCTGAACTCTGCCAGGTGATCCTGGGCAGGTCGCCTGCTGCCTTTCTCTGCCACAGGCTCATCTATGAAATGGACTCAGCGATCCCTGCCTCCTCGGCCTCTGAGCCAACTAGAGGAGGGGAAGGAGGTCAAGGGACAGGGTGGGCAGAGCGCAGTCTGACCTAGGTACAAACCCAGCTCTGCCGCATGCCAGCTGTGTGACCTGGGGCAAGTCTCTCAGCCTCTCTGACCATCAGCTTCCTTGCTGTGAGTTGGAAATAACACTAACTCAGGAAACGCCTGGGAGGGTCAGAATCACGGTCCACAGAGAGCTTCGCGCCCACAGCGCCTGACACAGTGGGTGTTCCTAACGTGGCTGTTCTGACTGCCGTTCTTGGTCTCTGCTCAGGACCGAATGGCATCATGAACCTGGAAATTCATTTCTCTGCTCTGGGCCTCTTTTTCCCAATCATATAACAAGACGGTTGGTCCAGATGACCTTTAAGGCCCCTTCTCGATCTGCATCCGAGTCAGACTCAGGGAGGAAGGAAAGATGACCTGGGATGAGGCCCAGGAGGGGGTGGGGAGCATGCGGGGTCTCACCGTGCTGGCCACAGCGCCCTCCTGCTGCGTCCCATCCCGGAACCAGATGATGGTCGCCGCAGGCTTGGCGTTAAAGGCTCGGCATGTGAGGTTGTAGGGGATGCCTGCTTGCAGCAGCAGTACGGGGCCTCCATCGATCTTGGTGTCCTCAGGGGGGACTGTGGGAGAGAGCAGAGCAATCGGTCCAGGGCCCAGCCCTGCCCTGATGGCCGAACCCCTGCCCTGGAGGCATCCCTCTCCTGGTATGTCCACCCTGGGGGAGGCAGTGCCACCCGCACCCCCTAAACGGAAGTCACTACATCTGTGCTTTCGTGTGGCTTCACCCAAGGCCCTCCGCTCGCAGCTTCCTGCACTCCTGCAGCCTTTCTTTTACAGCCTGGACCGTGTTCTGATACCATATCCCGCCATTCTCAAGGCTACAGACAGATGAGGGGAGTGGCCTCAAATTAGGAAAGGGCGGGGCTAGCTCAGGGTTTGAGTACAGCTCCTGGAGGGGGAGGGAGGGCAGTGGTCTTGCACAGAAAGGACAGAAAGGTGCTACGTCCACAGTTTCTTCCGTCCATTCCCTGCTCTCTGCTCCTCTGCCCTGGGGCAGCAGAGGAGCGAGTCTGCTACAGCAGGTCCCCAGTGGCTCTGACTCCCATCCCTGCTGGCCCCGACCCGTCCATCACAGCCGGCAGGTTCCTCTCTCCTCAGCGCAGCTAAGGCCGGGCCCCTCCCTCGCTCACACACCTTCAGTGGCGACCATCCACTGTGGGCAAGAGGTCCCAGCACCTCAGCCTGCTGCTCAGGGCTCCTCCTGCACTTGCTCACATCCTCGTCTTTGCTTTTGCCCCTTTCCTCACAGCTTCTGTTGAAGTGCTACCCAACCTATTTGCATCCTTCTTGCTGCATAAGGCCTTCCCTGCCATGTCCCCCCACTCCCGCCCCCAACACCACCTCGGTGGTCATGGCCAGTCACACAGAGCTCCTCCCACCGTGCACCTGTGTTTAAGTCACTGATGCTGATTACCCCCACCCCCACCCACCAGAATCATTATTCCTGGGAAAGCAGAGACCGGCCTCACTGATATTTACAGTCTCCAGTGCTCAGCGCGTGGCTGAAGCAGGCTCTCGCTAAGTGCTTCAGAAATTGAGATGCAGGAAATCAGGGACCCCCTCCTGGTCCTGTCCCCATGGTCCTCTACCTGCTCAGGTGAACCGGACCACGAGCGCCCTGAGGGCAGGGACTGCTGCCTCTTTTATCTTAAAGCTCCAGTGTCCAGCCCAGAGCTGGGTGGTGAGCAGGTGCTCGGGGCTATTCCCTGCATCACTGAGCACGAGATTGATGAGAGACAGGCGGACACATTCTGATATAATCCTCTGGTCCACCTGCTGTTCACTGGGCCAGAAATGCAAAGGGTTTTGCTGGTTGTTTGCTGGGAAAGACTCAGAGGGGCTGAGGCAGTGGTCGGCAAACCGCGGCTCTTTGGCCCCTTGAGTCGGCTCTTCCACGAAGTACCGACTTCTGCGCATGGGCCACGAAGTTTCAATCGCACTGTATGTGCGCGCCCGCACGTGGTATTTTGTGGAAGAGCCACACTCAAGGGGCCAAAGAGCCGCATGTGGCTCACGAGCCGCAGTTTGCCAACCACGGGGCTGAGGGAACCCCGCCGAGCGGCCCTGGGAGGCCCATGGAGCCAGTGGTGGGCAGGGCGTCCTGAAGTCTAGGAAACGGTGGTCTCCCGGCTGCGGTTCCAGCAGAAAGGAGTCTGTCCCAGAGTCCTGCTCCGCTCACGCGTGCGGAGTGGCAGAGGGAAAGCATGAAGTGGAGAGCCAGCTGCCCTGGTTCTAAGCCCTGGCACCTCTATGTACTTGCTTATGATCTCAGGTGAGTCCCTCAAGACACTGAGCCTTCATTTCTTCAACACAGACATGACATGCCTGCCTCTGGGGCCGCATGAAGGTCAGGCGGGGCACTGGGTATGGGCTGGGATGTGCAGGGCCCGAGACGTGGGGAAAGTGTGAGTTTTATGGACTAGCGAATCACCCATTGAATGCCTGGCTTCTCCTCTTTGCTCTCTGGTATACCCCGGTCCAGCGCCAGATGGGTGCAGGTTTGGAAATGGTGGAAGAAGAGCAAAGTGGGAAGACGGATAAAGAGCCGCCACTCAGGGTCTCCTGCTCCGCCCGGGCCCCTCCCAGGTCACGAACGCCTGGCATCACGTCCAGGAGGGAGGGCCTGGCTGATCACAGGCCCTGTGCCCAGGGTGAGGGACGGGAGGTGAGGGACACTCCAGACACAGGAGTCCTCCTGCGAGCAGCCTTCTCTTCCCCTCTCGCCCTTCCCCTGCACCCGTGGCCCTTTCGCAAAGACCGTCTACTCATCTCCTGTCACTTGCCCACCTTTCTCTTCGAATCTGGGGCAAAGAAACATAGGTTGTTAAAGTATCTGATCAGCCATAGGTGAGACAGCACATGTCTGTTTCTGAACCCATTTTTATGATTCGTGACAAATTTGCATATCAATATGTATCTATCGGTAGCCTCCGTTTCCGGGTTTGTATAATTGAAAAAAGAACATTGAGCCCTGGCTGGTGTGGCTCAGATGGCTGAGCATTGCCCTGGGCACCAAAGGGGTCGCAGGTTCGAGTCTGGTCAGGGCACCAAAAACAAAAGAACATTGACACCTATTCCCTAGGGCTGTTAGCATGAAGGGAAAATGAGGTCTGAGGTCAAGAATATGCAGGCCCCTGTGAACTCTAGTGTCATCTACACTGAATGCTCATCAGGTGTCCAAGTGCCCTGTGCATATGATGTCACTGAATCCTCACCACCACACGTAGGTCATTGCTCCTTTCATGGTAAATGCCATGACTCCCAA
>NW_005871238.1:552257-556023 GCF_000147115.1 Myotis lucifugus | reverse complement strand
ATAAAAAAAAAAGCAAACCAAAGCAAAAAATATAAAATTAAAACCGAGCGTCCGAAAAAAAAAAGAAAAAAAAAACAGTTTACCTAGAAAAGCGGCTCCATAGGACTCACACACTCTACACACGGGTGGAAGATGAAGTATGATATTACCCACGCCCACCCCTGGCAGCCAACTAACGCTTAATCCCCAACCCCAGGCCTGCTCCTTGCGAATTCTTCCCATTCCGTCCTCACCAGAGAGGAAAAGCAAGTCATCCGCCAGCCTGCTGTCCTAGTCCTTCAGGGCCTTTGCACCCAACAGTATTGGCTGTGGGGTCCCTCTCTCGTTTGCCCAGACCCCACAGCTCACAGCTCCTTGCACAGACCGCAGCAAAGCCGTAGCTGCTAAGAAAAGGCCGGCTTCATGATGCCACGTTACCGATAAGAAAACTACTGTCCAGAGGTCGTGACCTCTTCTGACGCTTGGTGCAAAAATGGCCCAGGTCTCCTGACTCCCAGTCCAGGGCTCTGCCTGCCACACTCAAAGGATTCGCAAGCCTCCCCCCAAACCCAGGAAAAAACTTCCTTGTGTCCGAGCTCACTCATCTCATTACCTTGCTCCTTCCTCCTATCCCTCCTGGGGGCTCCCCCGACTTCAATGAATTCTGGTTAGAGGAAGAAAAAGAGAGGGAGCAGGGCAGATCAAACAGAGGCCGGAAAAAGGAAGGGACCGAGGTGATAACAAAAAGGAAGACAGAGGGTCACAGGCCGGTGGAGTCAGGCACAGACAGAAGCACAAGAGAGGCAGAGGCCCAGGGAGAGCCACTGAGCTTGAGGAACAGAAAGACGGTGGAGCCAGAGGTCCTGCAAGAGAGGCCGGGCATGCCCTGGCCAGTTTGGCTCAGTGGATAGAGCGTCCGCCTGCGGACTGAAGGGTCTCAGGTTCGCTTTCGGCCAAGGGCACATGCCTGGGTTGCAGGCTCGATCCCCAGTAGGGGGCGTGCAGGAGGCAGCTGATCAGTGATTCTCTCTCATCATTGATGTTTCTCTCTCCCGCTTCCTTCCTCTCTGAAATCAATAAAGAAATTTATTTTTTTTTTTAAAGAGAGGCCGGCAGTGGAGCAGGACACTCTGGCACTGTGTGGGGGAGAGGCCCGTCATCATGGAAATGGCCCTGGTGCTGCCGCAGAGGAACATGGGCCCGGTGCCTCTGGGGTGGCAGCTGAGAGACAGTGCCTCCTCCGGGGCCCTCCAGTCCTGCTCCCCTGCTCCCTGAGGAGGCCTCCAGGGGAGTCTGAGGAGGAGGGTGAGTGTTGAGGGCGGAAAGGAGGCGGAGAAGGGGCGGAAGGGCTGAGTGAGGCTGAGAAGGAGCAAAGGGGGCAGGTTCTGGGGTCGGAGACAGCAGAGTGGGAGAGAGGATGGGAGAAGCTCCCTCTGCCGGGAGGAGCTGGGAGAACAGGCAGGGTCTCCACCAGCCCAGCCCTCTGCCCTGGCCCAGGGAGCCTGTGTCCTTGGACAGCCTGGGCACAGGGTGCCAGACCTCACACCCCACATGTCCCTCAGGTGGCTGCCCAAGCCCCCATTTCACTGTCTTCAACCTGGATCTGGCTCCAAAAGAAATCGAAAGAATGCCTTAGCTGGTGTGGCTCAGTGGATAGAGCGTCCGCCTGCGGACTGAAAGGTCCTGGGTTCGATTCCAGGCAAGGGCACATGCCTGGTTGCGGGCTTGATCCCCAGTAGGGGGCGTGCAGAAGGCAGCCGATCAATGGTTCTCAATCATCATTGATATCCCCCCACCTGCATCATTGATATTTCTCTCTCTCCCTTCCTTTCTGAAATCAATAAAAATATATTAATAAGAAGAAAAGAAGTTGAAAGAAGGAGAGGGGAGGGAAGGCTAAGGAGAGAGAGGGACATGGGGCAGGCGTGAGGCCAGGAGCAGAGGGAGAAGGAAGATGGGAGGGTGGAACAGGAGAGGCGGAGGGGCTGCCAGGTGCCAAGAGAAAGAGGCGGAGGAGTGGCTGAGGGCACGGAGGGAGGTGGGGCTATTACTGAGCACGGTGAGCTTCGCCCGCCGGGAGCGCAGCGCGGCCTCCGTGGCCTGGCATTCGTAAGAGGCATCGTCAGAGAGCTCGGCGTCTGTGATCTCCAGGTTGTACTGCCCGGCGTCCGCGGAGCCCACGACCCGGTACCGCGGCCAGGCTGCAGGGACAGAAAGGGGGAGCCCAGCGTGAGCCCATCCCCACGTGGGAGCCAGCCCGAGTGACCCGCGCTTATCCTCTGCCCGCTCCTCATCCCCACAGCAGGGTCCACACCCCACTCCCAGCCAGCGCCCCCCTCCGCCCTCCCTGGGAACCCATCTCGGCGGATAGGGATGAGGTCCCAGATGTGGGTGCTGTGACGTCATAACCTCCCACAGTGAGGCTGGGGGCCATAATGCAGAGGAGGAGGGACAGGGTGGAGATGGGAGGTGGGGAGGGGGTGGAGTGGGGGAGCAGAGCAAATCTCTAAAGCAGTTTGCAGAAAATGGTCCCTCATAATAATAGGAAAGACAAAAGAATAAATGTGACAACAGAGAAAGAAGAGGGAGAGAGGGGGAGATGTGGGACATTGCGGCACCGACATGAGCTCAGGAAGCCGAGGCCTCACCCTCACTTGCCCAGGGAGGGACGGTGAGGCAGGTCCTACCAGCTCCCTGCGGAGCCCGAAACCAGAGATCCTGTTCCCCCAAGAAGCCGTGGCTGTGACCGGTGGGCCTCAGAGAGTCGGGCTCTGTATTCGGTCTCCCTTGCTGCTGCCCAGCCCCTCACTCTCCTGCCCCTGCTCCTGTGCCCACCTCAGCGCCCTCCCACTCTCTCCCTCTGTCTGCAGGCTATTGATTCTTCTCACTCCATAGCCATCGATCTCTTTCTCTCTCTCCCAGTTTCTTTACCTTCCTATCATCAATAGATCCACCAGACCTATCTCTTCCCTTTAATCAGATTGCTTTATACAGACAAATCTCCCCCTCCCCCCTGCATTAATACAGGACACCCACAGCAAGCCATCCCAACCCCTCGGACAATAATAAACATATACAGCCCCTCCCAGACTTCGGTCCTTACACGGCTTTAGGGTGTTTTCACAAAGTATATTCTCATTTGGTTCAAAACTCACAAATGCACTTATAAGGCGACAGGCCTGGGACTCTTACACTATTTTATACGGTGGCAAGCCAAGGCCCAGAGAGGTGCAGTGACCTTCCTAAGGTCACCCAGCAGGTAGGTGGCAGAAGAGCACCAGCACCAGGGCCTGGACTCCTCATCTCCTCGGCCAGGCGGCCTCTCCAAAGAGTCTCTACTTCCTTTGGACTTCAGGAGGCTGGGTTTGGGTTTGTTTGTCTGTTTATTTATTTAACTTATTACCAACTCATATTTGCTTCAGCACTGGCTCCAGGGCGCTTAATAAAAGCTTGTTGAATAAATAGATAAATAAGTGCTCAGGCTGATATTAAAGTAAGTTTTCAGCCTCTGAGCAGACATTGCTGGGCAGGGGCAGGGGCAGGGGCAGGGGCAGGGGCAGGAGAGGGGCTGGAGCGAATCCAGTGGCATAAACATGGCCTGTCTCTCTCCTGCTCTGCAGGGAACTCTCCCAGCACCTTCTGCTTCCCCTGCTTCTGCCTGAAGCAGCTCTCCTGGTTTCTGTCTGTCTGTCTGTCTGAACTCTTCTACATGAAGATCTCCTGGTTTCTTTGGTCTCTCCGGCTCCTCGTTGCCTTTCTTGAGCGAGTCCATAGGAAGAAACACAGA
>NW_005871238.1:537591-552073 GCF_000147115.1 Myotis lucifugus | reverse complement strand
TCTGATCGGCTGGCTCCTGGCTGAAGCGCGTCTGGGTCCCTGTCAAAGCCAAAGGCGGCACCGGTAAGGAGATGCATGGGGAGAGGAGATCCACCCAGAGGCAGCCACTCCCGACTCCTGCTCCCGCCCTGCAGGCTCCTGCTCCCGCCCTGCATCGGCTGGAGAGAGAGGCCTGGGCCTGGACCCTCCTATCTGCCCACTTCAGCCCAGCACCTTCCCTGCAGGATGCCACACGCTCACCCTGATCCCTTCCTCCCTCCACGGTCCCCAGGAATGGTCTCAGGAGCCGAGTGCTCAGCAATCATAGGAAGTGGAACACTATTAGCAACGGCCTTGGCGACGGGGCTAGTCGAACCCTCTCAGCTTCCAGATGAGGACGCCGAGGCCCTAACCAAGGACACCAGTGGGTTAAAGGCAGAGCTGGGACTCGAACCGGAATCTCAGAACTCCGGGCCCAGGCTCTTCCCTCCCACTGCCCCTCCCTGACACCCGTGTCAGTCAGCGCTGGCTCACAGTGCTTACTAAAGGCTTGTTGAATTAATGAATAAATAAGTACTCAGGCTGATATTATAATGGCCGTGGCCTCTGAGCAGGCATCGCCTGGGCAGGAGGCAGAGAGAGACTGGAGCAAAGTAGGCGGAAAGCACATTCCAGTTCCAGGAAGCCCGTCACCAACGCCGCCGGTGACGGTGCGGTCCCCTTCGTCCTGAGACATGAATACACCATTGCACCCTACTTGCACATGCTCTGTGTGAGCCAATGTCAGGGAACACACATGTGCAACCATGTGGTCCCGCTCCCTCTGAATGCGTCCAGCAAGTGCTAAGGGCAGCATCTATGGGGCCGGTGTGTCCACGTGTGCAGAGCTGCCTGCGTGGCTGTGTATCCAAAACCAAGTGCCTATGCCCCTGCTGCGTGGTGCACGCCCTGTCCTGTGTATGTAGCTCTGGCACATACTGTGGGAGCTGCATCCAGCCACCCGCTGGCAGCCCGGCCCGGAGCACTTGATTAGAGAACCGCAGAGTAATTGCCTTTAATGGTGGAGTCTAAGTGGAGCAGGGAATTGGACGGCGGTTTCTTCTCCCCACCACTCCCTGCGCCCGCCTGCAGCCCGCGTGCCCAGCCCAGTGGTGGGCAGGCCCGGGCACGGCGCATGGCCTCAGGAGCAGAGCCTCGGCTTCCGCGCAGGGCTGTGGGAAAGAGGGCAGAGGTGGAGGGGCTGAGGAACAGCAAGGGAGAGGTCTGGGCATCCTCCCACGTCCCCAATGTGTCACACCACTGTAACCCAATCAATTTTCCCCAGGACGCCTTCCCCTTCTTTGCAGAAACCCCATCCCAAATCCAACTGTTTCCAAACTAAGTTTTCCAAAATTTCTCTGATTCTCCATTATTTTGTGGATAAGGAAGCAAACGAAACCTGTCCCTCCCCCTTCCAAGACGTCCCTGTAAATTATGAGACAGGACCCTAGTTTGTCCTCCTCTTCTTTTTTTCCCCTCCTCAGCTTCATTTCTCCCCTTCTTTCCAAAGCTGCTCCACTTCCAGGAAGTCCTCCAGGATTGGCCCCTTAGCTCCTTGGGCAAACAGCTTGTCCCATCACTCGGCCCTGCTGTCACAGGCCTGTCCATGGGATTTCAGATAGTCTGTGCCCATGCTTTTGTTTGTCATGGGATAGAGGGCAGTGGGTGGGTAGGGTACCTGCCCTAACTGTTTACCAGAATGAGAACCTCTGCTCAAGGCCGAGGGCTGTGATATCTTTCTCCTCTAAATTTCCCTGCACGTTTGACATCCAAATTGGTTGCTGCACATAAAGGGACCAAGAAGAGGGGGCCGGGCCAGGAGTGACTGATGGCCAGCTTATGAGCTCATACACAGAGGAAGCATCTTTTGGTTAAGGGTGCAAATCTAGCTCTTTGGGTCTGCGGGGGATCAGGGAGTTGGAGACAGGGCTCCTCCCCCACACCCGTGAGCAGCTCCCCAACTCTGCTGACCTGGCAGTCCACCCATGTCTTCTAAAGAGGCAAAGGATAGGCACGCCCGTATTTCCAGGGGAGGGGGTGGGTCAGGTGAGCAGCCAGCATTATTAATTCAGGCACTGTCCTCATTATTATTTAAATTTATTCATATCATTGCGCATTTCTCCAGTGTAGCTTCATGCTGCAAACTCTCCACACTCATGCTTCTCCTTCCACAGCCCCCAGAGCCCGAGTCAAGGGCTTGGGAGTGGGGCAGCCAGAGAGCCGTGGCTCGGAGATGGAATTGATATTCACAGCGCTCCTGCCTGGGGCTGGGACACCCTGGTTTCCTAGCGAAGTCTCCAAGGACAGCGACAAGCTGGCTCCTTGTCCACTGAAGCAAGCCCGAGGCCGACCTGCAGTGGGACACTCAGCAGAAGCCCTTGGGGTCAGAGTCGGAGGCAGAGATCTTGCCGGAGGGCGGAGTCCATGACCTTGGCCTGCCCCTCCCCTGTCTGGCCTGTGTGTGCTCACCTTTGCAATGACTCCAAAGACAAGTCTGGACTAAGAGCCGCAAAGGTTCCTTTTAAGAGCACAAGCTCAGGAGACAGACGGGCTCATGGAGTGCGACTGCCCCTTCCTAGCTGTGTGACCTCGGCCAAGTCACTTACTCTCTAAGCCTCGTTGCCCTTATTGGTGAACTGAGGGATGCAGACACCTCCCAGAGCTCTGTGAAGGCTGAATGGATGAGGCTATGACATGCCAGGGGCATTCCTGGCACGTGCCCACTAGTGGGAGCTATAACCCTTCTCTCTCCTGGGCGGGTAAGTAGAGGGACTGCTAGAACCCTGAACAGTGACATGACAAAGAAGGTGTGTGTCCTCCTGGGGACTTGGACGTAAAATGCCCTCTGGGTTTAGGCCTGGCGGAAGCAATCTTGCCTGGAGGCTGGAGAATGGAGGCAATGATCCTGAAGAGCCCAGAGGAGGGACATGGAGGGTCTAGGGAATTTAACTCCATGGAAAGGCAGCCTAGATCCTGGCCCCAAACAGTCCTGTAGCCAAGACAGAATGAGACAGAGTCCAGTGCCCACAGGTTGGTCCATGATGGGGAGAAAGCCCCAGGCCTGCATGACCAGGTCCCGCGCTCTCTCTTCTGCACCCTCCACACCTTTATTACCCCTCATGCCTTTGGCCAGGCTTTTCCCAGATGGGACACTGCTCTCTCCCCCGCCTTTGGGGTTCGAATAGTTACCTCTTCTGTGAAGCCCTCAGTCACTGGCCAGCGAGCCTTCAGGGCCCTTTGCATCACTTCTCGCCTCAGCTATAGAAGGTCCACACTGCACTGCTCACCCCCATCCCTGCCCTGCCCGAGGGGTGGGGACATTATGTCACTCGGAGCTCCAGCCCCATCACCTACGGGGCCTGGCTGCCAGTCACACAGCAGGTGTTCTGAGCGGGCCTGTTGATTGACAGAATGAGAGTGAGCACATGCCTGGGTCAACAGCCCCACCTGAGAAACACGGAAAGAAGGCAGAGCGCCCTGCCCAGGCTAGGCCACAGAGCCCAGCAGAGGCAGGGCAGCAGGAGGGTGGAGGGACAGGACAGGGTCCTCTGCAGGAGAGGAGAAGCATTGCGGGGCAGGGCTGGCAGTCCTAGGAGGCTCCCTGGAGGAGGGGGTAGCAGTAGACCAGGTGGAGGATACAGAACTCTGGAAGCTTCTGATGCAATCATGGGGTGGTCATGAGAGAATATGGGGATGGTGAGGAAAAGTCTAGAAAGTGAGCCTCAGACTCAGGCCATTGTCCAAACCTGTCCCCTGGGCCTCTCCATCTCCCCTTGATACTGTCCCTTCACCCAGGACACTTCTCCATAGCGCCCTCCCACCTCTTGTTCTCAACCCTGATCTTCCCGGGTGACGCTGCCTTCCAGCTTTGTCCGCCACCCCCTTCTGCACCGCACGGGGGTCCAGAGGCAGACCAGGAGCCCGTCTCAAAGCCAGGCCTGTCTCAGCCTCTGTGTGTGAATACGTCTCCTGTCCCCACTGGGCCTAGCCCCGGGGCTGGGACACAGCTTCCCTACCAAGGCCCGGGGAAGACAGACGGCTTGAATCCCATTTTTGACTAAGAACTAAGTGACCTCTAAATCTATCACAGAGCAGCCGAAAATGCTCACAGATTCTCAGACAGGCGTCGTATACTTCTTGTGAGCATACATGTACTATCACACACAAGTGCGCATCCACCCCCGCCCCACACTCACCCCTCTTCTGTACCTGTGCATTTATGTACATGTCTCTGCACCCCATGGGCATGTGTCCGTGCCCACGTCAGGGTACATGTGCCCTGGCAGTCATGGTCCCAGAGCCTTGCCTGCCAGGTCTGCCAGGAACCAGAGAGGGAGTGGGGCCAAGCACACGAGAAGCCCGGGGAGCCAGGCCGCAGGAGCGGGAGGTGGAGGCCAGGCCCTGTCTCCCCAGATTTATCCTGTGAGCAGTAATGAACCCCTGGGCTGGAGCAGTACCACTCTCTCCACCGGGATAGCTGCCCGTTCAAAGACAAGCCTTTGATTCACACTGACAGCTCTCAGATGGAACTAAATCTCTCCACACTCCACTCTTCCGCCCTCTCTGCTCTCCTCACTCGTCCCGCCCCCAGTGTTTCCCCTCCAATCCCAGCCATTCCTGTCCTGTTCTAGGAAAACTACAGCAGCCAGAGCGGCGCCTCCCATTGGATCCTCTCACCAAGAAAAGAGGATTGCCGTTCCCTGGGCACGGCCAGCAGAGGAAAGGAAAGAAGAGCGGGAGGTTAGCACTGGATAGACAGAAGGTGGGGGAGAAGGGGGGAATGGGGCGCGGGGGTGCTGGCAAGGGCCGGGCAGCGAGGACAGATAGGAGAGAAGGACAGAAACTGGCCCTGGAGGCAAACGGAGAAGCAGGTTCCCGGTTCACTGGGACCTTGAGACCAGCAGCTCTTGGCGGGAAGCGCCAGGCCTGCCCAGCTGGGCATCAGGCCCCTGGATCCTGCCTCAGACAGAGCCCCGCCCAGAATCTGAAATGTCAGAATGGGATGCGACTTCCTCTCCCAAAGACAAGTTTGCAAACAGTCACAGACGATTATCACCCCCACCTTCGCCCACCAGCACCTTGCCTTCACTTCACAGTTTGGAATGAAAATGACTCAGTGAAGAGTCGGGGCCTCAAATGCCCTGATTCCACGGGCCCAGCAACCTTCGCCAGCTCCCCACGTGGGGTCCTCTCTCCTCCCAGGAGGCCGCACTCATGGGCAGAAGAACCAGCGTCTCCCCGCTCCCACGACCGCTTAGCCAAGCTGCCCTGGTGTCTGCCCCAAGGCTGGGGCAGGAGAGGGGCGTCTTCCCAGGGACCAGATGGGGTTTGAAAGTGGCCGC
The DNA here is from genome assembly GCF_000147115.1 of Myotis lucifugus. NCBI lineage: Eukaryota > Metazoa > Chordata > Mammalia > Chiroptera > Vespertilionidae > Myotis > Myotis lucifugus. The sequence continues at coordinate 546,713 of NW_005871238.1, read as the reverse complement.
GATCTGGCCTGGTTTCTCACGTTTGAGCAGACCACGGAGGCCGGCCACAGAGGTGGCCACAGGCCTGGCGAGTATTCACAGGGACAGGGCATAGGAGTTGATTGGACTTGGCCAGTAAATAGTCACCCCAAGAGGCAGAAACAAATCCTCATGAGGCATGGGACCTGGCCTGATGCCACCTGCAGGGACAGAGAACTCTGGGCCCAGTGGGGGGAGGGGGGGCTTGTTGGTCCGGGCTCTGCCCCCATCCAGCTGAGTGGCCCCAGGGAGGTCACTTCACTTCTCTGGTCTCAGCTGCCTGAAACTCTAAAGGGAGGGAGGGAGCCGAGTGACTTGGCCCCAAGGGCCTTTCCAGCTCTGATGGTCTAAGATTCCGCTCGCCTGGGACCTTGGCCACACCTTGCGGACACACCTAAGGACTCACCCCGTGCCCGTCCCTCTCAGACGGTGAGGAAGAGCTGGTGTACCTGGGGCCGTCCTGGCATTTCCTCCCCGAAGGGTGGAGGGGGAGGTCTGTGGTTTGTGACACTAACAGTGGCTGCGAGGACCCAGATGATGTACCCCGCAGAGGAAAAGAAAGGCCATTCTTCGTTTCCCCGTAAGCACTCCACACCAGCGTTCCTTACACCCCCGTCCTCTAGGTTCACGGTGGGGAAAAGGATAGAGAGCAAGTCATTCGGGTCTCGGAAGGGCCCTGCCAGCCCAGGCCCAGTCACAGGACCGTGAGCTCCCAAATAAAAAAAGACTTGCAGCCCGGCAGTGTGGCTCCGTGGTTGAGCGTCGACTTATGAACCAGGAGGTCACGGTTCAATTCCCGGCCAGGGCACATGCCCGGGTCTCGGGCTCAATCTCAGTTGGGGATGTGCGGGAGGCAGCCGATCAATGATTCTCCGCCATCATTGATGTTCCTATCTCTCTCTCCCTCTCCCTTCCTCTCTGAAATCAATATACATATATAAGACTAACAGGTGCAGCTGAAACCACTGCCCCCCCCCCCCACACACCCCATTGGGACCTCTACTCCCCTCTACCCTGCACTTGGGCTAGACCTGATCTGGCAACTCAATGTAAATGGGCTCTGGCAGGGGACCCTGAAATGCTTTATGGAAAGGACAGTGGCTTTGTGAGCTCAGGGGATGTGGGTAATAGCAGGTAGGACAGGAGAGAGCAGAAAGGGAGGAGGCAGGGATGGTGGATGGCTCTGCTGAAAAACGGAACTTCATTCTGGCTTCAGCCGGCAGGAGAAGCCTGCAGGAGAGAGGAGGCAGGTGGCTGGCAAGGACTTCAGCTCATATAGGATAAGAGGTAAGAGAGCAAAAGACAGAAAGAGGGAAGGAGATGAGAGAAGGTAAGCTAGGACGGTCACAGAGCCACAGAAGCGTTGGAGAAGGCCGCAGAAGCTAGGGTGGGAAGGCAGGAGAGGAAGAAATGATCTGCCTGCCCTCCTCCCCGCAACCTAGAGAAGCCACGGAGGAGGGGCCCCCCTGCCGGCAGCCCCCAGTCCACAGAGTGGGAGGAAGGAAACTGACACAGGTCCCTGCGAGATGGCCAACGGGCAAAGACAAATGAGAAAAGGACGGGAGAGAGTCACAGGCCCAACGCAGAGAGCAAGGCAGATGAAGAGCAAGCTGGTGGCAGGAGATGAGAGAGAGAGGGGCTGCTCTAAGGGCAGGTAGGAAGGAGGAAGGAGCGAAGGTGACACTGGTATGAAAGAGGCAGACAGAGGATAAGATAAAGAGACAGGAAGGGGAAAAAGAAGAAAATTAAATTAGAAAGAGAATCTGAAGGTTAGAGCTAGAAAGGGCTTTGATCACCAACCCAACACATTTATTTTGAAGAAAATGAGGGTCAGCGAAGGAGAGGGAGATCTGAGGCAGGCATGTCTCCAAATTTCTGACGGCATCTGAGCCAGCCTCCCAGTCACAGAGGGCTCCCTTCCCCAGGGGCTGGGCACACCCCACACCTGCTCTCCCAGTGTTGACGGTGGGGGTGCGATGGGGGGTAAGGAGTGTACCGGGAACCCTCCTTCACTGAAAGAAGGGAGCTAAAGGGGCGTTTAGAGGAAAAACTGTGGAGAAGCCTGGAAAGGCAGATACAAAAAAAGTAACAAGACCATCTGGGAGAGGAAAAATGAGGAGGAGGAGGAGGAGGAGGTGGTGGAGGAGGAGGAGGAGGAGGGGAGAGGAAAGAAATTGGAGAAGGCCTGGGGGCTGCGCGGACAGATGGGAGGGGAGTTCTGGAGCATTTAGGTCAAAGAAATGGAGTGAAATCCTTGAGAAATGGAAGGGATTTTTGAAGGATTAGCCAAGGGGAGGGAGGAGGAGAGAAGAGGTGGGTTGTATCTGAGGTCCTTCCAAAGGCAACTCAGGGCAGGGCCCTGGCCTCTCTCCCAACAGGAATGTCCCAGGTGACTGCTACCACTTGCCTCCCCCTAAGGGCATCCTCAAGGGCTGGCTGATCTTTGCTCCAGGCAGCGGTGCTCCGCTGGAAGGAGATCAATGGGTCACCCCTCTCCCCCCCCCTCTTCCCTCCCCTCTCGCTCCTCCCTCAGGCAGGTGGTTGTGCACAGGCCTCCACAGAGAAGTTCAAGTTCTGCTCTGAAGGCCACCGCTGGGGGCTTTAACACTCTCAGTCACCACTGTCAGGAATATGGCTTCCGAGTACAATCTGAAAGTAGCCAGAATGACCCCCCTCCCCCCACCCCCGGGTCCCCTCCATAGGCTCAATGCCCAGGAAGAAATGCAAGCTGGTCCCCAGGCCCTCTCCAAAGAGGTCTCCTGGCACTTTTAGAAACAGCTCCAGGATGACACAGCCTTGCACCTGAGAAATCCAGAAGAGTGAGGGCTGGGGCCACGGTAAGGAGGGCATCTTCTCCTTTACCTTGAACCCAACAGTGCCAGAGGGAAGCCCGGGTCTTCTGATACCAGACAAAAGCTCTTAAGGTCACTGCTCTACTTCTAAGCCGAATGAGCTTTATAGTTTATACAATCTCTCCACCTCCTCTCAGGCCCCTCTGATGGGGGAAGGACAGGCGATCAGAATAGGACCACAGACGATAGGTAAGAGGGTTTGTTACCGACCCTGGGAAAGTGGAGGATGAGCTACAAGGCGGGAAACAGGGCTGTGAAAAGATGAGGCCCCTCGGAGCCCAGATGGGTCCATCGCTCAGAAAAGAGAATACGTTTTGAGAACAAACCCAGGACAGGACACGCTTTGATTGGGTTGCTGGGCCTGGACCCTGACCGCCTTCGGGAGTTTGCGTCGGAAATACTGATCACTCTCCGGTCGCAGGAACGGGCTGAGCTGGGTTTTCACACCATAGAACATGAGCCGCCTCATCATCGGACTTCAAGATCCTGGCAGGAGACCGTGGACCACGGACCCTGCAGCCCTTATCCCGCCCTCCCGCTTGCACGCGGCCCTTCCTCCTCGCCCGCATGTAACCGGCCGGCCAGTAGGAGAGGGAGAGCGAATTTACAGGATGATCGCTGCTCTCCACGCTGCCGGCAGGATGGGAATAAACGCTCACGTATGATTCAACCCTGTCTCTGCTCAATTTAGCTCAAGTAGTGACAGGCGGCCGGACCCGTTGTGTCCAGTATCACTTCCCTTAAAATCAAAATAATTTTAAAAAAGCAAAACAGCAGATCCAGGTGTTAGATCTTCATCTCCTCCCAGAGTCAGGAAGCCGGCCTCGCAGATAACTGCAGGCTCCCCAGCACTGGCAAGATGGACGGTCTGACTTCGGGGCCAGGGGAGCAGCTCGTGCAGGAGGGCGTGGGCTCCGACGGATGCTCTTTAAATTGGCGCCGGCTCTCCGCCCGCACCTCTGAGGAAGAGGTGCTGCTCGCCTGTAACACAGGTGAGTCCGCCTTCGTTACAAGCCCCCAGGACAGACATTAATGACTGTGGTCCCCGGGCGGCAGATTTTTTCATTCGTGTAAGAACCTTCTAATAGTACATGGCAGTGAGCACCCATCACTGGCGGCGTTCGAGACAAGGGTAGACGAGCACCTGACAGCGCCGTTCCAGCGGCTCTGCGCCACACTCCGGGTCCCTTTGATCCCGGCACTTTAAGAATTCTAGCCACACACCGCACACATTGTCTCCTTGCTTTGGATGCACACCTATCAAATAATCAATTTGTATCAGTTCGATCGAGGTGGACTGAAGGGATTTACAGCGGCGAAGTTTAAAGGAAGGAATTCTGAACAGAGCCATCTGCAGGGAAAAGAACAGTTCAGAAATGGTCTAGGATGGAAGTCGGCGACGTCAGTAAAGCTTTTGTCCCCTGGCAGTTAGTCAGGCAACGTCAGTGAGATACAGTGGGACCTGAACAGAATCCTGTTTTGTTTAGACGTCTGTAGCGGCGCTGTATTTTATTCTGGCTCCTTTTCGCCTGACTAGATTGGGAGGTAACAGATGTGTCTTAGTTGTGCATGTTCCAAATTTACTAGTACAAAAGACTTCGCACATAACAGCTACTGCCATGTGATTACCCAAATTAATAATGAATGGACAACGCACCTGCACTCAGAAAAGTTACTCGATTCAATACTCATTCATTCATGTAACAAGCGTGTTTAGTGTCTACCACCTACCAGGCACCATCCTGGGCTCTGGGCTTCAAAGTGAACAAGACAAACCTGGTCCTGCTATCTCCCAGCTTCCAGTCTAGTCAACAGGCAGTCAGCACATGGGCACCATGATGGAGCGAGACACAGGAAAGCACATTTGACCAATGAGCAAATTGCATGTTTCACCTGCCTGGCTTCCATACTGCCTTCCCTTGAGCTGAGACCCATATCTTGTCGGCCCTTGTTAGCTCTAGACCCTTTCTTTCTCCCTTCCTTTCTTTCTATTTTTTATATATATTTTTCCTGATTTCAGAGAGGAAGGGAGAGGGAGAGGGAGACAGAAACATCAATGGTGAGAATCATTGATCGGCTGCCTCCTGCACGCCCCACACTGAGGATTGAGCTGACAACCCAGGCATGTGCCCTGACTGGGAATCGAACCGTGACCTTCTGGTTCATAGGTCGACGTTCAACCACCGAGCCACGCCGGCCAGGCAGCTCTAGGCCCTTTCTACAGTCATACAGGTTGGACACTGGAGGCCTCACTTGGCACACAGTAGATATTCAAGAATATACATTTACTCACTAAAATTGCACAGAGCCTTGAAGATGAGAAGGATTTCAACAGCCAGAGAACTGGGGGTGGATGGGCGGCGGGTTGGGGGGTGGGGGCATTCCAAAGGAAACAGCATGAGCCAAGACACAGAGACATAAAAGAACAGTGAGCAGTTGGAAGTGCCTCGAATGCAGGCCCATAAAAAAATTGGACCCGAGGTCATATCTCTTTAGAATCAGCAGGAATAAGGCAGCTATTTGATGGTGTGAGTATGTGTGTGTGTGTGTGTGTGTGTGTGTGTGTGTGTTCGTTCTGTGGTGTCATGTGTGTGTGCTGAGATAACGTGTCCTTGTTTGAATTCATGTGTCTAGTGAGCTTGTGTGTGTTACTGCATATCTACATACAAGTGTTAATATGTAACCACCAAAACAGAGAATGGGCACTCTGCCTACAGCTAGGACTCTAGGCTTTTCTAATTAATCTCCATTAAAAAGATTTCCCACAAAGGCGCTTCTAGCGGCCCCAGGTTAGAGTCATCCGATCAGTCCTGCTACAGTAAAAAGCAGCCCTGACCTGTCGCTGGACCACCCGCCTACCCTGGTTCATCTTACAGGTGCGAGGGGGCGGGGTGTTCACTAGCTTCAGGGGAGCAGGGGGGCCTGTGAGGGGGGCTCGTAACTAACAGCTGGAGAGGAGGTTCCCAATCGCAGGGGGGCACAGGGGGAAGGGGCCAGAGGGAAGGGCCAGGGCTGGTGACACTGGATCTGGAGCTGGCTGAAGCTCGTCTCTGTGGGCTCCGGGTGCTCCTGTTCTGCAGGGGGCTTGTAACGAAGGTGCTGATTCCCCGCTCTCCTCCCCTTCACACCAGCTCCTCTGACCCGCGCCCTCCTCTGCTCCTCACACGTGCCCTTTTCAACTCTTCTACTCACCCCGAATTCCGCTGCTCTGGGGAGCCCCACTTTGCTTACTTGCCCACTTGTCTTGTGTCCAGTGTCAGCCTCGGGACTGGCCAGCGGCCAGAGGGGACAGATGTGCAGGTAGAGAAGACCCTGGGAGAGGAGCAGCCTGCCTCTTCCCTCACATGCTCTCTGCTTCTCGGATTCCTTCCTTCCCTTTTCCATCTCCCTGTTATGCTCCCAGTGCAACGGGAGGGTCTCTCCCTCCTTCGTCTCTCTAGTCTCTTCCGTAACTGAATGCTCTCCCATTTCGCTGCCCAGGCCTCGTGCGGACAGGCCCCTTTGATTGCTTGTGACTCCAACCTCAACGCAAATTTAGCGCCTCGTTTCCTGGAGGAGCCACTATGCCTCCTCGATTATCTCCCTGCAGGGGGACAGGCGCGTGCAATCCAAGGAGCAGTCTTTGTCTGCCCGCCCCCTCCCCATATGCTATGAGTCCACCCAGCTCACAGTCCCCTAAAGGATGGATGGAGCGAGGTGCAGGGGGTTCTCACGGGAGCACATGGGGCTCCAAGAGCGAGGAAAGGGCAGAGGAGGGGGGCGGGGCCAGGGCGGACTGTGGGGAGCAAACAGAGCCTCTGGACACCTGGCTTTCACCAAGTTTACGGGCAGATTCTCAAAAATGGAAGGTGGGGATGGGAGCAGTTTGACCTTTGCTCAGATAATTCTGGAACTTCCTTCCTAAGCCACTCCTGAAATCCTGGCTTTTCATTCAGCACCCCCCCCTCCCCCTACACAATGGGCATGGAGCTGGCAGAGGAAGAAGAGGGTGACCTTGGAATCATGTCCTTCACCCTGGAATGCAACAGGCCTCTACCCCAGCATCCTCTGCACCTTGTGTCTTTTCTAACAAGACCACCTTCTTCCGGCTGGGAAGCCAGAGAGGCAGGCGTCCTCTGGGGGCTCTGATGAGGGAAGATGAGGCTGTGAGTTGGAGGGATGGGGCTGGAGGCTCTCTGAAGGAAGATGATGGAGGAGGAAGGGCAGTCTGAAATAAGAGCCAAAGGGGTCGGTGGTCGTCCAATGGGACCCTGGGAAATGGATCAAAGGAGGAGAGAGGGAGTGATAAGAACACATTGCTTTAGGGCAAGAGAGGGGGAGGGGGAGGCCTGGGAATTCCACTGGAAACAGAAATGTGGAGAATGTGTGAAGGATGGAAGTGTGAAAGCCTGGGCCTGGGGTGCATGTGGTTCCTCTATGACTGTGGGCAGAGCTGGAGAGGGAAGGACTAGGCTCAGGGACTCCCAGAGCCTGAGCTGAGAGAGAGGACAGGAGTCATCAGGCCCCACCCCTTGGAATGCAGAAGGCAGGCCTCCTGCCAGGAAAGGGGAAGGAGGATGCAGGAGGAGAGGGGAAGAGGCTGATTGCTGAGGGTGGCAGATGGTTGCTGTCATTAAATGGATTCCAGGGCGTCCAGGAAGCCCTGGAGCGGAGACAAGCTGGGGGAGCGGTGGGGAGAGAAGGAGGGAGCAGAGCCTTGGAAGAAGGAACTTACACAGAAGCCCCACCAGCCTGTGTAGGTTTGACTAATCTGATCCTCTTTCCTACATCAGCAGTAACCCCTAACCCAACCTCAACCCCAACCCTCATCCTGACAATCACTCTAACCCCAAATTCTAACTAGAACATGGGCTTCTTCCCACCTCAAATGAGCCTCAGTGCCTGGTCAGCAGTAGGGATCAATAGATGTTGATTGAAAAAAATGAGCACATAAACCAAACCTTAGCCCCCACCTTTAACAGTCACCCCTGCTTCAAGCCTGCCCCCTCTTGCCTACCCCAGTACCCATACTGGCCACTGGTCAATCTCAAGCTCCAGTTCTGTCTAGACCCCTACCCTAATCCTAAAGGCCGCTGTCCATAGGGACAACTCCCCTTCACTAACTCTAATCTCAGTATGTTCAGTCCCCAGACCCCTGGGTAGATGGTTACAATTCATCTGGGCAAGAAAAGGGAGAGACGAACAAAAGCTATCAGCTCAACCTGGAGGCCAGTTCAAGGTGGCCATGGAGGCCCCTCTACTTTCAGGCTAATTATGGAAGGTGATTCCTGTCTCCAACCCAGACACCCCGAGTTTTCTGCCCCAGAAGCTGGGTCCTAGAAAGTGGCCGAACAAGGCTACGAGGTTCAGGCCAAAAAGAACCTGATGCTGGTGACACCAGGAGGAGCGAGTTAGAGCTGAGGAGGCCGGTTTGAGCAGAGAGAAATGGGACACAATGCAGTGGTTCTCAACCTGTGGGTCTCGACCCCTTTGGCGGTCGAACGACCCTTTCACAGGGGTCGCCTAAGACCATCCTGCATATCAGATATTTACATTACGATTCATAACAGTAGCAACATTACAGTTATGAAGGAGCAACGAAAATAATTTTATGGTTGGGTCACAACATGAGGAACTGTATTTAAAGGGCCAGGAGGTTGAGAACCACTGCTTAAGGGAACAGACCCCAAGTCAGGAGGCAGAGCTATCTTCTTCCGCTCACACCTGTGACCCTGGGATCCCTTACTCAGACACAGGGCCCAGGAGCCCTTCACGGGGTGCCCCTGGGAACCTGCATGGGGAGGGTGCTGGGAGATTCTGCCTACTGCCACAGGACTCCGAAGCAGGCACCTCTCCTTCTTGGCCCTGCCCCTCCCTCCTCGAAATTCCAAGGAGCAAGGCTCCCCCATCTCTCAGGACTTGTGGCCATGGTGCCTGGGAGGGAGCTGAGTATTCTGTTCTGTTCTTGCTGCAGCTCAATCTGAACACTGGGGCGTGCAGTGGATGAGCTGGGTTTGGACCCCAGCTCCGGGCGTGGGATGATGGAGTAGGTCTGTTACTCTCTGATGTCACCTGGAAGGTGCTCACCTCAGACACGTCTCCCAGGGAGACTGTCAATCCCTCTCCAACCACTTCGTGGTATAAAGACCTTTTGGGCACCAACGCACCTGCTAGCTCCCCCTGGCCCTGGGTGAGACCCGCTGCCTCTGGCCAGCTGTCACCCCTGCAGGGCCACTGCCTGTGCTTGAGAGGGCTCAGCATTTCTCAGTGACA
>NW_005871238.1:526873-537097 GCF_000147115.1 Myotis lucifugus | reverse complement strand
CCCCCCCCCGCCCCCCCCAAAACACAGCCTCCAGCCGGCTCCCTGAGATCAATCAGCCAGAAGGCAATTGCATGCTTATCAAGGGCTTCTTCTCTTTACCTAATCACCCACCAAGGAATTGCCTGAAGGAGGAGTGTCATCCAAGAATGTTCCAGAAAGCCCTGGGGACCACATTTCCAAAGGCCTAACTTTTCAGATGAGGACGCTGAGGCCCAAAGATGCTGCAAACACAGTTGGTGACTCGTAGGAACTAGAAACGCAGGGCTCCTAAAAGTTAATCTTTTACAGAAATAGAATTTCCACATACTTTCCAAGGGGCCCGATGCCGGTTCTCCAGTATGTCAAGGGCGGCTGTCCCTTGGGTGGGAACAATGGGAAACTCGGGGTAACCCACCAGGACCACTGTACCCCTTCTCTTTTCCTCTGATCGCTCTAGGAGGGCTTTCTGAGGGCAGTGGCTTTAGATGGAGGCTGGGAGATGGAGACATTCCCGAGCCTCCGGAGTGACAGGCGGGCAGTGGCTCAGTGGCATGGATGGAGGGGAATATTCTAGGTCTGTGGAAAGCCCTGGAAAGGCATGGAAAAATGGGGGTCCTTATAACACGTGTGAAAGGCACAGGGGCCATGATGGGAGGTCTTAGAACAGCGGTTCTCAACCTGTGGGTCGCGACCCCTTTGGGGGTCGAACGACCTTTTCACAGGGGTCGTCTAAGACCATCGGAAAACACATATATAATTACATATTGTTTTTGTGATTCATCACTATGCTTTAATTATGTTCAATTTGTAACAATGAAAATACATCCTGCAGATCAGATATTTACATTACGATTCATAACAGTAGCAAAATGACAGTTCTGAAGTAGCAACGAAAATAATTTTATGGTTGGGGGTCACCACAACATGAGGAACTGTATTAAAGGGTCACGGCATTAGGAAGGTTGAGAACCACTGTCTTAGAAGGTCAAAGAACCTACAGGCTCGGTGGCTCTGAACAGACTACCGGGTCCACAGAAATGAGCGGGGTCCCCTCGAAGCCCTAGCAGCCTGCAGAGAGCACCCAACACCCCCCAGACCCCAAAGAGAGCAGAGAGAAGAGTGTCACCCCTCAGCTGCCATCACTTTAGGCCACGGGCTGGGAGCGGGACTCACACCTCTATCCCATCCACACCCAGCGCCCCAAAGGCAGTGGCCCCTCTGCCTCCCAGGCCTGGCCCCCAGCAGGCACTTTCCTAGGGTTTGATGAGCAAAACTGTTGGGGCCTTTCCAGAAGGTACCGGAAGGAAAAACGCAGGTCTGGAAGCAGTGGGGGGGGAGGCGGGCAGGGGAGGACCCTCACACCCTAGAAGGCCAAGACTGAAGGGTGCCTCTCGGCTTCAGAAAGAGAAACCAGGCACCTGGGATTAGGCACATAAATGTCCTGAAAGAAACCTGGTCGCGGCCCGCGGCCCCACGCCCCGGCTGCCAACCCCCGCCCAGCAGCCGCTCTGGAAGATGTAAAGTGCTATCTAAACGTGATGCATTATTAACACTTTAGAAATCATATTTCACAGCCACCCAGCTGGAGCTGGGAAATGAATTCTTCCTTCTGCTCTCCGGCAGGGGAGTTATTGTTGGAACCGAATGTGACAGCTGTGACAGGTCGCCGGGGGCCAGGGGGGGGCGGCGGAGGGTGGCAGTCACGGGCACTGGCGGGGCAGGTCCTGGTGCTTCTCCTCTACCTGCGGCCTTGAATCAGACACACGGCCTTGAATCAGACACTCGGCCTTGAATCAGACACTCGGGCCCTGCCCAGGCGAGGTGGCCAAGCTGACCCCTGCCTCTCCCACGGGGATCAAACCTTCAGGAGCCCCCAGAGAAGGCAGACGGAGTTGGGACACAGTCTCTTACCCCCAGGCCACTGCTGCAGCACGCAGCCCCACCCCCACCCCCAGGTGCAGCACCTACCCTGCCTCGGGGAGGGGTTACCCAGGGCGAAGGATGCTGGACCCTGAGGAGGGACACAGGGCAGGGAGTGATGGATGATGGGACTTCACAGAAGAGGAGGGTCCAGAGTAGGCTGAGGAGGAGTGCAGGGAGGCTGAGCCTGAGTGGCCTGGGTGGGCGGAGTGGCCTCCAGGCAGGCCCGGAGGTGACAAGGGGAAAGGCATTGACAACGGGGACTGGTTGTGCCCAGCTGGGCTGGAAGGAAAGGACTGGGCAGGCGGGGACTTGGGGAGTAAGCCTCGGGCAGAGGGAGGAAGCAGGCGCTCAGCTGCATCCTGTCCCCATGGGAGAGCCACCGGCAGGAACAGGCAGTTAGGAGCGAGGGAGGCGAGTCCTGCCTGTGAAGACCAGCGCCTGCTCAGTGGTAAGGACAGAGGCCTCGCGTGGAGCCTGTGGAGGAGGGAAGCTGCCATCACTGCCGTCCCTGTCCCAGGACCCAGCCTGGTCCCCCTGGAGGGGCTGGGCTCCTGTCCGTGGGCTCCATTCGCCGTGCGGGCAGCTTACAATTAGGCGGGGGAGGCGATGAACTCATTTTCAATTAAAACCTTAACTCAGGGGCTCGTAGATGCAAATGCCAGGAGGCTCGATTCTTTCCTAAGCCAGCCGTCAGCATCGCAGCGCCTCACAGTGATGGCGAACCTATGACACGCGTGTCAGAGGTGACACGCGAACTCATTTTTTTGGTTGATTTTTCTTTGTTAAATGGCATTTAAATATGTAAAATAAATATCAAAAATATAAGTCTTTGTTTTACTATGGTTGCAAAGATCAAAAAATGTCTATATGTGACACGGCACCAGAGTTAAGTTAGGGTTTTTCAAAATGCTGACACGCCGAGCTCAAAAGGTTCTCCATCACTGGCTAGAAGGAGATGCAGGGAGGGGGCCCAGGCAGCCCCGGTGCCAGATAAATTCTGCTCATAATGACACGACCCTCAAAACCACGAGGTGCCAATGACGTGTCTGGAAGGTACACTAACGAACCGCGCTGGTCCCCACGGAGGTGCTTGGACAGCCAGGACACAGGGAGGGGGCTACTGCGTCTGCCCGTGAGTTTGGGGGCCCCCAGGCTGCTGATGCAGACCCCTCAGTCTCTCAGCAAAGAACCTATGCAACTCAGGTCTGGACCTCCAGCTCATCCCTCGGGGACCCCAGCTCTGGGGCAAGGAGAGTGGCTGTGAGCGCCGGCACAGCTGCCGGTGGTGACAGCCGACGTCAGGAGAGAGGAGCTGAGGGGGGCCTCCCTCTGCTCCGGAGTCCGGTCTCTCCCCTCACTCCCACCGTATCCAGGAGCACCAATAGCAGCCCGGGCACCTCTGGCTGTGTCCTCCTCATTCATTCAGGGGGGAAGCAGGTGTCAGGCCAAGGTTCTTGGAGCTTAGATTCCACCAGGTGCCAGCTCGGCCTCTCAGAGCCCAGTTCCATCAGAGATAACACAGGAACAGTGGAGGGGCCAAGAAAGGGGGCAGCCAGAGAGCACAAAGCCCTGAGGATGCTGAATGGAACACACCCCATCACACCCACCTCCACCCACACTTCAGGCAGTCAGCTAGTCGAGGTCAGGAGCTTCACCGCACCCAGCTGTTGTTTCAATGCTCCCCAGTACAGGCCTCGCTGTAGGGGTAGATAGTTGATAAAATAAGTATTTGTTGATGCCCTGGCCAGTGTTGCTCAGTGGTTAGAGTGGCGGCCTGCACACCAAAGGGTTCGATTCCTGGTTAAGGGCACGTACCTGGGTTGTGGGTTTGATCCCGGCCTGGTCAGGGCTTGTACGGGAGGCAACCAATCGATGTGTCTCTCTCACATAGATGTTTCTCTCTCTCTCTCTCCCACTTCTTCCCTCCCTTCCTATAAAGCAATGGGAAAAATATCCCTGGGTAAGGATTAACAAACAAATAAATATTTGTTGAATTAAAAGGAATGGAGGAGGATAGGGGATGAGGGACTCTAATGGAAATTTGATGGGGGGAGATTTTAGCAGAGAGAGTAACAAAGCACATCTTCTGGGAATCAGAGGAACTGGGTGTGGACTCCAGCCATTGACTCCCAGGGAGACCAGGGCCGAGCCACGGGCTCTGAGAGGCAGGGCTGGCGCCTGATGGAATCTAAGCCCTCAGGCCTGGCTTCCCCCTCGGAAGGGCACGTGCCGGGCAGATCTGTAAGGCGCCTCTGACTCTTGGGAAGGTGTGTGCCCGGGAGTGCGTTCCGAGGACCGTGAGGAATTTCTGGCCTAAACTTAGGTTGGTCATCAAGCACGTTACTTAGGACTCAGCATGCAGTTTGGGACGATCAGAAATTACATAGTAGTAATGACGATGCTCCATAAACACCCACAGGCAACTTGTTGGCAAAAGATCTTGGTGCCGTCACCATCTTGCCCAAGAGAAAGGCTGAAAGGGACGTTAAGAGACAAAGCCAAGGTGAAGGACACACCACAGGGATGGGCCAGGTTGTCTGCTACACCTGCTCCTCCAAAGCCGGGCCCAAGCCTACAAAGGGCCCTGAAAAGAAGGGAGTGGAGGCACCCAAAGGGGAGAAGGGGAAAGCTGAGGCTGGAGTTACCCAACACGGAGCAGCCACGGAAGCTGAGGGCGCAGGAGATGCCAAGTGGCGTGTGTGCGTCTTGGAACACTGCGCTCCTGCTGACTGTGCAGCCTGAAATGCTATTTTTACTCAAGTTTTAGAAAAACGCGGAGTTTTCTTTTACTCTTTTTAAGCGATGTTGTTAGCCCACGGAACACTTCATTATTGCTTTTGGGAAGGACATATGCCACTAACACAAAGTCTCCAAGCTGGATTCATGGGGGAAAAACACCTTTCCCTTCTAGTTTTGAATGACTCCCTCTTGGTTCCTCAGAGGAGGCATCCCTTGCTGTTGACACACATTCGCCGCCATGGCACAAACACCCTGTGCTGTGGAAAAACTAAAATTGGTTCTTATGTCCTTTCCTCCCTCTCCACTTTCAACATAGACTGGACTCCCTTAAGCCCGGACACCTGTTGGGAGCGGACCCATAATGATTGGTTACCAGCATGTCGGGCAATTTGGACTTTCCAGTGTCACCACTGAGATGGCATCCCTCAAAAAAGCAGGTCCTGTTTTAGATTGCGGCTCTGCAGATGGAGAATTCTGCCATTTTCATGGCACTGCCTGAAAGTCAAGGCAAGCTTGTGAAAAGTTGCTCACAACATGCTTCAAGCGCAATGGCGGCCCTCGCTCCAAACCCTGCCTCCCCCGAGCATAAAACCAGGGCTTCGTTGCACTTTCAAGGGGCTTTATGACTTTGGTAGTCCATTGTAGAAGAGAGTTTGAAAGTTGCTGTCTACTGTTGACGATGGTCTGCCCAGGTCCTGCTGAAACGCCATAATTGTGTATGGAAAGTCTCTTTACTAGAGCTACGTACGGCCTGGCTTGGAAAAGCTCTTGTTTTAACCTCTGTGGGAGAGTTTCCATCAAGATGAAGCAGTCTGCCCTCTGCCTCCACCCTCACTCACCTTCGCTCCAACCCATTCCCACCACTTCCTTGGTTACCTACCTTTCCATCTGTGGTTCCAGCAAAAACTGGAAGAACTCTGGAACCTGGACACCAAGAAAGTGCCAAGTTCTATTCTACTCTATTCTAATTGGGGACCTACTATGTGACAGAGTTTCTGCTGAGCAGCAGGCTCAGGCCAGTCATCAGCTTTGGTGTTCAGGGGCGAGGTGATTACTTCCAATGGTGGGGAAAGAGGAGGCAGGGAATATGAGAGGGGGCTGTGCAAGGGACACAATTAAGCCTCGAACCAGCAAATATGAAAGTAAAGGGATCCTAGGCACAAAGAACAATAACGACAAAGGCAGGGAAGTGGATGACAGTCTAAGGAAGAGGGCGCATGGCTGGAGCTCTGGGTATTTATGGAAGGGCTGGGTCACTGATGTACTTATTATTAGTTGTTTTTTTTTAAGTATATTTTATTGATTTTTTACAGAGAGGAAGGGAGAGGGATAGAGAGTTAGAAACATCAATGAGAGAGAACCATCGATCAGCTGCCTCCTGCACACCCCCCACCGGGGATGTGCCCGCAACCAAGGTACATGCCCTTGACTGGAACCGAACCCGGGACCCTTGAGTCCGTAGGCCGGTACTCTATCCACTGAGCCAAACCGGTCATGGCTATTATTAGTTTTTAATGTAACTCTTATTCAAGGATATGTTTGTATGGATTTTAGAAATAGTGGAAAGGAGAGAGAGAGAGAGAGAGAGAGAGAGAGAGAGAGAGAGAGAGAGAATATCCACCAGTTGCCTTCTGCAACCTATTGGTGTACAGGACAACAGTCCCAGAGAAAGAGTAAGCAAGAAAGAAGAATAAGTTAAGGGAAGGGAGAGAGTGGGAGGGAGAAGAGAGGGGGAGTATCCATCTACTATGTCCCTATAAGTCAAGTGTAGTGACAGTTACACTAGTGTAGGTATTGCTGTGGCTGTGTGTTGGTCGTTGGTAATGTCGACAGTTGTGAGGATTAAATGACATACACATAGTAAATACTTTAAAATATTAGCTGTTGTCTCATTGCTATTATTTCATTAATGTCAGCCCTGTCATTTGTTGTGTGACCATGAACCATTACTACTATTACTCATACCTCTGCTACTGCTACTACTAAAAACATCTTCTGCGATTGTAAATTACAAAAGACAGAAAGAGGAGCTGGGAGTCAGGGTTCTCACACCTCCCTTTGCTTCGGAAAGGCCATGGAAGGGAGGAAGCCCTTTTAGGCGGAGGGAACAGCATGAGCGCAGGCACAGAGGCAGGAGGATCATGAAGACACTGAGTCTAAGTGTGAGCAAACCTTCCAGACACACTGGGCTGTCTGTGTGCCCTGCTGTCCGCGCTCCAGCGTCCTTTCCACGTCCACCATCAGAATAGCGGAGGGCACTCTAGCCACACTGAAGGCTGAGGAGGGAGGGGCCTTTGTCCTGGACAGTGGTAAGCAGATGTTCTTTCTCCCCAGTGAAGTTTATGTGAAGGCAGGAGAAAGGGAAGGGAGGCATGGACTTCCTGCTCTCAAGTTTTTGAGAATCAAGAAGAGACTTGGAGAAGTTTAGAGAGTGAGGCCAGGGAAGTATTGAATGGACAGCACTCTTCAGAATCAGAAAGTGACTGGAACTGGCCTGATCCAGACGAAAAACCCGAGGCCCAAAGAGGTGAAGTCAGTGCCCCAAAGGCACAGAGCTGCTCAAAAGCTAAACCAGAAGCAGAACTTGGTCTGTTGGGACTTCTAATCAGGCTCCATCTCCTCTCCCACCCCCAACCAGTTCCCTGTCACCATAAAGGTCCCTGATCGACCTTTATGAGCATCTGTTGACCAACTCCTGTGTTTATGTGCTTCCACATCCTCCATCTGATTCCCGAGTCCCTGCAGAGCCCTGGATGGAGGGGGTTGGGGTTGGTCCTCTGTTCTCGCCAGGAGGTTGCTGGTGTGGGGCAGTGCTGCGGCCTGAGGTACAGTACACATCAGTGTTGTGGCAGTCCCTGGAACCCAGGCTAACGGTTCTAGACCAGTGATGGCGAACCTATGACATGCATGTCAGAGGTGACACGCGAACTCATTTTTTTGGTTGATTTTTCTTTGTTAAATGGCCTTTAAATATATAAAATAAATATCAAAAATGTAAGTCTTTGTTTTACTATGGTTGCAAATATCAAAAAATTTCTATATGTGACACGGCACCAGAGTTAAGTTAGGGTTTTTCAAAATGCTGACATGCCGAGCTCAAAAAATTCGCCATCACTGTTCTAGACTCTCTCTAACCACTCATCACACACATGTGCACACGCACACGCACACCCCTCTCCCCAACCCCCACCTCCAGACACTGAGTTTTGGCTTTAACCTGAAAAAGAGCCAAGTCCTTGGTTTTCACCCAAGGGATTTCCAAGAATTGCTCACCAACCTCTGAGACCAGCTCAGTCCATGCAAACTGTGACTGACTCTGGCCTTGACTCACAAGCCTCCTGTGAACCAGGCATCTTCAGCCTCATTTCCTTCATCTTTCTTCCCAATGACCTGCTCCTTCCCCACCCTCATTCAAACCGGGCTCTCACCCCAGACCCTCTCCTCTCTCTTATCAACATCCCTCCTAAATTTTACCCATCCCTCTCCCTTCCCACATAGACTCCCTTGAAGTCTTAGCCATCGCTCTCCCGAACTATTGCAATAACCTCCTAATTGCTTCTCCTGCCTCCAGCCTGATTCACTTACTACTACATCCACTCTGCACACAATTGCCAGAATGATCTTTCTAAAACACAAATCTAACCTCATCACCTTGTGAAAAACCCTTTAATGGCTCCCCAGTCACTTCAGATGAAGTTCAAATTAGGTTAGGTCCTAATCACCTTCAGCAGCATTTCTGCTCTCTGCAATGTGCACTGCACCTTCTAGAAATCCCGCAGTGTCAGACATGCCTACACACTCCAAGCTGCTTCCTACCTTTGCTCTCTGCCTCTGCATGCTCCCCTCTCCCCCACTTGGTTCGTTCCTCCTCATCCTTCAAGACACGATCCAGGCTTAGTGCCCCAGGAGTCTTCCTTAAAACCCCAGTCTTGAGGACAGATGCTGCATTTTTTAAAAATAATTTTTATTGATTTCAGAGAGGGAGAGGGAGAGAAACATCAATGATGAGAATCATCGATTGGCTGCCTCCTGCATGCCCCACACTGGGGATCGAGCCCACAACCCAGGCATGCGCCCCGACCGGGAATCGAACCATGACCTTCTGGTCATAGGTCAATGCTCACCGACTGAGTCACACCGCCGGGTGACAGATGCTGTATTTTTAATTTATCCTTATACTGATCAAGGGTGACTGGCTCTTAGTAGACTCTCAACTAACGTCTGTTGTACTGAACTGAACCCAGAAGTTGACCCTCCTCCTTTTCCACCCCCTACACCACCTTCCCCTACAAGTGTTTTATTCATTCTGCCTCCTCACTTGCTAATCCAAGTTTTTCTTTTTCTTCAGTGCAACCCAAAGGCTCCTCTTCCAGGAAGTCTTCCCTGATAAGCCCCATAGGACGGCTTCTCTTCATATCTCTGAGCTCGGTCTGTATGACATCCCTTAGCATCTCTACCTTACCTTTCACTTCTTCCTTAAAAGTAAGCTCTGCTCCTATGAAATTGGGCTGCTCATTCTTTCTCAGAGACATGAAATGCTTTGCACTCGCTCAGTCAGTACCATGCCTCTTCCTCCCCTGGCAATTCCTCCTCCAGCTGTGGGTCAAAGACTTTGCCTCCCACCTGTGGCAGCATCCAGCGCAATTCTCACTGTAACAGACGCTCAGCTGTGCTTGTTAAGGGCCTGCGTTGAACTGCTGACTTGTGTGTTTTATGTCCTTTTTGTGTGTGCAAAGGTGTGCGTTCCCTTTTCCTTCCTTAGGTGTTTCACTTCAGCTCCCTGGGTTGCAATTTGAACGGCACCTCTGAGATCGCTTCCGCTTTGATGCTCTGTGATTCTGCAGCTGGGAGTTCACCGAGAGCAGGAACTGTCTTCCCCCATGGCCCCAGCACACTGGAGGCTCAAAAACATCACGCTGAACGGACCGAATTCCTTTCCTAGTCTTTTTTCTCCTTTTTCCGCTTAAGGGAGGCAGCAGAACATAAGGGCTAAACATGTGGGCTCAGTAGCCAGGTCTGCTCCCCAACCAGGGGCAACGTGCTTTCCTTCTCTGTGCCTCAGTTTCCCCATTGGTAAAATGAAGATACTATAGTACTTCTTTAGAGATAGTCAGCCAGAGGTACGTTTTATTATTATTGTCCCATTCTTCTTCCTTCTATCTTCTTATTTACATTTTTTTGGTATCTCACCCTCTTTCATTTTATTTTTTTGTCTCATCAACATTAGAGAAACCTAAGGACCACGGATGAAGCCCAAGGAATCCCAATTTCAAGCCAATCTTGGGCTGCAGAGATCTGGAAATAAGAGAATATGAAGCAAGATCAAGACACAGGGGTGGGCTGGGGCCCGAGGGGAGGACCAGGAGAGAAAGTCCCAGGCAGAGAGCAGGAAACTGTCTGGCTTACAGATTCAAGTGTGAGGAAAACTGAGAAAAGCTCCAAGCAATCAGCAGAGGGGCAGCGGCTAGGAAACATTTCAGCAGAGACCCAAAGCTGGGCCCCAAAGCACTGCTGGTCATGGGTCAGAGCAGCTCGTAACCAGGGTGACCGAGTGCTCGCTCAGCTGCTCGGGGAAGGGTGTGT
>NW_005871238.1:508768-525175 GCF_000147115.1 Myotis lucifugus | reverse complement strand
TGTGCAGTCATGATGGCAGTCATGCCAGCCTACAACTCTTTAGTGAAAGTGTTGAAGCAGTCCTGTCCATTGTTCTAATTTTTTTTAATTATCTGAAATTATTGGGGTGACATTGGTTCCCAAAACCATACAGGTTTCAAGCGTACAAAGTCAATAAAACATCATCTGCCCACTGCATCACGCATCTATCGCCCCAAGCAGTCTCTTTCCATCCCCATTTATCCACCCAGCCCCCGCCTCTGCTTCCCTCTGCCTATCGCCACGCTGCTGTCTGTGTCTATGGCTCATCCCTTGCCCTTCTTTCATCCAGCTCCCCGCTTCCCTCTGAAAGCTGTCAGTCTGTTCCACGTATCCATGCCTCTGTTTCTATTTTGTTCATTAGATTCCACATATAAGTGAGTGATAGGGTATTTGTCTTTCTCTGACTGGCTTATTTCACTTAGCATAATATTCTCCAGGTCCATCCATGCTGGCGCAAAAGGTAAGAGTTCCTTCATTTTTACGGTCCCGTAGTGTTCCATGGTGTAAATGTACCACAGCTTTTTTATCCACTCATCTACTGATGGGCACTTGGACTGTTTCCAGATCTTGGCTGTTGTGAATAATGCTGCAATGTTTTGGGTTCCTTAGGATATATTCCAAGAAGTGGGGTCGCTGGGTCAAAAGGCAGTTCCATTTTTTATTTTTGTTAATCCTCACCCGAGGGATGGAGCCTGCAACTGAAGTACATGCCCTTGACTAGAATCGAACCCCGGACCCTTCAGTCCACAGGCCGACACTCTATTCGCTGAGCCAAACTGGGTAGGGCCTATTTTTAATTTTCTGAGGAAACTCCATACTGTTCTCCACAGTGGCTGCACTAACCTGCATTCTCACCAACAGTGCACGAGGGTTCCCTTTTCTCCACATCCTCACCAGCACTGTTGTTTGTTGATTTATTGATGACAGCCATTCTGACAGGTGTGAGACGGTAGCTCATTGTGGTTTCAATTTGCATCTCTGATGATTAGTGATGCTGAGTATTTTTTCAGGTCTATTGGCCATCTGTATGTCCTCTTTGGAGAAGTGTCCATTCAGGTCCTTTGCCCACTTTAAAATTTTTTATTGAATGATTGATTTTAGAGAGGGGGGGGAAGGAGAAAGAGAAAGAAACATTGATTTGTTGTTCCACTTATGTATGCATTCATTGGTTGATTTTTGTATGTGCACTGACCAAAGATCGAACCCGAAACCCTGGCATATCGGGACAATGCTCTAACCAACTGAGCTACTCCTTTGGCCATGTTTTAATTGGATTGTTTGTCTTCCTGGTGTTGAGTTGTATAAATTCTTTATATATTTTGGCAATTAACCCCTTATCAAACATATCACTGGTAAACATGTTCTCCCATTCAGTGGGTTCCATTTTTGTTTTGTTGATGGTTTCTTTTGCTGTGCTAAAGTTTTAGTTTGATGTAATCCCATTTTTTCCCCTTTGTTTCCCTTGCCTGAGGAGATAGTATCAGCAAAAATATTGCTATGAGAGCTGTCTGAGATTTTATTGTCTATGGTGGTTTTTTTATAAGTATGTTTTTATTGGTTTGAGAGAGAGAAGAAGGGAGAGAGAGAGAAACATCGATCCATTGCCTCCCATTCGCACCCCGACCAGGGACCGAACCTGCAACTGGGCTGGGCATGCAAATCAGCAACCTTTCAGTGCACAGGACCAAGTTCAACCAACGGAGCCACACAGGCCAGGGTTACTGTCTATGCTTTCGCCTACAATTTTTATGGTTTCACGACTTACATTGAAGTCTTTTATCCTGAATTGGTGGCCTAGTTTCATTTTTTTGCATGTACTTGTTTAATTTTTCCAACACCATTTATTGAAGAGACCGTCTTTACTCCATTGCATGCTCTTGCTTCCTTTGTCAAATATTAATTGAACATAACGGCATGGATAAATTTCTGGGCTCTCTGTTCTGTTTCATTGACCTACATTCATGTTCTTATGCCAGTACCAGGCTGTTTTGATTATAATGACCTTGTAGTATAGTTTGATATCAGGAATGGTGATACCTCCAACTTGGTTCTTACTAAAGATTGCTGAGGCTAGTGCACCTGGGTTAACATACCTTTGAAATGCCAAAGGAATACCCCTCAGAGAGAGATGATGGACAAGCCAACAAATGCTACTGAGTGCGTGACTACACACAGGAGAGCACATAATCTTAACTAATCTGTAATGTAATCCAATCCCCACCTTGCTTTCTCCCACCTTCAAGTGATCCCCCTTAATTCAAAATGCATTCAAGAAACTGCAAACTGTTATTCTCCGGTGCACTTGAACTCTTGCTCCCCAGCAGATGTCATCAATTTTGGCTCAAATAAACTCTTATAAAAATCCTCTATAGGTTTGGACGTGTCTTATGCCGACGACCACTTTGCAAGGCCTCTGCTGTGGTTTCCCAGGCCCTCATCTGTGTCTGTTCACTGCAGCAGCTGCCTAATAGGTCTCCGGGCTTCCAGCCTTTCCTCACAGACTATTCTTTTTGTTTTGTTCTGTTAATGCTCACCCGGGGACATTTTTCCATTGATTTTTAGAGAGAGTGGAAGGGAGGGGGAGAGACAGAGAGCAACATCGATGTGAGAGACACATTGATTGGTTGCCTCCCGCACATCCCCTGACATAGAGCCTGCAATCGGGGTATGAGCCCTTGACCGGAATCGAACCTGGGACCTTTCAGTCCGCAGGCCAACGCTCTATCCACTGAGCCAATCAGTGGATCTCAACCTTCCTAATGCCTCGACCCTTTAATACAGTTCCTCACATTGTGGTGACCCCCAACCATAAAATTATTTTCATTGCTACTTCATAACTGTAATTTTGCTACTGTTATGAATCGTCATGTAAATATCTGATATGCTATATGTGTTTTCCGATGGTCGAGACCCACAGGTTGAGAACCGCTGGAGACCCAGTCTATTCTTAATGTAATAGCCAGAGAGTCTCTGTTAAAAACAGAAATTATATTATGTCACTTCTGCTGAAAACCTACAGGCTTCCCATCTCATTCAAAGTTAAAATCCAAAGCTCTGTGATTGCTTCAAAGTCCTCATCTGGTCTTCCTGGGTTCCTGGGACAGAGGTTCTAAACCCTTGGAATTTCCCCAAATTTAGGAGTGTCTTTGTTATTCGCAGTAGCCCACCACTCCTCAATCACACCTGGGTTTATGCTAATTATGTGACTGGATGGAAGCTGGTCCTGCTGGATTGGAGGGCTGGGTTGTGGGGCAACTGATAGCAGCCTGACCTGCTGATCTCCAAGGAAAGGCAAGGAACTGAAAGATACTCAGATCTCGCCCTATGCATGTCTTTGTTTCGTTGGTCCTGACTTTTATCCTTTATAATAAAAGTATAACTAAGTAGGACACTTCCATGACTCTGTGAGTTGTTTTTATCATATTATCAAACCTGAGGGGGCCATGATGGGAACCCTTGAATGTGTAGCCAGTTGGTCAGAAGTGTGGGTGGCCTGGGATCTCCCAAACATGCAGCTGGCATCTGGAGTGGGGGCAGGCTTACTGGGGGCTGTGCCTTACACCTGTGGAGTCTGCACTAACCCTGCGGGGTTATGGGTGGATAGCATCAGGATTGTAGTGCTGTATGATAGCCTTTCATGATCACACACACACCATATTTCTATTGTGTGAGAAATGGCTCACCTGTCTGAGTTTCAAATGACGGACGAGGAAACAGAAGCATGGCGAAAATGAGACTTCTAACAGCACTCTCATTGTAACGCCCATTGTACAGGCACACATGTGGGGCCTGGGACATAGCCTATTTATTTAATCCCTCCTCTGGTTCCTCATTGGCTGAGTACTATTTGGTCACCTGTTTCCTAATAGGTCGCCCAGGTGTTGCTGTCTCTCATTGGGTTATTTAAAAAATTGGCTGGGGCCTTTTCTAGTTGCCTCCACCTCCCTTTGTCTAGGGCAGTGATGGCGAACCTATGACATGCATGTCAGAGGTGACATGCGAACTCATTTTTTTGGTTGATTTTTCTTTGTTAAATGGCATTTAAATATATAAAATAAATATCAAAAATATAAGTCTTTGTTTTCTACGGTTGCAAATATCAAAAAATTTCTATATGTGACACGGCACCAGAGTTAAGTTAGGGTTTTTCAAAATGCTGACACGCCGAGCTCAAAAGATTTGCCATCACTGGTCTAGGGCATCGGTTCTCAACCTTCCTAATGCCACGACCCTTTAATACAGTTCCTCATGTTGTGGTGACCCCCAATTTCATTGTTACAAATTGAACATAATGAAAGTATAGTGATTAATCACAAAAACAATATGTAATTATATATGTCTTTTCCGATGGCCTTAGGCGACCCCTGTGAAAGGGTTGTTCGACCCCCAAAGGGGTCGGCGAACCAAATGTTGAGAAACGCTGGTCTAGGGGCAACTTCCTAGAACGTGTGCTATCAGCCACGTGTACAGCCCCGCCCCCCGCCCCCCCTCTCTAACTTTAAATCTTGTTTGCCCTAGGGAAATTAAGAAACAGCCCGGGCACATGCTGTTTCTTTTTCTATGTAGATGAAGCTGAGAGGTGTTTCTTACCCTTGTCGCCTAGCGCACTTAATTACATTTCTATTGGATTTTCCTCAGACACCACACGCACGCTCTGACTTCAGTTCCTTGCGGTTTTCTGCCTCCGCCCCTTATGTAGACTGCTTTCTGACATTCTAAAGACCTCTTTATTCCATGCCGCACGTTCTGAGGCCATTCTACCCCAACCACACTACTAAAAACCACACCCACATTCCCGACTCCCTGTCTGCTGCTTTATTATTCTCCACGGGATGTGCGCAATGGGCTGCTCTGGACAAGTTCAGGGAAGGCTTGCGTGGCAAGCTTGCAAACTCAGAGACCAAGTAACCACAAAGGATGGTCTGATATGAAAACCGTTTTAAACTAAAAAGCAGTTTCTGGTGGGTAGTCTGTCCTAGGCCAGTATCTTCCCTGACAAAGGTCAATCTTGACCTTAACTGAGTCCTTCTGTTGTCTTTTTGCATCTATGATAACATATCTTTGGAATGTCCCAGTAATTTCCTTTTTCTGGACCCCTCAAAGCACAGGCACTGCTCTTCGCAGACCACGGATCCCCTCGTTGTTACTGAGTTAATGGTCGACTGTTAGCTAGCCTGCACCCACCGAAGTAAAAGGAGTATGTGTCTGTCCTTGTACTTTTTATCCAACCCCAGAGGTTCCACACACTCCCTCCACCCCTCACCGCATTGCTCTCTCCCTCCTCCACAGTGGTCGGCAAACCGCAGCTCGCGAGCCACATGCGGCTCTTTGGCCCCTTGCGTGTGGCTCTTCCACAAAATACCGGCTCCTCCACAAAATACTGACGTCTGCGCATGGGCCACGAAGTTTCAATCGCGCTATACGTGCGCCCGCACGTGATATTTTGTGGAAGAGCCACACGCAAGGGGCCAAAGAGCCGCATGTGGCTCGAGAGCCACGGTTTGCCGACCGCGGCCCTAACCTATCACCCGTGGGATTCATGTGACCTGCCTACATCTCTTTGGATGTCATATGTAAAATAAGGTGCAAAACGGCCGTCCTCCGGAGCATTAGCTCAATCCGACCAGAGATTCTGCTTCCCGACATTTATTGACAGTTTGGCTCAAATAAACTCACAGAAAATCTTCACGGGTTTGAATGTTTCTGACGTTGACAACAGCAGATAGCAACCCTCAACTTACCATGTGTTTTACTACTAATGTATTTATTGTCTCTGTCTCGGGAGCCTTATAAGGTCCAGGAGGGTAAGAATATTTTCCTCCTGTTTCCTTCACCCCTGTGTCCTCAGCGCATAGAAAAACTGCCTGGTACCTTAAAGACAGCGGAATAAATAAGCATTGTGATTCCTAGAAGCTCTACCACTGTCCTCCTTTAAGGGAGTCCGGCGTGCTCCCTTCCCATTAAAACGGGGCATCCGAAAGGATGGGGGCTCTGCTGGCTCAGCCCCGGCCCCGCGCAGTGCAGGGGACTGGCCCTTTGGTGAGACAGGCCGAGGGGAGCTCGCCTCCTCCGGCGCTTTTTGCGGCTGCCTTTTGCATAACGCCGCCTCTACACCGCACTAATCAGGCCCTGCAGACACGGCCTGCTTTCAGAAAGGCGGGCTCCGTATCCGTCTTGCTCCCTTTTGTTTATCTAGCATGAAACGCAGCCCGGAGTTGGCATTCACTTCACAGCTGCTAAATGAATGAATGAAAGCTCAAGACATTAAACTGGTTATTTCACATGGATTATCTCACTGAATCCTCAACACCTATCATTATGATACATATTAGTAACCCCATATTACAGATGGAAATGTGGGAGCTGAGAGAAATAAAGCAATTTGCCTAATGTCATAAAGCTAGTAATTTGCAGCGCGAGGATGCAAATATAGGAATAAACGGTGTCTGTTGGCATCAGAGAACCCAGTGCTAACCTCAGTGCTGTGTCGTCTCAATGGTGATGTAAACAGGGACCAGAGCAGGAACCCCTGTGAGCCTCACTTTCTTCATCTATAAAATATGATCAAAGATTAGATGAAGTAAAGTACGCAGAGTGCTTAGCCATAGCAAATGCTATGCAAGCAGTAGCTCTGAGCAATACTTATGATTGTAAAGTGACGTAAGTTGCACCAGCTTTTTTGTGATCTACACCATGGTTCTCTGCTCACCTAAGAAACAACCACCAGCCAATAGGTACTGAGTGCCAGGAGCCCCAGCGCCCTCGGTAGCCCCTCGGCTGGACCTGGAGGCGGTGGGAGAGCAGGTGGGGAGGAGAGCAGGTGAGGAGGCCTCGCCCAATGCGGGGGCTCACAGCTTTCTCGCAGGCCCCCTCAGTCCTCTCCAGTCCGCACATTTTCTGCTCTGTTTCCTCCTCTTCCCACTCACAGGGACCCAGGAAAGCAGACACCTCCTCCGCAGCCCCTGACACTTAACCGTAATGAGGTGCCCAGGGAGGGGAAGGCGATGAAGAGAAATGACAATGGCTGGCAGAAAAGGTGTTTATTTGGGGGAGCCTGACTTCCCAAAGATGCACCTCGAGCTCCCCTAAACAATTAGTGCTCCCAGGCTCTATCCCTTGAAAGGGAGCAGCCAGGCAGAAAGACAAAGGCCATAGCTGACCCAGGCTGGGGCGGGTGCCACCGATTGGGGGAAGGGAGGGGTACAGAAGGGGCCAAGCAAAGGGTTGAGGTAAACATGAGCAGGAATGGGGGAGGGGTGGCCTGGAGTCAAGGGTATTTTTACCCCCCAATATTCTTTATTGATTTTTAGAGAGAGATTTGTTGTTCCACTTACTTATGCATTCATTGGTTAATTCTTATATGTGCCCTGACAGGAACTGAACTGGCAACCTTGGCGTGTTGGGGTGATGCTCTAGCCAACTGAGCTGCCTGGCCAGGGCTCAAGTGTTCTTAAGAGGAGATGAGATGCCAGCTGGTCAAAGGTATCTTGCATTTGTTATCTTTCTTCTCATTATTTTTTAAATATATTTTTATTGATTTCAGAGAGAAAGGGAGAGAGAGAAACATCAATGATGAGAGAGAATCATGGATCCGTTGCCTCCTGCACGCCCCCCAACAGGGGATGGAGCCCGCAACCTGGGCATATGCCCTGACCAGGAATCGAACTGTGACTTCCTGATTCATAGGTTGATGCTCTATCCCTGAGCTATGTCAGCTCTTCTTCTTTTTAACATAAATGTTTACTTTTTTTAAAATCCTCACAAGGATATGTTTTTATTGATTTTAGAGAGGAAGGGAGGGAGAGAGAGAGAAACATCCATGTGAGAGAGAAACATCGATTGGTTGTCTCCCACGTGCACCTCGACTGTGGATCGAACCCGCAACCTAAGTATGCGCCCTGAATGGGAATCAAAACCCCATGACCATTCAGTGGACGGAATCAAGGGAGCCACTCTGGCCAGGGCTGCCTTCCTCATGGTTAAGGAGCTTCCATCCACTCTTTTCCAGTGTAGAGGTCCAGGCCCATTCCACATGCAGCTTCTCCCAGGCTCCCCTCAGCCCCCCTCCCCGCAGCAGGTGCCAGAGTGCCCACCGTGATGAATAACCAACCATCCCTACACAACACACAATGACACCACACCAAGGCAGTGCAGCTGGTGGTTAGAGCACAGGCACGGCCCGAGTGCCTGGCCTGCTGCCCGCCCGCGTGGACATCCGTTTCCTCACCTGCAGGAGTGGAGAGAACTGTACCTACCGCAGGTGGCTGTGGAGGTCTTAGGAGCAGTGTGTACAGAACAGTGCCTGGCACTTAGGAAGCACTCAAAGCACAGTGGCTATTGCTACGCCCGCCCGCAGGGCAGATGAGCCAGTGCTTTCATCTCCAGGGTCTCACCTCGCTCATAACAGCGCTGTGAGGGAGGGACTAGCATTAACAGAGAGAAGGACGAGCATGCGTATTACTGTGGGGCTCAGTACAAGCCACCCGAGAGGTGCTCTGTGGTATGCAGATTGTTTTGAGCTAAGGGCAATTTTAGCCTCCGGCTCAAGAGAAACTTTTGCCCCTCCCTTTAACTGCCTAGAAGAACTTGCATTGGGGGCCTTGCCATAGTAAGAGATGATCAGGGATGACCTCTGTTGACCTATCTGCAGGGCAGGGCCCATTTCTATTTACTAAATGTCTGTCATTGTCAGCCTGCAATGAGGCTCCCAAGGCACCTTCGCTCATCCCTAGCTCAGTCTCATAACCTCAACCCCCCTTTCTATCTCGGAACCTCTTGTGCACGCGGGGTCTCTGGCTTTCATGTATGTGGGGTTCCCATACATGCATACATATGTATGTAGTAAATCTGCTTATTTTCTCTTGTTCATCTGTCTCATTCTATTCGGTTAGACCAGCCAGAACCTTGAGGGTGGAGGAAAGTTGTTCCTCCCCACATTACACATCACACACGAGGCTCAGGTGACAGAAAATTAGGTGGCAGCATAGCCAAGGATGCATGTGCTTCTGGGCCTTGGGTAAGGGTTCCTCCTGAATCTCCCAGCTGCCTCCTAAGGAGACAAGAAGTGGTTGAAAGACACAAGGGTCACCCGCTCCATGCCCTTATCAGGGACCCCCTCACCTGCATAGTCACCTGGGAACCTTGTTCAGTTACCAGTTCTCTCAGACACCCTCCTGGCCCCCAGCACACACACATACGCTCGTCTCGGGGAAGGGTCATACCCCCACTTGTCTGCTCGTAGGCCTGGCCTGCCTCCGGCCTCTGGTTTTCTCTCACCCAGTGCCTCCCCCGACGTTGCTGGCTATGCAGGTGCTGGGCAGCGCAGCGAGTTCTCTGAGCTTCTGTGAAGGCTCTGAACTTTGTCCTTCCCTCCTTCCCCAGGAAGTTCTGCAACAGACCAACGACCTAACCCCCTCCCCATCTCCAGCTCACCAACCCATTCCCTTCCACTCCAACCAAGCCCAGCTGCTGTCCACAATGACGACAGCTAAAACCCTAGATCAGCCCAGGGCTGTGCAATGCACTAGAGCATTTCCCCCATTACCCCATCTCACAGAGCACCAGGCAATCATTAGCAGGTAACGAAGGGGACACTGGAATCTGGTTCTTCTGAGGGAGGATGACTTTAGGGATCCGAAGAGACAGCCCAAGGAAGTGAGGAGAAAGCACCCCTCCCTCAGGGTTAGCTTCTAAAGCAGTGGTTCTCAACCTTCCTAATGCCGCGACCCTTTAATACAGTTCCTCATGGTGTGGTGACCCCCAATTTCATTGTTACAAATTGGACATAATGAAAGCATAGTGATTAATCACAAAAACAATATGTAATTATATATGTGTTTTCCGATGGTCTTAGGCGACCCCTGTGAAAGGGTCATTCGACCCACAGAGGGGTCGCGATCCACAGGTTGAGAACCACTGTTCTAAAGGTAAGGTGGTCTCAGCCAGCAGAAGAGCCCAGACCCCCAGTGCCTGTCCAAGGTGTGTGTCTCCAGCAGAGCCCAGCCCCTCAGCCTGCTAGCCACCCTCACCACTCCCGGCCCCTTCCTTATACTGGAGCCTCAGTACCTGCGGAGACACTGTTCTCCACAGGGCCCAGACCCCTTCCTCTCCCGCTACCCTTATCTCAAACCAATTGTCAATTCCACCCTTGAACACTTTTCTACTGAATTCCACTCCTGAACACTTTTCTACTGAATTCCACTCCTGAACACTTTTCTAAGTGAAATGCCTCCTCTTCTGAATTTTGCTCCTTTGGTTCTAACTGGAACTCTCCCCTGGACAATTTCCATACCAGGACCGCCTGGTGTAATGGCTGGTGTGAATGACACCCCCGGGAATCGGCCCCGCATGCACAGAGGTGTAGGTGAATGAGAGGCCTTGTCCATAGCCTCGCCTATTAGCTGTCCCTCCCTCAAGCTTACGCACGACCTGTGCTTCTCTCTAGCACAACTCTTATCCCAGCTGATTGTAGTCTCCATTTCCTTGTCTCCCTCGGGGGCCCTATTTCATTCACCTTGGTAATCCAACATTTAGCAGAGTGCCTGGCACGTAACAGCTACTCAATAAACTTTTGCTGAATGACTGCCTATAGTCTCTCTCCAGCCCACACCAAACCTGCTCTCTCTCCCCTATTCTATTCCTACTGCCACACTGCTCCCCAGTTATTATCCTAAAGCACAAAACTGATTCACATCACTTACTGTTTAAAAACCTCCATTATGCCCCTGCTGTTTATAATAAAATTCAAATTTTATTTTATTAAACTCATATTTTAGATTTTGCTTTGGAGAGAAAGAAGCTCTTCATTGTTTACAAGGTTATCTCTGAGTTGCAAAAACTCCATGTTTTCCCCCTGTATTCCTCCATTCAATCTTGGCTGCCACAATCAGACAGACAGAACGCACAGACAGAAAGAACGCACAGACAGAAAGAAGACCCTGTTTTCCTGCATCTGCAGTAGATAAAGTTCAAAATCTGTAGCTGGACACCCAAGGCTCTTCCCAGCCAGATCCCTAACCTCCTCCCCACCTATCTCCTGCCACCCACTCCACAGCACACACTTTAAAATATATATATATTTCAGAGAGGAAGGAAAAGGGAGAGACAGAAACATCAATGATGAGAAATAATCATTGATTGGCTGCCTCCTGCATGCCCCACACTGGGGGGTCGAGCCCACAACCTGGGCATGTGCCCTGACCAGGAACTGAATCGTGACCTAATTCATAGGTTGACGTTCAACCACTGAGCCATGCCGGCTGGACCACAGCATACACTCTTGCCCTCTTTACTTAGCATTGGAGATGAAGGAAATACCTGTCCCCACTTTCTAGAATGTTCTTCCTCTCCATCTCCACTTGGACAACTGCTGTGTGCCGTCAGACCAAGCTCCTCAGCCACCTCCATGGTGAAGCCCTGCTTCCCCAGGCAAAGCGAATTCCTTTCATATTCTTTCAGACAGCGGAGAAGAGGGATCATACTTACAGGCTGCTCGCTCCGTATTACCTCGTTTAATGCTCCCTCACAACATTCTTAGGAGCTAGACATCATCACTGGGCTAAACATGGGCTCAAGAAGGGCACAAAACTAGGAAAAGCTAGAGTCGGATTCTGAATCCTGATCTGTCTGACTCTGAAGCCCCTGCTATTCCCTCTATTACAGGGGTCCTCAAACTTTTTAAACAGGGGGCCAGTTCACTGTCCCTCAGACCGCTGGAGGGCCAGACTATAGTTTTAAAAAAAACTATGAACAAATTCCTATGCACACTGCACATATCTTATTTTGAAGTAAAAAATCAAAACGGGAACAAATACAATATTTGTATTTGCATGTGGCCCGCGGGCCGTAGTTTGAGGACCCCTGCATCACTGCCTCTCCCCTCTACTATGGGGCCTCTCTGCTATGCTTTATGGCATTTACTGGTGTTCGTGTCTGTTTCCCTGTTAGACGAATGGTTAGAGGTTGTTCTCTACATTCCCAGAGGCCAAGCCCAGGAATGGGCTCACAGAAGGCCCTCAATAAATGTAGCTAATTGAGCAGATAAATGAGCGATTGAATGGATGCACTGAGGGTTACATCACTCCTTCAGGCATGAGCAGCAATGAGGGAATTGTCCAGAGGGAAAACACACAAGGGAAACCCGGTCTCACGCTCTGCGCGGGAGAAGCCCTTGAGCACCAACTGTCTCCTCTCTTTGGAGCGCTGCTTGGAAGCAAACCAACAGCCCTCCAGGAGCTGGCCTGGTTGCCAAAAAACAAACACCAAACACATCAAAACAAACCAAAAAACATAACAACAGCACCCCGAGGTGACAAGCGCAGCTCCCTATAAAGAGCAAGACAGAGGCACCCTTTGCCTTCTGGGACCTCCCTCTGCGCCCCACACACCAACACAGGTAGCGACAGCTAGGCCACTTGGAAAGAAGGCCTAGGAATAGAAGCACGTATTTACCTCATCGGCCCACGAGGAGACCTGCAGGAATGGGGAGGCAAGGGGGACACTGCGCTCAGGCCCAGCTCCTCAAGACGGGGCCCTCAGGAACAACCAGCGAGGTTGGGGGGAAACCAGCCTGATGAATGGGTGGGGGGCATGGAGTGGGACATGCTCGGCAAAGGCAACGTGAGTGCACGCTCATCGGGCCTGGCCGTCCCGCCTCCAACCCCCCGACCCTGCTCGGCCATGTGCTCATGCCCTCCAGCCTGCCACGAACTGCTCTCCTCGCTGGCCAACTGGTGGGCATGAGGGGCTCTGCAGGAAGTAAACAGCACAGGCCGTGAGTCCAGAAATCTTACTGTTGGCAGTTTGATACAGAAAATAAAACGGGGACTAAGCTGCAGGTTCAGGAAAGGGAAGTCTATTTGCAACTGACTTTCCCTTTTAGTGTTGAGTAGCCAGGGCTCCTCTTTCTTTTTTTAAATATATTTTTATTGATTTCAGAGAGGAAGGAAGAAAGAGATAAAAACATCAGTGATGAGAGAGAATTATTGATAGGTTGCCTCCTGCACACCCTACATTGGGGATCGAGCCTGCAACCTGGGCATGTGCCCTGACCATGACCTCCTGGTTCATAGGTCAACACTCAACCACTGAGCCATGCCAGCTGGGCACCAGGGCTCCTCTTCATGGACAAGTCTATTGCAAGCAAGATGCAGGCACTGTCAGCACCGGGCAGGTGTTTATGATGCAAGACCAGGCAGGTGGTGATGGAATGGCAGACCCTGTGTTAGCAGGGACAATGGAGATTGCTGTCCGCCTTCCTTCTCATTCAGAAGTCCCAGGTCCAACAGGCCCGCTGGGTGGTCATCCAGGCCCTTCTTGAAGCCTCCAGGGCAGTGGGGCTCACTACCTCATGAAGCAGCCCCCTTCTTTTTTATAAAAGATAATGTTCTTGTTGATATACTCATTGTCCTCTACCCGCTCCCACCACCTCTAGCCAGCTCCCTCTGGCTAGACAAGGGCAGAGCCTCCTTACCTAATGATAACAACATTTTTTCTTTGTTTTTATTGTTGACACTATTACAAATGTCTCCATTTGCCTGCCTCCACCCAGCTCAGGCCCCCACCCCCCACCCCTTCCCTCTGGCCATCACCACACTGTTGTCTGTGTCTATGGGTTATGTATACATGTTCTTTGTCTCATCCCTTCACCTTCTTCCACTCAGTCCTCCCTCCCCGCTCCCCTCTGACAGCTGTCAGTCTGCTTCATGTCTCCATGTCTCTGGATCTATTTTGTTCATCAGTTTATTTTGTTCATGAGATTCCACATATGAGTGAGATCATGTGATACTTGTCTTTCTCTGACTGGCTCATTTCACTTAGCATGATACTGTCCAGGTCCCTCCATGCCGTCTCAAAGGGTAAGAGTTCCTTTTTCACTGCTGCATAGTATTCCATAGTATAAATGTACCACGTCTTTTTTATCCACTCATCTACTGATGGGCATTTGGGCTGTCTCCAGATCTTGGCTGTTGTAAATAGTGTGAAGCAGCCCTTTTTATTTGCTGGACAGCTCTGGCTCTTAAGAAGCACTTCTTTCTAGTCTATGGAGCTCTACCTCAGTAATGTCCACATTCATTCATCCCAGCGCAGGCTTCTGGAGCCAGTCCATATTCATTGAGGACCCACCACTATTCTAGTTCTGAAGTTATAGCCGTGAGCAAAACAAAGTCCCATGAAGTGCTCCTATCTACAAGATTTTCCCCTTCCTCCAGACCCAACTGTGTTCAGTCTGCAGTTTATGAAATCTCTGAGGCTAAGATCAGGTGCCCCCACTGTACACCAAGAGCCTTTCTTAAAAGAGGAAGAGGAAGTTTTAAAGGAACTGGAAGATGTCAATCTTTTTAGTGTCACCCTGCCTTATTTTCAAAGATCATAGCACTTACTTCAGTGGCTCTGGTTGATATGTTCTTGCTGATAGACTTACTGTCCTCTACCCACTCCACCACCACTGACCAGGTCTCTGGCTCCGCCAGCACAGAGCCTCGCTTACCTCATCATTGCTGATCACTAGGCTGAGAACAATGCCTGGCACACAGTAGAGACTGAGTAAACAGTTGTTGAACCACGGGGGTCTCTGCAGAGACCTCTCTCCCTCAGACATCATCACCTGCCCAAGAAAGAAAGAGCTGGCTTCCTCCCCTGTCAACCAGGCAGATGGGCAGCAGGCTGGAGGGGCGCCTCCCAGGGACGTTTGAGGGCACAGAGCCAGGCCAATCCCCAACCAGAGCCACCGAGCAGCTGGCGTGCTGGTCTTGCCTGGTGTCTGTCTAGCTGACATGGATCCTGGGACCGTTTCCTGGTGAGGAAACAAGAGTGAGCCGCAGGGAGTCAGTCAGTCCCCCAGGCTTGTCCCAGGCCTGGCTCTGGAGAGCATGTTTCTAGGACACTCGGGACAACAAGCCAACAGCTACTCAGGAACCCAAAGTAATGCTACAAGAGCCGGTTTCATGTCCAGGAGCAACCGGAGTCCTGTGCGCTCAAAGGATGCTTCCGGGAAAGCGGAGTCGCAAATAGGGTTTAAAAGGAGAGAGGGTGCCCGGACGGCTTGGATCGGTGTTTGAGTGTCGACCTATGAACCAGGAGGTCGAGGTTCAATTCCTGGTTGGGGCGCATGCCCAGGTTGCTGGCTCGATCCCCAGTGTGGGCTGTGCGGGAGGCAGCCAATCAATGGTTCTCTCTCATCGTTGATGTTTCTGTCTCTTTCTCCCTCTCCCTTCCTAAAAAAATAGAAGGGAAAAAAGAAAAAGGAGAGAAGGGTTTGATAGCTAACAATTTCAAATAATATACATATATTGAACAGTTAAGTATTCTGGTAACCACTTTATAGACACCAATTCATTTAAGGCTCACAACACCCTGAGAAGTAAATATGATTAACCCCTTTCACAAAGAGAGAAACAGAAACTTGGAGATGAAATAACTTGTCTAAGGCCAAGGCTAGTCACTGGCAGCACCAGGATTTGAACCCACGGTGTCAAGGACTCCAAATCTGAACTCACTGCTGCCTGGCATCAGTGGGTCCCCTGGCACCAGTGTCATCATGGCATCAGTAGCCCCGGGGCATCCTCTGGGGTTTCTCTATTATAAGAAAGCCAAGCCTCAAGGGCAGAGCTGAGACTGAACCATCCAAGTCCAAAACTCTCAAGTTCACTGCACACCTGCCAGGCCCTTCAGACACACAGGAGATCGTAGCCATGCCACACAGCCCACCGGCCGTCACCGCCTTCACCCTGAGGCTGCCCTGTTGTTGACCTGCTTTCATGGGGCTGCTTTCCCAGTGTTTCTTCTGTAGCCTGACTGCTCTCCATCCCAACTGCCTTCTCCCCACTTCAATCCTGAGAGCAGAGCACATGAAAGCCATCAGGAAGCCTTAGCATCACCCAGCCCAACCCCTCCCATTCCAGGGGAGACATCAACTCCAACAGGCTGACCAAGGTCCCACCAGCCTCTGTGGTCAGTGGGATGACTGTCCCCTCTATGGAACCACCTCCCTCACATGGGCTATTCCTTGTTTGGGAGAAGCTGCACCATCTTTTGCTCCATGAAGGTCTTGCCTAGGCCTGGAGAGCTACAGGAGTCTCTCTGATTGCATTTTCTGTGCCCGTTGTTATGGGCTGGATTGTGCCCCCATCCTCTAACCCCTGCCCAAATTTCATATGCTGAAGCCCTAACCCCTAGTACCTTAGGATGTGACTGAATTTGAAAATAGGGCATTTAAAGAGGTAATTAAATTAAAATAAGCCCTAGCTGATTTGGCTCAGTGGATAGAGCATCAGCCTGCAGATTGAAGGGTCCCAGATTTGATCCCAGTCAAGGGTACATGCCCAGGTTGTGGCCTTAATCCCCAGTGGGGGGGTGTGCCATTCGAATGAATTCTGTCATCATGAA
>NW_005871238.1:506783-508216 GCF_000147115.1 Myotis lucifugus | reverse complement strand
TGTGCCTTTCCCATCCAGCACGGCTCCCTAAAACACCTGACTGTCCGCCACTGCCCCGAAACCCCCAGCTGATGTGTATACTCAGCACAGCACGTTTCCCACAGTATCCACCTCAACAAATCAAACAGGAAAATAAGGTGGGGACAATGATTTATAAAGGAATGATTAAATTAAAACTCTGAAATTTGCATACGCTGATTCTGGACTCTAGGGGATGCCATTTGCATTGTAGTCCATGTCCCTCATCTTGCAATGTCAATGCCCATCCTTCCCTCTAAAGCAGTGGTTCTCAACCTTCCTAATGCCGCGACCCTTTAATACAGTTCCTCATGTTGTGGTGACCCCCATTTTCATTGTTACAAATTGAACATAATTAAAGCATAGTGATTAATCACAAAAACAATATGTAATTATATATGTTCTCCGATGGTCTTAGGCGACCCCTGTGAAAGGGTCGTTCGACCGCCAAAGGGGTCTCGACCCACAGGTTGAGAACCGCTGGTCTAAATCAAAGAGCAAACAAGCCACACACTTTTAGACTATCCCAGTCTCCCTTGGTTTTAATTGGTGGTTTTAGGGAAGTATCTCTCCACACCTTAGTTCTCCGCAATTGTTGAGAATTGTGGGCTGACAGCACACGCTATCTACAAGTAACTCTACCCCTGGAAACATCTGTCCCTTTGGCTCTGTAGTTCTGTGGGACTCTGTAGATTTCCAGGACTCTGGGGGTAGTAAACTGTCATTTTAAGGGGCAAAGACATGTTCCTCCCAAATATTGGCACTACTGCTACCAGAATATAAACTGTGGCTAACGTCACCCAAACTTCCAGTTACTGTGATTAGCCACTCGGTCCCCATCTAGCAGGGACATGCCTGTCTGCCTCGTGAGAGCGGTTCTCTGAGCCCTGAGAGACTGTGGACTGGTCACAAGTGCTAGGACCTTGGGGTCAGAAAGTCTTGGTTTGAATCCCAGCTCCGCCATCCCCTCTCTGGGACTTAACACCTCACGAGAAAATCAGGTTAACGATTCTTACTTAACGGAGCTCCATGAGGATTAAGCTAAGTGGGTCAACAGTAAGTAGACTATCTAGGAGTGTGTCTAGAGCAGAGTACTCGTTACATGTTAATTCTTTCCCCCCTGGTTTTCCTCCTTCCTCTGTACCTACCCTCCTAGTGAAGGTCAGGCTCTTCTAGTCTCCCTCCTGGTGGTACCTTTGCTCCTCCACTGATGGGTGGAAGATGCCAGAGACAAGGGAGACAGCTCTGCATCCACAAATGCGGCTGCACAGCACCTGGACTCCTTTCTCTGGTGAACTCACTGCCCAGGGCCCCAGTCCCAAGGGGGCTGTTTTAGACAGGTTTCCTTCCAAATGAAAAAGTTACTGAGGGATGATACATAATTGATCCTTTACAAGAGGTAGGGAGGGCGCATG
>NW_005871238.1:505202-506683 GCF_000147115.1 Myotis lucifugus | reverse complement strand
GGGCGCATGAATAGACCACAAGCCAGGAGCAGGGAGGTTGGCTCCTACACGTTCCTGCTTCAATTCCCAGATTCCAAGATACAATATACAACAAAAGAGGTGGAAGAGGAGGATACAAGCAAAACAAAACAATGACAAAAGCAAATACACACACACACACACACAGCTCAATATAAATGCTTGTTAGGTAGAAAATATAGAGTAGAAAGAATCTAAATGTTGGCATTCCCTAGCAAGCCTCAATTTCTTTAATGAAAAAGGAATATTCCTTTATATCTGGTGGGATGAGAAACAATGTGTGATCTGCAGTAATAACTGAGTAGCCCTGCGTTATTTAAAGATGCCTCGTCTAGCTGCCCAACTTGTGGGTCATCAATAAGGGCCACCTATCCCTCAACCCCTACTGACTGGGTAAGTGACAACAGGACTGACATAGAACTTGCAAAACATAATAATCCTTTCCATTTGATGAACAGCTTTGTAATTCATCAGTCACCGTCATATCCATGTTACATTTTAAACCACAACACTCAGTCATGGGAAGCTGAATCCCAGAAAGGTTCGGTGACTTCCTTAAGGTCGTACAGCCAGTAAGAAGGGGCTATGAACTTGACCCCACGACCCCTGACCCCTACCTAAGACATGCACTCACTCTTTTCACTCAACCACAAGGGAGGAGCATAACATCATGTGCCAGTGGCCCATGCACATGGGCACGCATACTGGTAAGGAGATAACATAGATCTGACAGCAACTTCCTCCTGTTTGGGCGCTGCTCAGGATCCCATTAGAGCCCGGGTGTCAGGGATGTGACTAACACATGCCAGGTACTTGAAACATAAAATAGAATGAAACTAGAGGGGAATCTATGGGAAACAAAGGTCCTAGAATCAAAGAGAAGGATAAAGAGACACTTCCTATTCTATCTCTAAAGGTAGCTCCACAGTGTCAAGTGGCCATCTGTCAAGGGCCAAGCAAGAGGAAATGGACCGCAGCAGCAGGCTTCGAGAGAAGGATCAAACTTCCTGATCGGGGTGGTGGTGGGAATGAATCAAACTTCCTGATCGGGGTGGTGGTGGGAATGAACAAGAAAATGAGCTAAAAAGAAAGAAGCGATGATACCAAAAAGTTCACCCAAAACTCTGACGTGCTCTGAGAGTAGGAAGGTGGCCACTCACATTTTCTGCAAAGAGGCATCATAGGGGTAGCGGGGGAGATGTTCTAAAAAACAAGCAGAGATCCCCAATCCTAGCTTGGCGAGGATTTGTAAAGAGACAGAGGACAGCCCAACCAATGTGGGTCAGTGGTTGAATATCGATCATGGTTCAATTCCAGGTCAGGACACATGCCCAGTTACAGCTCCATCCCCAGTAAGGGATATGTGGGAGGCAGCTGATGGATGTTTCTCTCTCCCTCTCCCTCTCTGAAATCAATTAAAAAATATATTTTAAAAAAAAGACTAAGGACAACTAGGAAAAGGG
>NW_005871238.1:502294-504613 GCF_000147115.1 Myotis lucifugus | reverse complement strand
TTATTTAAAAAAGATTATTCCGGGCTTTACAATCTCTCTCCCCCATCGAAAATGGGAGCCCTCAAAAATGGTCCCTTTTCCCTTGGTTCTTCCCCACTCTGCCCACAGGGGGGCGGTCAGTGCAAGGAATTTCAATGCCAGGCCACTAAGTGTTTCCAGATGTCGCCCCAACCAATCAAGATTCAAGGAATAGTTATTGAGTACCAACTGAAATACCCACGGGACTCAAGTATTCTACACCGTATTTTCTGCTGAGACAACTAATTCATAAGGAAGGATGGTGACTGACAAAAAGGATTGCAACTGAGGCCTTGTGACTGGGTCTAGTCTCTTTTCATCCCCATCCTAGCCCCAAGCTTACAGACCAGGATACCTGGGCAACACCAAATTCCTGGTCAGTTCAGGGCAGTTTCTGTAACAAGAATGGAATCCTAATGGTGCAAGCCTCATGGACAGGAGTGTGTGTGTGTGTGTGTGTGTGTGTGTGTGTGTGTGTGTGTGTTGCAAAGATGGAGGTGGGGAAGGAATAAAGACAAAGAAATGAGAAGACAAAGGAGGCAGGAGGACACGGGTAAAGGTATCCGGCGTCAAGGAAGTGGTGCTAGAACCAAAGGGAACCTTTCTCCGTGTTCTTTGCTATTAGGGAAAACATCCCACCACGTTTCCCATCACTGCCTTCAATTCCCTTTCGTTCAGGGGACCTGAAGCTCAGAGGCAGCTTGATGATTAGATTGAGTTTAATTCACTTGTGTAATATCCCTGTTCAGAACGATGTCTAATTAATGCTTTTGTTGGAGGGAATAAAACCTCCCATAATCATTAAGGAAAGGGAAGCCTTCCCAGGCAGCGGCCTCGGATCCACCAAGCTGCTTGCTGGCTCCATCTTACAGATGTCTTAATGAGACGTGTCTTACAACGGGATTATCCCTCGCTTTGGACCAGGACAAGCAGATGGAGCTGAGATTTGATGACGGGATGCTCAATGCTGCATGACTCAGCACTC
The DNA here is from genome assembly GCF_000147115.1 of Myotis lucifugus. Classification (NCBI taxonomy): domain Eukaryota; kingdom Metazoa; phylum Chordata; class Mammalia; order Chiroptera; family Vespertilionidae; genus Myotis; species Myotis lucifugus. The sequence continues at coordinate 503,610 of NW_005871238.1, read as the reverse complement.
ACACCTATAACTGGGGCCCTTAATTCTGGGGGCCAAATCCAGAGAGGGCACCTGGCCAGATAGCGTCCACCAGGAAGGACAGTCCTTCTCCAAGCCATTGGAGGAAAGTCCAAGGATGAGTTTACTTTCTATTCCCTCACTCCCTCCAAGCTTTGCAGGGAGAAATAATACCTCAGATTTGTTTCTAACTTTGCAGTTTGCAAAATGAATGTATAAATGTGCACAGACAACTCGTTGGGAACAGAGAACACCAATCCCATTTAACAGATGAGGAGAGTGAAGCTCAGAGAATTGAGGGACCTGCCCAAGGTCACGAAGCTAAGACATGCTATGGCCAGGGGTGGTGTCAGTTCTGACTCCAGAACCCAGGCTTCTTGAGGACCAGGCTCTGTCTGCCGGGCCTTGGGCATGTGCGTTGCTCTCCAGAGAAGTCCCACAGAGCAAACCCTGCTGAGAACATAAGGAAGGCATTGGGATGGTTTGGGCTTCTAGTGGAAGAGAAACCATATAAAATTATACATGACTAGAGGCCCGGTACACAAAATTCATGCACAGGTAGGGTCCCTAGGCCTGGCTGGCGATCAGGGCCAATCGGGACCTTCTGGCTGCTGGCCGGGACCTTCCTTCTGGCTGCTGGCTGGTCCTCCCTTCCCCAGCTACTGGCCAGGGCCTTCCTTCATTCCACACTGCCCCCTGGTGGTCAGCGCACATCATAGTGAGTGATCGGACTCCTGGTCTCCTGGTCGAACTCTCGAGGGGACAATATGCATATTAGGCTTTTATATATAGATGGTCGGAATGGCATGAGAAGGTGGTGAGGGATCAATAGCTTTCCTAAGATTTTTTTAAAGAGTCTATGGCTTCAAAAATCATAAGATTCAGTAACCTGGAGTCCCATCTCTGCCCACACCTACTGTAAATTGTAGAATACAACAGGTTGGGTTATTATTATGGGGACCTGGGTCCTAACCTTACCATTTTCATCTGGGTGAGCTATGGTTTAACCTCTCTGGGCTTCAGTGTCCATTCCTGAAAAACAGAGATATCAAACTCTGTCCTGCCTACGACACAGAGATTGTGTGAGACCAAAATACATAAGGAGAAGAGAAATAGTGGCTAGAAGGCAACAGTGGGAGAGATGTCACTGTTTACCCTTCTGCATTTTTAAAATTTTGTACTGTGTTCATTACCTACTAAAAACACAAAAGTAAAAACTGAACACCAATGCACGGAGTCATCAGGTTATAGAAAGCTTTATACACACAATCTCCCTTAATTCTCTCAAACCCCCGAGGCAGAGATAATTTCCCCGGTTG
>NW_005871238.1:499397-501188 GCF_000147115.1 Myotis lucifugus | reverse complement strand
CGGAGGAGAGAGCTGTCCCTCCCGCAGGATCAGTCTGTCTGCCTACAGAAGGGAGGTGCTAACACCTACTTCAGGGGGCTGTAGCGAAGACTAAAACAAAGGGACTGTGAAAATGCTCGGTAAACGGAAAAAGGGCTGTGTATCTTCTACTTAGAAAAAGAGGGGAGAAAAATAAATGAACACATAACTGAACAAGCCCCTAGGATGCCAACGCATACCTCCTGTGCCCTCCATCCCCGGTGACAAAAGCTGCCCTGCCCCCGGGGTCTCCTGTGCCTGGCTGAGGGCCGGCCACAGCGGCAAATGGAATGAAGACGCCAAAGGTCCTTGCAAAAGCTTGAAAACCTACAGTGAAGTTAGCTGTCCACCATGTCTGTGAACAGCTAACGGGAAAGTAAATAGCCCAAATTCTCCCTAAATTTCATGTAAGTTGCATGAACCCATCTCCAGCCATTCAGGATGAGGCGCAGTACACGTTCCCTAACGTTCAAGCAATAAACCACGCAGCACACGGAGGGCCCAGGCGCCGGGGACCCTGCGCATCAAAGCAAATAAAGCCAGGATTCCCGCAGGAGTGCTGGGCTGGTTCTGACGAGGGGGGTGGTGGAGTAACACAGGGCATTCCAGGAAGTGACCTCGGATGTTCTCAGCCTGAAGGCAAGAGTGAGCAGGCCTTACCTCAGACCTGGCAGGAGTTGGGGGGCTGGTGGAGGAGGGGTTGGGAGAAGTCAGTGTGGGAGTGCAGGGGGCGGTAGGAGTGTTGGTCCTTTCTGAGGCGATCTCTATGGAATGTCTTCCTTCCCTGAGGGTGCCCTGCTCTATCCCTAAGACTGAACTCCTGTTCTCCATGCACCAAGCTCCCCGGGCCCCCTAAAGACAAGGGATTTGTCCTGGCTTCGAGCTTCCCGGGGATGCTGCTCACATCTGCTGCCTTGCTCCGAGGTGGCACAGACACCCCGAGGGCCTACTGTGAGCCAAGCTCTTTCAGCGGATCTAATCCTCCCCATGGCCCTCTGCTCCGTTGCATGATCCCCATTTCAGGAAAAGGCCTGGGAGTGGGGCGGTTAGCAGCGTGGTCTCCAGGCCAGACTTTCTGATGGCGGTCCCCGCGGCCCTGTCACACCTTCGGACAACCCACTTAGCTTCTCTGTACCTCGGATTTCTCTTCTGTCCCATGGGGATGAGAGAATGTCAGCCTCACAGGATCGCTGTGAGGAGCGGATGCATTATCACTCAGGGTGCCTGGCACGGGTTAGTGCAGCTGGGATTGTAACCGAGTACGTCCGTACGTCCGACCTCAAAAGCCACGCACTTTCCACCTTCCCACAGGGTCCCCACTCCTTCAGATCCCCTGAGACACAGTCTCCCATTTATTACAAGTCCCCGTGAGGTTACAAACTACTCATGGGACGGGGGGGGTGGCCTCCTGCTCCAGCCTCCGGCCTCCATGCACCCCGAGAGCCTTAGATCAGTCGTGAGCCGAGGGAAGCAGGCGCAGGTGTTAGCGTAGAAAAGTCAGTGTCATTGGGACCCAGCAGAACAGGCGCAGGGAGCAGTGTGAGCGGCCTGAGGCTGGAGGCTCACGTCCCCTGGTTTGCTTTCCATGGTTTGAGATTTAAAGGTGAAGCATTAGAGCTGGATGGACGGGACTGGGCTGGGGAAAGGGCCCCATGGAGGTGCTGGGGAGGCAAGCCCTGCCTGCAGCGCCTTCCTCTCCTTCCCCCTCTCTCAAGCCTCCGCTCTCCTATGACTTCTCCAAGAGGACGCAGTGCCAGTGTGCTAAGTGACAGG
>NW_005871238.1:497652-499226 GCF_000147115.1 Myotis lucifugus | reverse complement strand
AAACTTCATTCTGTTGGTCCACTTTTCAACAGAGAACCCAGGGGTATAAGAAGGTTTTCACAGCTGCCCGCCAAGACCCAAGACCCAACCCCCAACCGTTACCCACCCACACACCTGGAGGGGATTCCTTTCTCCCCTTGCCATCCATGCCATGTCTCCTCCTTCTGAGCCCTCCCCAGACTTAGCCCTTTAAGGAAGTCTGGCCAAACTAGCAACCTGTAACCATACTCAATATTATTTCTTTTCCCCTCAGCATTCAAAGCCTCAGGTTGCATTATATTTATCCGAAGTGGCACATATGTATGGTAAGCATAAGCAAACCTTCAAAGTGAACCTAAGGGACTAAGGAAAGCCCCTTTCACCAAGCCCACCAGAGCTGCCACATCCACACAAGCTCCGGGGCCCTCTCAGTCTTCCTCAGGTTAAGGGAGGAAGGTTAAACACATAAAATTTTATATAAATAAAAAAACGCTCAGTGGATAGAGCGTTGGCCTGCAGACTCAAGGATCCCAGGTTCGATTCCGGTCAAGGGCATGTACCTTGGTTGCAGACACATCCCCAATAGGGGGTGTGCAGGAGGCAGCTGACCGATGTTTCTCTCTCATGGATGTTTCTAACTCTCTATCCCTCTCCCTTCCTCTCTGTAAAAAATCAACAAAATATATTTTAAAAAAACAACAACAGCTAAACTCAGCCCCGGCTTTTACCTAAGCAAACTCCTCATGTTAGGGATGACCGAGGACCAGCGAGATCAAGCATCTGCTCCGAGTCACAGAGCTGATGTAGCGGCCAGGAAGGAGCTGGGAGGTGGGGAACGCCTCACAGACGCGAGCTTCCCCCAGCTGCCTGAGCCGGTGGGACAAGGAGTCATGTTGGCAGCGTGCAGCCAGCTGAAGTCTTTCTTGGTGGAGGATCTGCACTAAAGTGCAATAAAGGGTCTGGTCCGGTCACCGGAAAAGAGTTCCCATAACAAAAGGGGACCCCCCAGGTCTGAAGAACTGAAAAGGTTTTATAATCCCAAGAAAGAACTTAACAGCCTGGGGTGGAGCCTGGGCTAAGGCGTTTTTTGCTGTGAATTTTTGAGGTTTTGGTGGAGACACTTCCTTGATTGCAACCCACACTGGACATTCTTAGGTTGCTGAGGGCGGGACCACCAACAGCATGTGCTCTAACCCAGAAGAATTACAGCAGCGCAGCCTCTTCCTCCTCCAACCCAGTAAGTCCACCCACCGCCCGGAGGCAGCCCCGCCATCGGTTATGATGAAAACATTCACACCTCAGTTATCCACGCCCCTGAGGAAGAGCAGGGCTACAGATCATACAAGAGCCATTTTCGCTTCGGAAAGTGTGTTCGTGACTTTTTAGCAGGGTCTGGTCATGTTCTACAGAAGATGATATTAAAGACGTGTTTGCATTCTCTGAGTACACATTAAGTGATAGTGCAACGAGCAGATGTGGTTGGCTGGAAGAGGAACCAGACTTGGAAATGGAACGTTCATGATAGGGACCCACCAAGGGGACAAACCATAGTCAAATAACTGCAATAGTCATTCAACAGGCATTGTGTGTGTGTG
>NW_005871238.1:472286-496265 GCF_000147115.1 Myotis lucifugus | reverse complement strand
TCACATCCTTTCCCTAGGTGGTGGAAATAATAATAATCCAGGACATACATAAAGTCAGTTCCTTCCAGGATCCATCTTGTTCTTCCTCAGTTATCTCAGGATAGCTCCCTGTGTTTCTTTCTTTTTCCCCCTCCCCGCCCCTCCCACCCCCCAAGGCCAGATCTTTATCCTCCCCCACTTGACCTGTTCCTCTCTCTGGCCCTCTTCCCCCTTTCCCCACTTCGCTTACATATTCATTATGCCCTGACTTGTTCGATTGCTGCCCTGGCTCAGTGTCTGTCTGCAGGCTGAGGGTCTGAGAGCTGCTCCCTGGCGGCATGTCTGGCTCTGGGACTTCCACAGGGCAGCAGTGGAAGCTCTTGGCTTCTATTTCTTTGGTTCAAGCCAGAAACACGGGGACAGGAATAGGCAAAACCGCTCCTCAGTCATTAGAATGAACCTTGTGTAACTTCTTTTCTGCAGCAGCTAGAACAGCAGAAGTAAATTCTCTTCTTAATTATGTTTTGTTCAGGCTAATATTAAAATTGGTTCATATTCTCCTGTCACACATGAATCGATGGCTGGATACCAAGTGCCGGGCAAAAGCAGCCTGGGATTTAAAGACTTTCCACAAATACTTCTCAAGCTGGCTCATCCACCATCAGCATGGCATTCTGGGAAGGTGGGCATTTATAGGGGTCTAATGAGTGATGGGTCCCAGTCCCCTCTTTGTCCTTGACTCTTTATTCCAGTGCTCTCTTGTGTTTTCGTCCTCATTCTAGTTGTTCCTTTTTAAAAAATATATATTTTTATTGATTTCAGAGAGGAAGGGAGAGGAAGAGAGAGATAGAAACATCAATGATGAGAGAGAATCCTTGATTGGCTGCCTCCTGCACACCCCTTACTGGGGATCGAGCCCGCAACCCAGGCATGTGCCCTTGACTGGAATCGAACCTGGGACCCTTCAGCCCGCAGGCCAATGCTCTATCCACTGAGCCAAACCAGCCAGGGCCTAGTTGTTCCATTTTTGACACCCTTCAATAATGCCCCATGTTACTCTTCGCTTTCACTCTTTTCAAATCAAAGACCACTTCTGAATCTTCTTCTTCGCAAAGTCCTAGGGAAATTCTGACCCTCTGCAACCTTATTCCCCCGCTTCCCATCTCTGTCCACATAACACATGCCCTCTCATGCTCCGTCCGGGCTCAGCACCCATCTCTCCCCATCCCGACTCCATGGCAACACACCGTGCGGCCTCCCCGCTGCCCACAGGCCTCTCCTAGGGTTTCACCAGCCTCGCATCACCGGCCACATGGGAACTGTTCCCACGACTCTCCCATGGCACCTCAACTCTGCTCACTTCTCTCTTCTGTTCTCTCTCTTGGAAAGTGTGAGGTCGGGACCAGCGCTGCAGCGCACGGGGCCTGAGGTGGAGGCCTCAGCTTTGTTTGTCATGATCCTGACGCCGCCTCTGGACAGCGCTGACCCAGGGTCACATTCACAGGGCAGCTCCTGCGTCCCTCTCCTTCCCGCCCCCGGTTCTCAGCAGAGTCCACACGCCTCAAAAGGAGAAGACTCGGGTCAAAAAGGGAACCAGAGCTGTTCCAATACCTCAGCGAGCAGCTCCCTATCTCCACATTCCCTTCGGCTCTCAAGATATTCGCCTTTTGAGGTTGAGGATTGTTATTTGCCGGTTCCCTCCTCCTCCCCCTTCGCATTCCCTTCAAACAAAGCTTTTCTGTCAGGTTTCTGACCCTGATCGAGATTTTTAACTGGAATCTCCCTCCCCACCCCCCTTCCTCTCCAATTCTGAAGGATCTTTTGTCTTCGGAGCAGAAGAACTGAGAGGTTGAGAGGGCTGTTTCTTTCCCTCTTGAAAGTAATTGGGAAAGAGTTACTTTAAAAAGAAAAAAAAAGGATAGAAGACAGAAAAAAAGAGAAAGACGATGGAAATGTGAAGGGAAAAGGTCCTTGAAAGAGAGGGAGGGAGAGGTAACGGAGAAAGCTGGAGAGAGAGACCTTGAGGGAAGGAGAGGGAAGAGTTAGAGGAAGCAGGACCTTGAGAATCACATGAGCAGGGGAAGGGGGAAGGAGGAAAACGGCTGAGCGCTAGGAAAGATGCCCATCGCCCGGGCTATTCATCCACTGAACCGCTCATCCAACCTAGAAAAAAAGAGAAAGAGCTGGAATCCTGCCTTCAGGGAGTCAAGAGCACTCTCCTCCCTCTGCATACCCAGCCACCCAGCAGTGCCTAGCACACAGTAAGTGCTCAATAAATGCAGGGCCGAACCAAACAAGGCTGCCATAAGTTGTTTTCTTTTTTCCTCGGGACCCAGTGAAAGGTTGGTTGGAAGTGAATAGACAAGAAAGAAACAAAGAACGCAGGGCCCACCTAACCTGGTCAAGCGTGGGTTGTGCAGGACTCACGCACAGAGGTCACGCTGTGGCAACCTCTTCTCGTCTTACCCTGGGTTTCGTTCTCTCCCGCCTCTGGCTGGGCACAACACTTAGCTCTCAGCCACCGGCTCACAGATTTCTCCCTGTGGGTGTTATCCATGGAAAATCTCAATCTCGGGCAGGCTGACTCCCTTGGCCACCCAGTCGTCAGTCTAGGGGTGAGCAGGGCATGAGAAATTTCTTCAGATAACAGCCCAATTCTAATAAGCAAGGCAAATCTGATTGCTATTATCATTATCATCAGGATGCACTCTGAGGATGAAAAAAAGGATTAAAACAATCAGTGACTGGGCATTATCCTTGGGGTTCGGGGTGGGGGTCCTGGGTTCATTGGGAGTTAATTATCTACAGATGGCCATAAATCCGGGGACTTAGCTTCCCAGAGCCCTGGCCAGTGTGGCTCGGTTGGTTGAAGGGTTGTGCCATACACCAGTGGGTGTCCAGTTCGATTCCAGGTGGGGCACATGCCAGGTTTCGGGTTCGGTCCCCAGTTGGGGCATGTGCATGGGAGAAGGCTGCTGATCGATGTTTCTCTCTTGTACTGATCTATCTCCCTCTCTCTGGCCCTCTTTCTCCCCCCCACCCCCACCCCCACCCCCAATTCCCCACTCTCTGGTGAAAAAAAAAAAACTTCCTACAGGCTTCAGTCCACCTTTATGGCACTCTGAAAGGAAGATCAGAGACTATTTATATTATTTTTTACTTAAAATAGCCAGCATGGTAGCTGCTGGCTACTGTTGGCCAGGCCCTATCCCATCCATTTAATTAATTTATTTGTTCCATAAGACTTGAGGCGAAATACATAGGCACATGTGGTCAATGATATAAACAATAAAGTAAAAGAAGACTATGGACATTGGGAGGGGATGGTGTGATCAGACAAGCAGGCAAAGAGAATAGGACAGGAGGAACAGGCTGAGGTTGGGGTAATACTAAGTATACGCCGCAAGATCCTGAATATTCTCATCAGAGATGCATTGCAAGGGCAACCTTGAGCTTCCAAGCAGCCAGTGCAAAAAGAATCAACGTTAGTAACACAATTTACAGTGTCCATAAAATAAACACTAACCAGTATCCTAGAAACAGTACCACTACAGCCCTAGCCGGTTTGGCACAGAGCATCGGCCTGTGGACTGAAGGGTCCGGGGTTCGATTCCGGTCAAGGGCACATTCCCCGGTTGCGGGCTCCATCCCCAGTGGTGGGCATGCAGGAGGCAGCCGATCAATGATTCTCTCTCACCATTGATGTTTCTCTCTCTCCCTCTCCCTTCCTCTCTGAAATCAATAAAAAAATATTTTTTTAAAAAAGGACCACTACAGAACTTTCTCCCGTGGATCCTCATTAAAGGACATGGTGATGTGTTGAGCCATGTCCTGGGCAGCATCCCTGCCATCAACACAATTAGGAGCATCATCGGCTGCTCCTTAGAACATTCCTCAGCTGAGGCGGTGGCACAGCGCCAAATGTTCTGCTCAGGAAAAGCAATTACTCCAGGGACCATTCGGCCTCCGTTTGCCACTCTCTGACGGTCTGGCTGAATCTAAGGATAAAGTCTAGAGTGGAAGGAGGACTGGACTGGAGGTAGCTCGGAGCAGTGGAGGGAGAGCTGCAGGTATAAGATAGGACTCCTGCGACTCAGCTGCTCAGGCCTTTAGCTCAGAGACGCACCCGGAGACCAGAGGTAGAAAAGAACACCAGCCTTCTGATATTCCCAATCTTGGGGGGCATCTGAAGGTAGGGGAGGCAGCGCTCTAAAGATGACTTCCCTGGGGAGCTGGGGCAGGGACCAGCAGCTGTGATGATGTCTGGGGTCAGAGTGAGATGACTGAGTGAGGCAAATTGTACTTTGGCATAAAAAAAAAAAAAATTAGCCCTAGCCGGTTTGGCTCAGTGGATAGAGCGTTGGTTGGCCTGTGGACTCAAGGGTCCTGGGTTACATTCCGGTCAAGGGCACATGCCCGGGTTGTGGGCTCGGTCCCCAGTAGGGGGCATACAGGAGGCAGCCAATCAATGATTCCCTCTCATCATTGATGTTTCTATCTCTCTCTTCCTTTCCTCTCTGAAATCAATAAAAATATATTTTTTAAAAATTTAACCCCAATATATCAGTTTAGCATTTGGCCATGATGAAGCTTGGGAAGATTAAGCCTCCTGGGAAAACCCTAAGGGGCCTTAAAGAGGAAGTAAAAGTAGCCTTAAGCACTGGAAGTAGCCCCCCGCAGGTGAAGTAGCCCCCGCAGGTGAAGTAGCCCCAGCAAAGCCCCCAGACCGTAATGTGCCTCCCCCCTCTGAAGGAGGCACCCAGGTCCCTAGCACTTCAGAGCCCGGGAGGCCACCAACCAGCACAGAGCTCAGCCTGGCGGTGACATCTGAATCTTCGACCCTGGAAATCAGCTCGGGGAAGAGAGTCCACAACTTAATCACCCACCTAGAAATTAATTCCGTGTCCCGAAGTTCTCCCGTTTATCTGATCAAAGCCTTTTTTGTTGTTCCCCCTACAAAGACCGTATTTTTCCCAGTGGTTCGGGAGAGAAAGCCTTGGCCTGGGGACTGTGGGGCTGAAGTGAGAAGGGCCGTCCTCGATAAAGGGAAGCAGATTGGAGGGAGGGCGGGTGCTCCCTCGCTGCCGCTTTGAAACCCTGGCGGTGAGCGAGGGCCAGCGGAGAGCGGAGAGGAGAGGCGAGCAGGCTGGCATCTCAGGCCAAGTCCCCTGACAATGGGCAGGAGTCTGGAACCTGCAGCCTGTTAATCATCTCTCAATGGTTTTTGTTCCCGGCTTTAAACATTTACCCCTACTGGGTTTGCAGGGCTTCACAAGCTATCTCCTTTTCTTTGCCGTTGCCAAGGCAACGACTCCAGGCATACAACTGCTCTCTGATTTTTAAATAAAAGTTGAGGTTTCTCTCTCTCTCTCTTCCTCCCCCCCCCCTCCTTTTCTCTCAGGATAAATGAGGTTTCTCTCTCATCCCTCCTTTCCCTTCACCTCCCTCTCTGCCCAGCCCTCCCCCACCCCAGCTCTGTTTCCTTATCACTACATTATTCGCTCATTTTCTCCTTCCACCTGCCTCCCCTCCCTGTCCCACATTTTTGGGCTTCCAAGCTGGCCCTAATCCCCCTGGTTGCCATGACAGCAAGAGTAGACCCCTGAGGTGGGGGGGTGGGGGCAGAGGCCAAAGGATAAGGGCATGTCCAGGGAAGGTGGGGGACCTGCTGGCAGACTCAGGAGCAGTGTTCCCCATATTCTTTGGGGAGCACCACCTTCCTCTATGGGCCTCAAATCCTTAGCAGATCCTTATGTCACCGACACCCCGAAAGGACTTTCTGATCTGTGCAGCGGACAGTGGTGGAGAAGCAGTGGCTCTCCAAGCTGATGGCAGAGGTGTGTGTGTGGTGGGGACAGGGCAGGTCAAGGTGGAGCTTCCAGTTCTACTGTCTGCTTCGGGGGTGTGTGTGTGGTGGGGACAGGGCAGGTCAAGGTGGAGCTTCCAGTTCTACTGTCTGCTTTGGGGCAGTGAGTCCCGTACCCTCCAGAGTCCTGGTTTTCATTGGTAACTTTCAGGGGTTGGATTAAACCTGTGATTTTTAAAGAATACTCTAAGGTCCCCTAGGCCATCTGAGAAGTCCCAGCAGCTAGAGCTGGTGGGGTGGGGAGTGAAGGGAAGAGGTGAGAAAGGGGTGCAGAAGGCACCTGGGACCCAAAACAGTTGGTCCTATTGTCTGGCACCACAGGGGGTCTGCCTGTGTGTACTTAAAGCAGAGATGTGCTAGACCTTCCAGAAATCCTTAACAACAGGACTTTAGATGTTTCTAGAGGAACTCAGGGCCTCCATCCACCCCCACCCCCACCCGGACCCTGTGGTTTGTTCACCTGCCGGCTTCTCCCCTAGCCCCAGCCTTGGAGAGAGGTAAGTAATGGCTTCGGTGGAAACCTAATCATTTTTGAAATGGGCTGCAAGGTAAAATATTTTACTTTCTGCTCAACAACATAAACTCTCTTAATTTTATGGGACATGGCCGAGGTTAAATATTTGGGTGAAGGGAGAAATGGACAGCAATGTGGTATGTTAGGAAGTGATAGGGGTGGGAGCTGGAAGACTGGATCTCTAGGTCTAGCTCTTCCTCTGGTTAGCTCCTGGTTCTCCATCGAGGGGATCTCATCCCAGGGGATATTTGGAAATGCCCAGGGACATCTTATTGTCACCCTGTGGGCAGGAGGTGCTACGGGCTTCCAGTGAGCCAGGCCAGGGCTGCCGCTGAACACCCTCCAGTTCACAGACCAGCCTCCATGACCAAGGGTTCCCTTATCCATCCTGAGCAGATCCTTGTCCCATTCAGAGCCTCATTTCCTTGCTCATAGCTTAAGTATCTTATACTCAGTCATTCATAGAACACACATTTTCTGAGTGTCTGTGCCAGGCACAAGGCTTGGGGGGTGAGTGAGTAAATGCCAGACCAAGACAGAGAAGATCCTTCTTCCCAAGGACATTACGTTAACTTCTATTCACAACCCACGTGACCTTGTACGGGGTCACACCAAGTCAGGAAGGAAGCTGGGATCTGAACCCAGGTCTCCTCGTTGTTGTGTGTTTACTCTTCACCATAGACCGTTAGGATTCATCAGCAGTAAGCGCCACCATCCACTGCATAAAGCTTCTCTGACACTTGCCAGGCATTCTACACAGACTATAGAATGTGATCTTTACCACCACCCTACGAAGCAGATGCTGCTATTCTTCTACAAAAGGCGAAAGGGGGGAAAAAAAGGTGAAAGGACTTGTACGCTGGTGAGAGGCAGTAGGTCTTTGATTCTACCTAGAGAAGTCTGTATTCCAGATGCTGCTATATCCCCAAGCTGAAGAGCACATCTGGGCTGCGGGTATGACCAGTAAGCTCCTTCCTCACCTTAGAGTTGAATAAACTGAGGCCCTGAAAAGACACATGACTTGCCCAAGAAGAAACAGCCCAAGAAGAGTCAGATGAAAAATCCCAGTCATCAGATTCCCAGGCCAAAATCACCTGTAATGTACCCTCAGACTCGCAATGTTTGTAATCTTATTGGCACAGGGAGGGGGATGTACACTATAAGCAACGAAGTCCAGCCCTAGCCAGTTTGGCTCAGTGGATAGAGTGGCTCGAGGACTGAAGGGTCCTGGGTTCAATTCTGATCAAGGGCAGTCACCTCAGTTGCAGACTCAATCCCCAGCCTTTGTCGGGGCATGTGCGGGAGACACCAATCAATGTGTCTCTCTCACATTGATGTTTCTCTCGCTCTCCCCCTCCCTTCCACTCTCTCTAAAAATCAATGGAGAAATATCCTGGGGTGAGGATTAACATACATACATAAATATTTAAAAAGGAAACAAAGTCCAAATGCCCGAGAATTAAAGTTTGAGGAAAGTGGGGTGGGGAGTGGGAGAAACGGTTGGTTGTCAGAACTAAAAGAGCTGCCTTCCGATGGAGAATGAGAAATAGAGATTGCGAAGTTGGGGTGCAGGCCTCAGAACGAAGAAAGATGCTGAGGAGGAGAAGCCCAGGCCTGAAGAAGAGACCTGTGACCGTGGCTTCTAGCCACGTCACCCCGCCTTCCCTGGCACCTCCTGCCTCTCCAGGCTCACCCCGGGTTCTGCTTCCTCCTGATCTGGCCACTCACCATGCCCCCTCAGGCTGAGAGTCCCTGACTCCTTCCCTCACCTTAAAACCCACCCTGGCCCTGGCCCTGGCCAGGTGGCTCCGTTGGTTGGAGAGTCACCCCCGTACACCAAAAGGTTGCAGGTTCGATCCCCAGTTAGGGCATGTATGAGAGGCAACGGATGGGTGTTTCTCTCTCACATCGATGTTTCTGTCTCCCTTCCTCTCCTCTATGTCTAAAATTAGTGGGGGGCAGGGGGGAGTCCTTGGGTCAGGATAAAAATAAAAAAATAAGACCCTGTCCCCCAGGCTAGGATCCTCACCTCCACACCAGCGCCCAGGGCTTCTCCTGCTACCTGTCCTGACAACCAGCCTCTGCACTGAGGGAGGGGCATGAAGCCTGCCTGGCCCCCAGGCCTCCAACAGGACAGTTCCCAACACAGAACACAGAGCAGAGTAGGCCCGGGGACCCGCCAAGCTGCCCCCCAGCCCCCCCGCCCCCCTCCACCAGATCCTCTGGAATCTCTTGCAGGTTCTGCTCATCTCTTCAAATCCATTTAAAAGGGAGGCAAACGGGCCCAGAAGCTCCTGAGGCCCTGACCTCCCCGGGAAGGTCCAGGCACGACTTACAAAAGAGGCTGGGGTTTGCTGTTGGCGATTTGGGTTTTGTTTTTCACAAAACATAATCCAGGGCTTTGGGAACTTGCAATCTGGTAGAAAACTGAAAGGTCAGTGCTTCAAACGGAGCCTGGGGACTGAGATAAGGGGAGGGGAAGTCAGGCAGGGCCCTGGGGGGTGGTAACCTTCGGAGCCTGGGATGCGGGAGGGCGGTGGAGGCCCAGATGGAGGAGGGTGAGGAGCCCGCAGACGCGGATTCCTGAGCGCTGGCTTCTGGTGGCCGGCTCTGGTTTTCATTCCTGCCCCTCCCCCACGGCGCGGCCCTGGTCGGCCTCCGAGATGATTAAAACCAAAAGAATTTTAAATGTCTGGAATTCACTTTTCACCACCGATGGCATTTGCCTATTTTCTCTCCCCTCCCTCCTGATCACGTCTCCTCCTGAGAGCCCTTTGCTTCAGTCCTCGCTTCCGGCCCAGTTTGCTCCGAGCTGGTTCCCAGTGCCCACCAGTTCACTTTGTTCTCACTGGGGGGAGAAGCGGCGAGGGGGATGGGTGCCTCAGGAAAGGGGGAGGGAGGCCAGGAGGCTGGAGGAGGCCTGATCTTGCTGCTGAAATTTCCCAGAAAAAGAAAGAAGAAATAGCTTTCAGGGAAAGGAACCTGCCAAATGTTTATGTTCCCACAAGACTCTGCTAAACCTTTTCATAGACCGAAAGCTCAAGTTCAAGGTGAAGCCAGAGCAGGGTTTCTTCAGGGAGAGACCCTTAGCCACATGCACCCACACCCTGGGTCAGGGCCCCCCACCTTCCTAGAGCAGCCCAGACTGTTCCCAAGACAGTGGGGTATTTGTGGGTGCAGGGCGCCGGCTCTCCTTATCCCAAGCCCAGACCAGAGCTGAAGTGTATAGAACCTGTGCTTCCACCCTGGTTCCTGAGCAAAGGTGCGGACCCTGGGCTCCCCCTGCTCGAGCCTTCTGGAACCAGCCCCTCCAGCCGCGTGCAAACCCCGTCAGCGCGACCCGGGCCTCGTTCAGGAAGAACCAGTCCCCTTTGTGAACTCCCACAGGGTGGCAAAGAGCTGGAAAACTAATCTCATTTTCTGCTCAGAAAACAGGCCAGCCCGGCCGGCGTGGCTCAGGGGTTGAGCATCAACCTATGAACCAGGAGACCACGGTTCGATTCCCGGTCGGGGCCTGTGCCTGGGTTGCGGGCTGGATCCCCAGTGGGGTGTGCAGGAGGCAGCTGATCGATGATCCTCTCTCATCATCAATGTTTCTCTCTCTCTCTTCCTCTCCTTCCTCTCTGAAATCAATAAAAAATATATTTTTAAAAAAAAACAGGCCCGATCACTGCATAAGCTCACCCCATTAGAGGCACCAACGGTGCTCAAATCCATAGCTAGACTCCCACCACAGTGCTCTTTCTGCGTTGCCTCCTGAACACAGGTGCGCCTACTGTCACTCCCAGGAACCCCCGGGCTGAGCTGCAGCTGTAAGCCAGGCGAGAGGACACACTGAACGCGGGCTCTGCTGCAGGCAGCAGGTGCGGTGCGCAGGCCGGGGCTTGCGGGGCAGCAATGGGAATATCAGCCCCGCCTGCAGCCATTGCCAATAAGCGGTGCCCTGGAAGCAGCCCTGGCTCAAGCAGACGACTTATTTGTAGAAAGAAAAACTGGGACAGAGTGGCCTGGGCTTTGCTCAGCGGCACACCCAGGAGTGCAGGGCGGACACCCGGGGCCTCCTTTACTGGGGAAGCTGAGCTCCAGCACCCGCCCTCCCTCACCAGCTTTCTACAAAATTCACTTGTGTTATGTGGTTTCTGCCGGGGTAGGCTAGGGGCTCTCCTGGATACTGGTAATACCACAGCTGTAACAGCAATAACAGCGACTATTTATTTAGAACCTGTCGAACGCCAGGGACTCTGTTTTACATACCTTTTCAAGCTTTCCATTTACCAACAAAGAAACTAAGACCCAGGTTCTATCACAGGTTCAAGGTTGAACAGCTAGTTAATGGCAAAAAAGTAGCCGGGTCCAACAAATTTCCTTCTAAAGACCGAGCACATTGGGTTGGGTATTAAAGGAAAGTCAATCTAGAAAGAGAGAAAAGTAAATGGTTCCCATTCTCCATCACCTCCTCGGGACTGGCAGGAGCCCCGGCCACAGAGACACAAGGATAAACAGGAATGCGGGGCAGAACCGGGAGTCCACGCTAGAGGTTCATTCTAATCCAGCTGGTCCCTAACTCTCCGGGTCAACTCTTGTGTCTCTTGAGCCTCTCACATCCATCACCTGGACACCTGTCCTGGCCCCTTCTCTCTGGACTGGAAACCCAAGTAAAGCCCCACGCCCCGTGGTGATGGCAGAACCGGAAGTCACGATTGATCCGTGGGGGAGGCCCAGTAGGAACAGTCTCTCTCCCTGTTTTCTCCGCATCTCCTTGCCCCACACCTTTTCTGTCTCTGTGATGGGGGTGATGAGCATCTTGTGAAAATGTGGTGTGGCGCCTACTGATGTAGGTGAGAATCAGCTGTTAGGTCTTCCCCTCTTCACTTAATCACGTGACTAAGATCATTTCCTAGTCGCTTCCATGGGTTTCAGGCCCAGAGTGAGTGTCTTGCTCTGCTCCAAACAGAAACATCCCCAGACCCAGCCCTGGGTCGTGACTGGATGGTGGCCCTGCCCTTCCTGTCCTTGTCACCTCAGCTGGCTTCCCGTCCCAGCACATGGGTAAATGAACTTCACTTTGGATGATCTCCTGCTCAACCCCACCCCACCCCATAGGCCAAGGCACCCAGGGATGGGGCCCAGGCTGTGCCAGTGCTGGGGCCCAGGTGGGGCCCCCTGCCCCCTGGCAGGGCCTCCTTGGGCCTGCTGGGCGGACCAGGGGTTCTGCTCACCACTCCACGTGTCCCCTTGCTGCAGCCCAGATGTCCCTTTCTCCTCCTCCTTCGGTCTCACCCACCTGCCACCCGCTGCCCCCACCTTCGTTCAGCATCTCTCTCCCCACTCTGCTGCCCCACCCCCTACTTCCTCCCCATCCCCACCCCCTGCCAGCTTGGAACAGGAGGTTATGAAAATGAGCTTTGTATCCAGGAGACTGTAATTATCTGCTAAGTGTGAAAGCCAGAGTGATTAATTAAGAGATAATAAAAAGAAAAGGAGGGCAGGGAGGAGGGGGGCAGCTCACAGCTTTGCTTTGATGACAGAACCTGAGGTGAGCCAAGCAATTAGGGGAATCTTTATCGAGAGTTAGCTATAATCCACAAATTATCAGGCACCGACTGCTCGGAGCAGGCACACCTCACTCCTGCAAGTGAAGGCAGACGGGGCAGGGGGCCTGGGCGCACCCAGCTGCGGGCAGAGCAGCCAGGAGTCCTGCAGCCCGTGGCTCTGCTGGTGGGTGCCAGCCCGACTGTGCTGCCCACGGGCCGCGCCAGGCTACCCGCCGTCCAGGCTTCCAGGACCCCAGCCACAGCTGCCCTTGCAAACGCAGCTGCCCACAGGCAGGCCCACAGGAGCCTGTAACAGCCCACGGTCTGCTCCGGGAGGACAGAGGGCAGGAGGCGAGTCCCTCTCTCCCCATCCCCAGACCCGGCGCTCCTCCTCGCTGGAGGACTCGCATTCTCGTCCTGAAGGGAGCCGAGCTGCTTCTCACATTCCTCCTGGAGGTGCCCGCGCCTGTGCGCGGGGGAGTGTGTCACAAGGCCGCTGGAGGGAATCTGTTGGGGCTGCGACTTGACAAGGCGACACTGAAGCTCTTAGCAACCAGAGCCCCAGCCCACACAGCCCTCGCTGGCCCCTACTTCCCACCCACCGAGCCCTCCTCCAGGCCTCTTCTACCTTCGCTTTCCAGGGGTCCTGCCCTAACAGTCCTTCCTACCCGGTCCATTGTCCCCTCTTGCCTTTCCCAGAACCTTCCGGAACCGACCCACCAGCTTCCGTATCTCTTTCCATCTTCTGGGCAGATGCACAAGAGTTCAAAACCCCCTCCCTTCGTTGAGATGATCCTGGTATGTGTGTAGACCCCAAACCTAGCTCCCTATTATAATGAGCTATCCAATAGCAGAGACCAAGTCTCTCCCCTCAAGTTCAAGTGCAGAGCTAAGAGTCTGCACTGACCTCAAATGACCCAGCATCCCAGGAAGATGCCCCCCTCCTTCATCAGACCAGGAGGTCTGCAAAAGCAGACATCCCATTTCAGGAGCCCTCCCCTCCGTCTCTGCCCACACAGATGTCACTTGGGGTCCCCCCCCCCCCCCCCCCCGCCAACCAGCCACCTCGACAAGGCTGGCAGAGGGCATTCCTGTGCGATTCCAAAATAATATTCCTGCTCTGAAGCTGGATGAGTCCTGACTGCGGGGAGGCTCCAGGCCATCTCCCCCCCATGCCCCCCTTTTCTGTAGGTACCTGGCTCAGCAGAGATGCCAGGGCCCCTCGCAGCCTGGTCCCATGAAGGGAGGAGGAGGGGCTCTCAGGGCGTCAGCTGGAGAAGATGTGAAGGACGTCAGAGCCCTCCAGGCCCCAGCTGCTCTGAGAAGAGGACACCAGATAAGCCAGGGCCTGGTGACTCAGCCAGGTTCCTGTGAACACTGTCCTCTGGCCCTGACTGGGGACCCTGGGAGCACAGCCTGGGCGGTTTCCTGGAAAACAGATCTGACCCCTAAAGAGGCAGCCTGCTCTGGCTTACCTGGGGCCTCAGAGACCGCCTCCCCTAGCACCTCCCTGCGTCTGCTTCTCTGTTAGAAGGAATGTTGCCTTGAAGTGCGAGAAAATTAATCTACTGGGGAAAATGGTATTTATCCAGATACGGAGAATACTAGAGGCTTATTCAATTACAGTCCCTAATAAGACAGGTTTGTTTTCATGCAAGAGAAGGAGGGGTCAGGGTAGACACAGAGAACTTCCTGCTTGCCGGGGATTATGAAATATAAAAGTGAGCGGGGAGAGCTAATAAGATTCCTTTCTCTTCAGGAAAAGGACAAACACTGGGGTGTCAAGGTTGATTCAAATTTAGTCTTACCTAAAGGAGGTATCTCGAGTGCCCGACGATGAGGGGGTTCTTAAAGAATCAGCTCCCCATTTCATTCCCGAGCCCAGGTCCTAGGTTCTAGGGAGCTACATTGATTGACCCCACCTACTTCTTCATTTACTCCGAAACCTCTCAGGATGTATGTGTGTAGCCTGCATAGGCCCCATCTGCACGTGCAGATTGCAGAATATGTGTCTGTTTTCTGGGGGACAGGAGAAGATGAAGGGCAATTCATGGGAGTTCCTGCTTCCCCTAGAGGACACGATCCCCTAGATATAGCGACCACGCTTCCCCTACTGAATCAGGGCTCTGGAGGTTGAGGTTCTCTTTTTTCCGGGCCTGCGAATCTTCTCTACAGCCCGCAGCTCTGCACGCAGACAGGGAAGGGAGGGCAAGCCTGAGTTAGCTCATCACATTGGCCGAACAACCATGGACTCTACGTGAGCGTGAGAAACGGACCTGTCCAGAGGTGCTCCTCCATTGTTCCCCCCAAATCATGCTTCCAGTTACGCCTGGGAACCGCATTCCTTCCCCAATCACACAATTTGCTCATGACCCAATTTCCAAGCCAAAGCCCTGGCTAGCAGCTCCGTGAAAAATAAAATTGAGTGCAAATGACCAACTAGCTCAGGCAGGGAGGGGTTCCATCAACATACTGGCTGGTTGCTGTTCAACTCTGCAGTTGCCGGCTACTGGCATGAGCACACACTGAGTGTGGTGGGTTTGGGGGGGGCTGGGGGCTTTGAGGTGGCAGGGGGGAGGCCGGGCAGGTCAATCTTGGGGTCGGAGATGGGCCCGGTGGCTAGCACTGTCCTTACTCCTGCCCCACAAACCTACAGATGCTCCTGAAGCAATGACCACCCCCAGAGCTGTTATGCAACTAAGCTGCTGAAGAGAGAATTCCGTTAAATGAGTCCTATCTTTTCCTGCCTCCCATTAAAATGCTGAAGATCTATTTCCCTAGAGGACAGCTTCCTCTCACACTTCAAAGTGCGGGCCTAGGCCCAGCAGCATCAGCAGCATCTGGGAGTTTGCAGAAACTCCATCTGACTCTCCGATTCAGAGCGTGCACTTGAACCAGAGCCCCAGGTGTCTCGTCAGCAGGCGGAAGTTTGAGACGTGGTTCTGACACGGTGGGTGAAGCCTTCTGGAGAGACAGGGCTCACAGGAGGCCACGCTCACTGTGCACCCCCTCGGGCTGCTCTGCCAGGACTGAAGGTGGAGGCCCGTGGCTGCTGTCACTCCACTTCACAAGTGAGGAAACCAAGGCTCACAGAGGTGAAGGGGCCGATCTTCAGAGCCAGGACTCAGGCCTAATTCTACACGAAGGTGCTTCCCATCGTGCTGTGCCCGCCTCCGAGCTCCCCCCGCACTGCAGGCCAGAGGCCTTAAATCCAGGGCTAGCACATCCCTGGTCACCTCCCTCCGCACAGGTAACAGACGTACCTGTATCTGGACTATTTGTTCTTCACTCATCCTATCGTCTGCCTACCTCAGACCTGCCTTAGCCTGTGAGCTGTAAAAAGCAGGCACTGTGCAATATTAATAGCTGTGATTTACTGAATATTCATTGTGTTACAGATACTGTTTCTTAATATAGATTCCTTCATTCGGTCCTCACAGCACCTCTCCGGGGTAGGTCTTACTGCCTCCGTTTTATAGACGAGGAGACTGAGGCCCCGGGCTGGTGACTTGGTCACGACGGCAGGGGTGGCTCCCCTGCTGCAAAGGAGGCTGGTTTACCCACAGGCCCTCTGGCCAGGAGGTCCCTCCGCACTTGGTTACCCAATTCGGGGTTGGGTTGAAAGAGGCCAGTCTTATGACGTCACCCTGGTACAGAAACCAAAGGCAGTGCACACGCTACAGCCCTCAGGTGCGGCTTCACGGGCGCCCTTCCATTGTCTGCATAAGCGGAGAGCAGCAGTGGCTCAATGATCCAGAAGTCCCTTCACCGCGGTTTCGAAATGTATTCCTCTTTCTTTCTTCCTTCCTTCCTTCCTTCCTTCCTTCCTACCTTCCTTCCTTCCTTCCTTCCTTTCCTATCTTCTTTTTTTCTTTCCTTTTTCCTCCCTCCCTTCCGTCTTTCTCTTTCCTTCCTTCCCTTCTTCTCCTCCCTCCCTTCCTTCCATCTTCTTCCTTTCTTTCTTCTTTTTTTCTTTCCTTCTTTCTTTCTCTCTTTCCAAAGCCAGACTTTCCTTTCTAATTACATTCAGTTCAAACCGACATTCCAATGCGTTTAGAGCAGTGGTTCTCAACCTGTGGGTCGCGACCCCTTTGGCGGTCAAACGACCCTTTCACAGGGGTCGCCTAAGACCATCCTGCATATCAGATATTTACATTACGATTCATAACAGTAGCAACATGACAGTTATGAAGGAGCAACGAAAATAATTTTATG
Source organism: Myotis lucifugus (assembly GCF_000147115.1). Taxonomy (NCBI): domain Eukaryota; kingdom Metazoa; phylum Chordata; class Mammalia; order Chiroptera; family Vespertilionidae; genus Myotis; species Myotis lucifugus. Next base: position 480,157 of record NW_005871238.1, on the reverse strand, counting down.
GTTGGGTCACAACATGAGGAACTGTATTTAAAGGGCCAGAAGGTTGAGAACCACTGGTTTAGACTCTCACTTCACCCACTGCTGGTGAGGGGCGACTTCCCAGGTGTGTGCACCAGTGATGGACACATCAGTCCGGGGCCAAGCATCATGCACACAGGAGCTGACTTGGAGTTGGCCCACTGGCAGCGGCCGCCCCAGCCAGGATGTATGTGGGAGAGGTAGGCAAAGGGGTGTCCCCACCCCATCCCACAGCGAGGTCAAGCTGGTAGATTTCCAAGGAGGCTGGGAGTGAGACATAGAGCAGCAAGTCAAATGCTCAGGGTTTGGGGTTAAAACCCAGGAGCCCTGCTGTTCAGAGGCAAGTCCTGGGTGACCAGGGAATCCAGATGAAGAAAGCCCCGCCCCTCCGATACCCCCCGCCCCCTCCCCCAGCCTGCTTATCCCTGGCTTTCTGCTCCTTTGAACACGCCTTCTGCCCTTCCTTTCTCTCTCCTCTGCCCACACCTACCCATCTCAGTCCCCTGCCTTTTCATAGTCTCCCAGTTGGGAAACAATCCCCGGCTTGGCAGTACTGGGTAATGGAGCAGGCAGGGCCCCAAGGCTGATCCGCTGAAACTTCAGGAAGGAGGAGAGAAAAGAAACTCAGCTAAACTGACTACAAAGACAACGTTAATTCAGAAATCAGCTCAGTTGAGTGGGGAGGGGTTGGGGGGTGGGAAGAAGGGAACAGTGGGACACAAGAGGCTGGGAGAGCTGGGAAAGTGCTTTATAGGAACTGCCTTTGTTCCTGGAAATCGCAACCCTTGGGAGGAACCGCTTCTCCAGATTCCTCCGCTCCTTCCATCCGGGAGCAGGGGGCACAATCAGGGATTGTCCAGAGGCTCCAGCCTCAGCCCTGGGCCTCACATCTGTGCGTCCCTTCCTCCTGCCAGGCCCCTCCTCCCTCCTCTCCTCTCCTGTCGGTCTCTGTGCGGGACACTTAGACTTAGGCGTGCCTCACCTCTCTCTCTCTCAACCTTTATCTCTCAGCGTTGCCAGTGTGTGCTTATGCACCCAGCTCCCACCCCACGGAGAGGCCTCCAGGAAAGGGACTAAATCTCACTTACCTCTACCCTGGTGCCTAGGTGAGTGCCAGGCCCCACCACTAAAGACAAAACAAAACACTGTCTCAGCTAAACACAGGCTTCCACCCCCCTGGCGGGCACCCTCTGCAAAGGTTTCCTTTGGAAAAACCAGAGCTCGCTTCCTTGCGGAGATTTAAAAGCCTCCAGTCTCAACTCCCCAAACGAATATACATCTATGGCCACGGACCAGAGGCAACAGCCCTCCTGGCCCTGCCGGGACCAGGTCTCCAACTCTGCGCCCCAGGACTCTGCGCCCCAGCCTCGGTGCGGTGCAGGCCTAGCCTGGGCTCCAGGGAACCAATGAGAGACCGCAGGTATCTGCCGGGCTCAGGGCTCTCCTTCCGGCTCTCACCACTGAACTCTGCCTCCGGGCATCTTTATCTGCACCGAGGGTTCTCGGAAAGGAAGGTTTTCTCATCCTTCCAAGGCCTCCCAACTCAGGCGCAGATCCGAGGCGCCCCAGGGGGAGCTGATGTTCCGCTGTGGCTTTGTGCTCACACCCTGATGGTCTGTCTACTTCACTTTTCTCTGTTTTTTTTCATGGAAGGGGTTGAACATCTCTCCAGCAGCTCCAGCAGATGAGTTTAAGGAGGGTGGGTGCGGAATGAGTTAGGGAATCTTACGGGTTTTTAACACATTCTTTGCTTTTAGAAACATAAACCCCTGGCTCTCTTCTGACGGGAAAGTCTCTGGGCTGGTGTTTCAAGGCCTCAGAGGTCTGGCCCCAGTCCACTGCTCAGGGTCACCTCATTACTTCTCCCCCAACTCCTCAGCGGCACCAGCCTGCAGGTACCTGCACACTCAGGCAGCCACCCCCGGCACGGGAAGGTCGGCCAGTCTGGTAGCGCTCCGTCTTCCTGCCGCACCCACGTCCTGTCCACCCTCAGGTCCTCCTCCTCCGTGGAGCCTTCCCTGGTCCCTCGTCCACAGCAAACTCCCCTCGCCTGACTCCAGCTCTGCCCTTGAACGTGCTACCCAGGCACCACCACCCTGGCACAGGCACGGCTTAACCTTTTTTAAAAAATTCCCCATAAGCCTTCCAATATGTTTTACACATTGGGAATATATATTTGCTGATTTGAAAAATAATAATAATAATAATAATATTTCTTCCCATTTTATGGAAGAGGAAACTAAGGTCTAACTGAAGTTCAGTCATTTGAACCTAAATTGGAAGTGAGAACCTTAAGGGCAGGGACAGTATTTCCTTTTTTAAAAATATATTTTTATTGCTTTCAGAGAGGAAGGGAGAGGGAGAGAGAGATAGAAACATCAATGATGAGAGAGAATCATTGATCGGCTGCCTCCTGCAGGCCTCCCCACTGGGGATCGAGCCCGCAACCTGTGCATGTGCCCTGACGGGAGTCGAACTAGGACCTCCTGGTTCATAGGGGGAGGTTCAACCACTGAGCCACACTGGCCGGGCAGGGACAGTATTCTATTCCTTTAGCAACCCCAGTGCCTGGCACATAATAAGCACACAACCGTTCCTAGTGAATGGAGTAACCAAGTCCTCACTCCCCCTCACATCTCCATGTTGCTCCAGAAGGAAATAAGGGGCAGAGAAGAAAAGCGCCAACTGGCCCAGTCCGGAAGGATCTAGGATTCCTCACCCGGCCATGTGGTCACAGAGCACCAGGGCCTCGGGCTCCTCCTGTCCTTTCCCTGCTTCAAAGCCCACCCACTGCCTCTGGGAGACTCTCCCATCACCTTCCCAGAGCCAGGCCCCAGAGGAGCAAAGCCCAGCATTACCTCTTGGAAACGAACAAAATTTGCTGGACGTGCTAGAGATTCCCAGCCCTGGATTTAAGACCCTTCATCCGGAGGAGGTGGGCTGGCTCCAAGGCCCGCTGCTTTCACTACAATCCCAATTTTATGAATGGGCTGTAGGAGGGCCGAGAGGAACGAGGCTTCAGCCCCTGCAGATCACAGAGGTTGGTGAACGTTGCTGGGGAGAGGGGGAGTGTGGGAGGAGGGCGAAACTGGGAGCTTGGAGAGAACAGATGAAGGGAGAGTGAGATGGAAAAAGAAAAAACTCGTGGTCATCAGCAATGTCTGGGAGCTACAGCTTTTATCCGAGGGGGTCAAAGGACTTAATCAGGTTCATTGTCTGTGAATCAGGGCCAGGAAGGTTGAGAACTGGCTGCAGGATGGAAACGGACCAGAGTCAGAGAACGGGGAGCCCCAGGGGGTCTGACTTCCTTAACCTTGTCATGTGTGCATCTATCAGAGGGGATACAGAACGTGCCAGACAAGACTAAAAAGTTGGGCCTTCAAAAAGTAATGATGGCCCTGGCCGGTTTGGCTCAGTGGATAGAGCGTCGGTCCTCGGACTGAAGGGTCCCGGGTCCGATTCCGCACGTACCCCGGCCCCAGTTGGGGCACGTGCAGGAGGCAACCACTAGATCTTTCTCTCTCTCTCTCTCTTTCTCTCTCTCTCTCTCTCCCCCTCCCTTCCACTCTCTAAAAATCAATGGGAAAATATCCTCAGGTGAGGATTAACAACAACAACAACAACAAAAAGTAATGGTGGTTGCCCTCCCGTGGTCAGCAAACTGCAGCTCGAGAGCCACATGCGGCTCTTTGGCCCCTTGAGTGTAGCTCTTCCTAAGCCTTAGGAGTACCCTATTAAGTTAATAACAATGTACCTACCTATATAGTTTAAGTTTAAAAAATTTGGCTCTCAAAAGAAATTTCAATCGTTGTACTGTTGATATTTTGCTCTGTTGACGAATGAGTTTGCCGACCACTGCTAACCGGTTTGGCTCAGTGGATAGAGCATCGGCCTGCAGACTGAAGGGTCCCAGGTTCGATTCCAGTCAAGGGCATGTACCTTGGTTGCGGGCACATCACCAGTAGGGAGTGTGCAAGAGGCAGCTGATTGATGTTTCTCTCTCATCGATGTTTCTAACTCTCTATCCCTCTCCCTTCCTCTCTGTAAAAAAAAAATCAATAAAATATATATATTTTTTAAAAAGTAATGGTGGCTGCCATAGCTAGAAGTAAAATGATATGCAGAAACGTGGCAGGGCTGCACACCAGTGCTCTAGTGAATGGAAGGACTGGGGTAAAGACCGAGGTGTCTGTCTATAGACGTAGGGGTGAGAAATGGCTACGTGTACAAATGTATGTAAGGACGTGTGTGAATCTATGCACCTGCACGTGGGCACACACTGCACACAGACTACGTCTGCAGACTTGCGTGCAGGAGGGATGCGGAGACATGCACTGGCCAGTCTTCAGGGCTTCCTTCGGGGAATCATTCCCTTCGCTCCACGCCAACTGCCCGCTTGGGTTCTAGCCCTGGCTCTGTCACTTAGCACCTGCATCATTTTGGACTTAGCTTCGTTGGGTTTCTCTTTGTTCACTTATAAAATGAAGATAATTCCTACTTTGAACAGATTGCTGTCAGTATTAAATTAGCTACTAACACATGCAAAACACGCAGCAGTCCCTCCAAACATGAAGGGCTTTCTCCATCACGTGCAATGAGCCCATTCTCTGTCCTGATCACTGAGACTGCCTCTTCTTGGCTTCACATTTCAGGATCAAGGACACGGCTGCCTGGCTCTCCTTCGCTGCTGACCACCCACCCACACAACTCTAGCCCTTCAGGTCCAAGCGTCCCAGGACACTGCCCAGTAAATGGCCTGGAGGCCCTGGGAAAGGCCCGGGCAGGAGCCGGTAGGTAGGTCGGGAGGGAACAGCTTTCTCTGCTCTGGTGCCCTGGAGAGCATCCCCCCCCCCCCCGCCCCACCAGCTGGAAAGAGCCCCCAGGGTTGATATTGGAGCAACTGCCCCTAGCCCCTCCCTGCAGTCCAACTTCCACCTCTTAGCAAGTCACTGAACCTCCTTGGGACTGTTTTCTCATCTATTAAATGGACACATATCAACTACTCTGCCCAGCTCATGGGCTGGCTTATTACATGTGATGGGACATGTGAAAAGGTTGCTAAAATTGGAAAGCACTTTATAAAGTTAAAGACTCAAAAGGGGCTGAGTTATGATAACCCTCCCTCTCCTGAGAGACAGGGTGGTATGTGCCCTTCTCCAGCCCACTGTGTAAAACACCGTTAGCAGAGCGGGGCCCGGAGCTGGGTGCGGGCGAGGTGTCTTGGGGAAGAAGGCTGAGCGGCGCCAGGAGCCTGCCTGCCTGCTGCTGAGGGAAGAGCAGGAGAAGGCCCCTCCCTGCAGTCAGAGGCCCCACATGGAGGGGGCCTGCGGAGCCTGGGTTTTGTACTGAAACACAGAGTTTAAATCTGGGCTCTCATCTGGGCTCTCACACCCCAAGGATGGCCTTGAGCAGGTTAATTAAACTCAGCTTTGGTTTCCTCATCTACACAATGGCCACAAAGTCCTTTAACAGAATAAGGAATATGTACACTGCTGGTGGGCATGCAGACTGGTGCAGCCTCTGTGGGAAGCAGTATGGAGTTTCCTCAAAAAACTAAAAATGGAACTCCCATTTGACCCAGTGGTCCCACTTCTAGGAATATAGCCTAAGAAACCAGAAACACCAATCAGAAAGGATATATGCACCCCTATGCTCATAGCAGTGCACTTTACCACAGCTAAGATTTGGAAACAGCCTAAGTGCCCATCAGCAGATGAACGGATTAAAAAACTGTGGTACATCTACACAATGGAATACTATGCAGCTGTAAAAAAGAGAAAGAACTCTTACCATTTGCAACAGCATGGATGGACTTAGAGAGCATTATGCTAAGAGAAATAAGCCAGTCAGAGAAAGATAAATGTCACATGATCTTACTCATATGTGGAACCTAATGAACAACATAAACTGATGAACAAAAATAGATCCAAAGACATAGAAGCAACCAACAGACTGTCACACCTCAGAGGGAAGGCAGGGGAGGGTGGGTGGGAGGGAAGAGATCAACCAATGAACTGGTGTGCATATATGCATAACCCAGGAACACAGACAATAGGGTGCTGAAGGCCTGGGTGGGGGCCAGGGGTGGGCTGGGAGAGGTCAACTGGGGGGGGCATATGCAATACTTTCAATAATAAAGAGTTTTTTAAAGAAATAAAAGAACAATGAATATGAAAAGCACAGTAGGAATTCAATAAAAAGTCATTTTGATGCTGTGGGATGGAGCTCACCTCCTGTAATCACTTTTCACCACCGAGGCCAAAGCAGGGCCTCCCATGGCCGATTGGAACAGGCCACCCCACACCCAGCCTCCACGTCTGCCAGGGCCTGGCTGCTTTGTAAGCTGATGGTCCTGGGATTGCCCCCAGGTCCCCACTCAGCGCTTCACCTCTGGAGGATTCTGGACCAGGAAAACCCCCGTCCTGGCCCAACATCCATTCCCGCTGGCATGTGGGAGCCCTGCAGAGGGGAAGGGTGCAGGCTCTGAGGTCAGCCGGTTTCCACAACTGCCAGCAAGAGACTTAACCTGTCTGAACCTCAATTTCTCATCCATGAAATGGAGATCATTACAGAGCTGATCTCACGGGGTCGTTGTATAGATTAAATTAGATAATGCATATAAAGCAGTTAGCACAGGGCTCAATAAATGATCCGTGTTATTTCCAGGCTCTGAAATGCTGCCACTGGGGCTAGTGTCCCTCCCGATTCTCACAGGAGCCTCCGTTCCTTCCCACTAGAGTGCCAACCTCTCCCCCTCTGCTCTCTCCCATCCCCTTCCTCCACTGAGTTCTCCGACCAGCCAGCGAGTGGCCGGTCAGCTTCCCCTTCTGGGCCTGCCTGCCACAACCCGGCCTCTCCATGAGACACAGAGGAGGCGCTGAAGCCCAGGATCAGCCATCTGGGCAGCTGGCGCAAGAAAACAAAAGAGAAGCATCAAATAAGAGGCACAGACAACTCAACGGCGGTTCCATCTACGCCCAGCCACGGGGTCCTGGCAGCAGCATTCCTGAGCATCTTCTGTGCCAGACACGGTGCCATGCTCTTTCCACGGATTAACATATTCAACTACCATCGAAACCCTATGCGGTATTATTTCCATCTTCACCTACAGATGAGCAGACTGAGGCAGGGAGAAGGCGCATACCTGGTTTAAGCTGACAAAACCACCAAGTGGCCAAGGTGGGGTCAACCAGGGGCCTGTGATTCAATCACCGTTTAGTCTGCCTAACGCAGCAGCGCTCTCATCAGATCAACTAGATACGTGAGGGGCACTGACCATGTGCTGAGCTCTGTGTCGGAAACGGAAAGGACATAAAGACATTAAGACTTGGTCTCCGAGGATAGAGAGGGCCATCAGAGCACTCGGTTCTCAGGTCAAGGGGGTGAACGCGATGACCACAGGACGGCCTTCCTGGCCCCCACACCACCAGAGACCCAGGCAGCGCAAGACAACCGACCGTGCAGCTACAGTGACCAGCAGAAGGTGGGAAGGCTAGAGGCCTCCATGTCCTGCTGATCCAGGGCTGTGGCCAGAGGCAATGCCAGGCACTGAGGGCTGGATGTGCCTCCCTTTAGGTTTGAGTGAGTGGAAGGTGGGAGTCCAATCAAAGTCAAGAAGGAGAGCCCCAAAAAATTAAATACAGAACTGCCATTTGACCCAGTGATCCCACTTTTAGGAATATATCCTAAGGAACCCAAAACACCAATCAGAAAGAATGTATGCACCCTATGTTCTTAGCAGCGCCATTTACAATAGCTAAGATCTGGAAGCAGCCCAAGTGCCCATCAGTAGTTGAGTGGATTAAAAAGCTGTGGTACATTTACAACATGGAACACTATGCAGCACTAAAAAA
>NW_005871238.1:467895-470083 GCF_000147115.1 Myotis lucifugus | reverse complement strand
GGTGGGGGGGAGATTGGGGTTTGGGGGCCACACGGATGCTCTATGGGGAAAGACTGATCAAGATCTGCCCCCATTAACTCAGCCTTTGGAGCTTGGGAGGGGCCCCGCAAGGAGACAAGGGGTCCAGTGTCACGCTCCACCCCTAAACACACCCACAAACCCGGGAAGGGAACAGTGCAGGGCATGACGATTGCGAATGTTCTATCCAAGCTGACTTTCCTCTTCCCAGATCCGCGCCCCCCCAAAAGAGACCACCCCCTCTTCCATTTTGTAGTCTGTACCTCTCCATAGGTGTCTGACTATATGGGTGGCTACTCCAGTTTCTTTGTTTGCTGGACGGTTGGTCTCTCCAGCAGGTTTTCAGTGTGAGTGTGTGTGTTGTGTCCTTGCACACGCCTGCATGCATGTACTGTGCCAATGAGTTTGATGTGTCTGGGCGCGTGAATGTGCAAACGCGTCGCTGTGGAGAGGAATCTGTCTCCTCGGATGTGTCAGTGTCTTTGTGTCGATGTGTCTGTCTCGGTGTGGGCGCTGCTGGTGGGTCTGTCTACCTCACTCAGTAGGTGAGTAGGTGAGTAGTCTGCTTCAGTGTCTGGGACTATTTTGTGTGTGTGTGTGTGTGTGTGTGTGTGTGTGTGTGTGTGTGTGTGTGTCAGTTTCCATCAGCTCCTTTTTTGCAGGGCAGGGCTCGCTCAGCAGTCTGAAATCTTCCTAAGAGTCAGACCCACCAGGCAAGGACCCACCGCCACAGACTGGCCAGTCCCAGCTGGAGTCTGGGCTCTCTATGTCCCCGGCCCTCGCCGCCGCCCCCGAGAGGATTCGCCAACCTCGCTTCTTTCAACCTCTCCCAGCCTCTGCCCTGACAGTTCCAAATACGCTCACAACGTCAACACCGTCCTGACCCAAAGTGGGGGTTCGCCGACCCCTCCCATTGCCCCTCCACATCGAGCCGGCCAGCAACTGCCTCTGGAACTCCACTCCCCAGCGAGCCTGCGGCGGGCGGGAGCCCGAGGCGCCCCCTTCCTCCCAGACGGGCAGCCCCGGGCTCCCACTGGTCCCCCGGGGGGCTAGGCTGGAGCGGGGGATTCCCTTGGCAACACCTTCCCGAGCCGGGGTCCCCAGCTCTCCGCGCGCCTCCACCCCACCCCCAGATCTGAAATCCCTCCCCGCAGGCAGGACCCGCGGCGGCCCGGCCTCGGAGGGCGGAAAGGCGGGTGGGCTGCCCGCGGCTCGGGAAAGACTTTCGCGTTCGGGTCCCTTCTTCCCTCCGTCCCCGGGCGCAGCCGAGGAAGCAACTTGGTCAGATCGGCGGAAAAGTCCTCTCCAGCCCGGGCTCCGCGCCCCGGGCTCCGCGCGGGGACCCAGCGCTCGCCTCATGGCGCCGGGACCCCGGGGCCCCCCGGACTCCCTCGGCGACGGCGCCCCCCGAGCGGGGCGGGAGCCCGGTCCCGGGCGGGCGGGAGCCTTACCTTGGGAGAAAGTGTCGGAGAGAGTGAGGATCCAGACGAGGAGGCTCAGCATGCTGTCCGCCCGCCGTGCGCCCCCGCGGCTGGGCCCGGAGTTGGCGAGGAGCGAGGAGCGGGCTGGGGAGGAGGAGCCGGCCCTCGCCTGCCCGCCCGCCCGCCCTGCACACGCGCGCACACGCACACACGCGTGCGCACAACTACTTCGCTTCCCTCCGCTCGGCCTCTCTCTCCTCCCAGACCGGCTCTTCGGTCTCTCTCGCCCCCCTCGACTCCCTCTCGAGTATTGATTATTTCTCGTCTCAGGCATTATCTCTGCGGAGCTCTTTCATGTCTGCTCTCCGTTCGCTCTCTTCTCTTCTTGCCGTCCCTCCCTCCCTGCTCCCGCCGGACATTTATTAGTGTTTCAGATCAGCCACAGTCTTTGCTGGAAGGGAGAGTTGCTCTCCAAGCCCAGCGCGGAGCTTGACTTATACAGACAGAAATCCACACCCTGCGCCCTGATGAAACCTCTAGCATATGAAGACTCCAAATGCTCACAGCTTGATTGGGCCCAAAAGGCAACTGTTCGGGATTGGATACAATAGAACTGCTCTGGGTGAGCGGAGCGGCCCAGCTTTCCAGTGGATGAGTAGGCCTCAGTCCTATTGGTTGAAATAGGAATCCAGGAACTCCTCTATCAGGCTAGGTCGGCTGACCGGGCAGTAGGCTGTTCAGGACTCGAG
>NW_005871238.1:451006-467560 GCF_000147115.1 Myotis lucifugus | reverse complement strand
AACTGGGCATTTTCAATGCGCTCATGCATGATTGAGGGGGATCCGTTCCTCCCCCCGGAGCTGCGGAATCTGCTTCCTGGATCCGCCTGGAGCCCCTGCCGGGCGCCTCCCCAGCGCACGGGGAAGCCAGGCGAAGCCCCCCGCTGGCCCTCGGGGGGGGGGGGGGGGGATTGGGTCCTGCCTTCACCGGGGCATTTGCCTTTCTCTTCCAGAAGGAGAAAGTAGCCAACTCCTCGCTGTGAAGGGACACGGAGAGGGCGGCAGCGGGAGGACCTCTAAGCGGGAAGGAGTCAGACCCGATGGGGCTGAGAGACCCAGGGGCTGGGAAGGAGGACGCTCCGTCGGGGTCTCCCTCCTCAGAAGCCCACGCGGCACCCAGCTCCTCTTCCAACCCCAACCCCGATGCTTCTGCCCCCAGGGTTGCTGGTGATGCCAGGGCGTCTGGGCCCCAGGGTACGAGTTGAGGAGAAATAACAGGAATTGCACAACTTTGCTGGTTTAGAGAGGCCTCCTCTTGTTTCCTCGCGGATTCTAGGTCTCCTGGGTCCCTAACGCTACCCGCCAAGATTTCTCCATCTTAGCCCCCGCGAGGCCGCGCGTGGCTCTCTGGTTCCCTCTGCTGGCATGAGGCGCCCACACTCTTTCTTCTAAGGATGAATGGTCCAGACACATCCACACACCACTGGGGGATACAGAAACACAGGCAGAAAAACACACAAGCGCACATTCAGAAGAACGTATGCGCAGACCCAGAGAGGCCTTCATATGTTCAAAAACACATATGCAAAGGCAAACACAGAGTTTAAAATTAGAGTCATGTGATACTACATGTAATACTTTAAAGAAAGAATTTTGAATATTAGCATAACCAATGGACACCGACACTGGGGGTGGGAGGTGAGGGCTTGTGCTGGGGGGTGGGGGTGGCCAGGGAGATGTCAATGAGGTAAAAGGACACATATGTAATACTATATGTAATACTTTAAGCAATAAAGAATTAAAGAAAAAAAACAAAAACAAAATCTCAAAAAAATAGTCATATCTAGCCCAAAGAAATATGAATATAATCAAATATATACAGCCACACACCAATGTGCATATACATAAGTGATTTCATTTATTTGCATTCCACAAATGTGTACCTGCTTATGTTTCAGTCACAATTCTGGGCTTTGGAGATATAACAATGAAAAAAAATATTGACAGCCCTTCGAGTGTGGCTCAGTGGTTGAGCATTGACCTATGAACCAGAAGGTCATGGTTCCATTCAATTCCAGGTCAGGGAACATGCCTGGGTTGCAGGCTCAATCCCAGTAGGGGGCATGCAAGATGCAGCTGATCAATGAGTCTCTTTTATCATTGATGTTTCTCTCTCACTTGCTCTCGCTCTTCCTCTCTGAAATAAAAAATATTATGTTTAAAAACACAAAAATAAAAAAAATTGAGAAAGTTCCTCCCTCATAGTGTTTCATTTTGTAGAAGATGAAGAGACAGTAGAAAAATATAAAAATATATCATGTTGTAGTAAGTGCTGAGACAAATAAAACATGACAAATGAATAGGGAGTGGGAGGGAGGGAGAGACTGATCTTATAGGCAGTCCCAGAAAGTTGTTGTGCTAAAGTAACATTTGAGCAGACACCTGAAGGAATTGGGGATTAGTGGACTCAGGCTTCTGAGGGGAGAATGTAGCAGGTAGGTGGGAACAGCATGTGCAAAGGCCCTGAGGTAGTGGTGCTCTTGGAGTATCAGTGAGGCAGCCTTTTCTTGTCACTCTGCATGAAGGTTCATGAAAGGGAGGCCCATGATGATAGTGACTGAGGAAAATGATAAGAAAAAGTTCAGAAGCAAAGAGAATATTCTTAGCATAGTGCTTCTTGCCCAGCTTCCAGCTTCTGGTATTCAGGTTTGATGGTTATTCTCAGTGTGAGGTGGGGGCTGGGTTATCAAAGCTTTTACTTCTCCTCAGACCTCTTATCTCACCTCCAAACCCAAGCAACGGAGGAACCAAATTTCTCCAGAACCTTAGCAGCCAAAGCAGTAATCTCACCTCAGTATCTGGCTCCCTTAACTTTCTGTCCCCTTCACTGTAATCCCAAATCCTTAACAGCTCAGTTCATAGTGTGAACTCTGAGAAAGAAGACACCTACTAAGAGGGGATCCTAGTGGCTAACTGGACTGAAGTTTAAAAAAAAACAACAGCCTACCAGCCATTTCCACACGAGGACCTCTCACTAAAACTGCACTTCCGGCAAAAGCCTGCAGGGACCTATCTGCCTCAGCACTGAACTGCCTACCGGCACTGTCAGCGGACCCAGCCTTTATAAAGGAGTTCCTGGAATCCTATTTCAACCAATAGGACTGAGGCTTTCCCCATCCAATCTAAGCTGTGCAGCTCCGCCCAACCAGAGCAGTTCTATTCTAATCAATCAGAACAGTGACTTTTGGACCAATCAAACTGTGAGCATTTGGAGTCTTCATATGCTAGAGGACCAATCAGGGCGCAGAGGTGGGGACTTCTGTCTGTATAAGTCAGCTCCCCACTGGCTTTGGGAGCAACTCTCCCTTTCCAACAAAGACTGTGGCTGAGCTGAAACACTGAAAATGTCCTGCTGGAGCAGACCAGGGCATCCCCAAGCAGGCGGGAAAGCAGGCCGGCACCGAGCAGAGGGGAGCTGCCCCACAGCCATGCATCACAATTGAGCTGTTTTGTACTAAATAAAGTTTCCTTCTTCACTGTGTAACCAAACTGAGGATTCCTGTTGGTGTTGAATTGAATAGTGAACCATCGGTGGAGAATAGCAAACACACTTCTCCAGAATCCCCTTCACATAAAATCCCAGTTCCTGAGCTGAGGACGCCAACCCCAGCTCCTGGTCCTCACCACCAGCTGTGTATTAGAACCTCCTGCTGGGCTTTTAATAACACCAGTGCCTTGGCCTCACTCGCAGAGATTAATTGTTCTGGGGTGAAGTGCCAAGCATGACTATTTTTAAACACCCCCCTCCCGTCCCAGGTAATTCTACTGGGTGCCAGGGGTGAGGATCCCTGAGCTAAGCAAACCCCTGCTCTCTGGGCATTGCCCTCAGCAAGTCTGCGCCCCACAGGGGCCTTGCCCTCTTCCTTCCACCAGCAGCTCTGCTTGTTGCCAGTCCTGCATCACACTCCCCTCCGTCAGGGGAGAACTCCAATGAAGCGCCTTCCAATTCGCTTCATTCTCATCTTTCTCACACCACTGTCCACAGTTCAGTCCTATTGGACTCACTGGCTCGGTGGGGGTCTAATCGGAACCCTCGTCAAGCTGGGAGCATCCTGGGGCTGTTGTCAGACAGATGCTCCCAAATGCAAAGTCTGCCATCAGACTAGACCAGTGGTTCTCAACCTTCTGGCCCTTTAAATACAGTTCCGCATGTTGTGACCCAACCATAATATTATTTTCGTTGCTCCTTCATAACTGTAATGTTGCTACTGTTATGAATCGTAATGTAAATATCTGATATGCAGGATGGTCTTAGGCGACCCTTGTGAAAGGGTCGTTCGACCGCCAAAGGGGTCGCGACCCACAGGTTGAGAACCACTGGACTAGACATACTCCCCCAGGAGAGGATATCTGGGCCCCCCCTCCATCAAACCTGGGGCTCCTTGGGGTCAAGGGCCATGCTCCCTCGGCCTGGGTACTCCCTCCCTGTCAGAGAGGCAGCAGCGTGGTTGCAAACAACGTCCATGGGCCCCGAAACCAGCCCAAGGGGATTCGAACCCAGCGTCTGCCCCTTCCTTTCTGTGTGACCCTGGCAGTCTATTGGCCTAACCTCTCTAATCGTTGGTTATTTCATTGAAAAGAAAGATAATAATAATACTTACTTTATGGGGTGGCCATGGGAATTAAACAGGTCGGTGTCCACACAGCCCCCAGAGCAGTGCTGGGCTGCGGAGGGGGGTGGGGGGGGGCGGGGTGTAGTGGATGATGGCTGTGATTATTCCTGGTTTGGGAGCGCCCCAGAGCAGCCACCTTTCAAGTCTTCCTCTCACGGAATTCATCCTCACCCCCATGTACAGGGCCCTGTCCAGGCAGAAACTTGCTGGCCTGGAGGCGGAGGGATAACCCCCAAGGAAGCTACTTTACTCAGAAAAAGGGAGAGAAGCAGCCAAAGGTTGCATGTGGAGTTAAGAGAAATATGAATAATATTTTTTGAACACAAAAGCAGCAAGGTCAGGAGGTCAGAGAGTAAGCAGTTAGGCGATTTATGTCCATCAGCCTGAGAAGCCGGCCTGAGAGCTGGGAATGAATTATTTGCCTCAGTGAGAGCTAAAAGCAGCAGAACAATTCTATAAATTGTCCTATTTTCCCTGGGAGAGGGCGGAACATTACGCTTCTGCTGCTCACCAGGGCAAGGCCGAGATACTGATGTTCAGCCTCGAGAATAATCCGGCCATAAAGGAAGGCCTGGTCCCCAAGGGTGAGGAACTGCCCGAGGCCACCGTGTCCCCCTGCTGCGGAGGCTGTCACCGGAGCAGGGAGAGGTGCACCCCTTTTCCAAAGTCTTCCCAGCAAAGGGGCTCCCCCTACCCCTTTCCCACGTGTGTGTCTTACAGCCCAGGTGGCAGCAAAAAGGCCTTCCGGAGGTTAGGCCTGGCACTCGCCTGCTGTATACCAATCCGTTTTCTCTTCTTCTCTTTTCCCTTAAGAGGCTAGGATTTGATATGTATGAGAATAAGACCAGAGACAGGGGACAGCCTTAATGGCAAGGGGAGAGGCTCAGATGTGCTCTGTGAGGGGCGGGGGGAGCGTGAGGGGGGAAAGCAGTAGCAGGTGGAGCACCCGACCACGCCTTAGTGGTGTCTCAGGGGAAGGCGGACCAAGGAGGTCAGGCTCCTTGATGGGGTGTGGGGGTCAGCGGGTATCTGAGGGAGCAGGGCTGCAATTAAAGCAGGACGACTAAAGGCTGGACCCTGGGTGGGACTGTCTGCTGAGGAGGCGTGTCTGACATACGTAGGTAGAGATGTGGAGAGGTGGGAGTTACTCAGAGGCACGGGCGTAGAAGAGATGTCCTTGCCCAACGCGAGCTTCTGGGGTGTGTTACCTGAGCCAGCCTGGTCTGTGAGCAACGGTAATCCGCTTCTGACACCCATTTTCAGCCCTTTCCTGACAAAAGCAATTTCTGCCTCCGAGCTCCAACTTGGTAGACAATTTGTGCTAAATGGACCAGTTCTCTTTTATTAGGTTTAATGAGGATTTCATTGCCTAAGCTCACGGGAATCGGAAGAGTCCTGCTTCACATGAGCAGCCCAGCTCAGAGAAAGAGAGAAGGTTAAAGTTTAGGGGTCCTGGGCAGGGCCACCGAGGTGGGGAGTGGGTGTGTGGAAGAGGAGAGAATGGAGAATAGAGTTAATTAAGGAAAAGTAGGGAAAGGAATGTGAACTAATGACTCAAACATCAAGCTTCAGAACTCGATGAGCCCTAAATCCATTCACCTTCCAGGTGGTGAAATGACCTGTCAGAGGTCACAAAGCCAATTATAGTTAAGAGTAGGACTGGGAGAGAACCCGGGCCTCTTGGCTCGTGGGTCAGGATTTGGCCATGTCTCTCACTAACTCCAACTTCCCCGGCCCTGCGCCCCGGCTTCTTCCAAGAGCTTTTATCAGCAAAGGCCTCTTATGTCCAAACATCTCTGACCATCCTATAGCTTTTGTGGGGGCCACTGGCAAGCCCATCGGGCATTTTTAAATATGTCGGCTGAACCCAGGGTGCAGGCAAAGCCAAGCCCTGGAGGCGGTCCTAGCCATGAGGCAAGGACATCACTCCGTCTGGCCTTTCCCGCCCAGGTGCTGGGGGGGGGGGGGGGGATCCCATTATGTCGCCAGAAACTCAAGGCCCACCCAGATGTGATGTAACTGCCTGTTACTTCGAGTATAAATTAAACTTACTTCCGGTGTGGGAGGGTGCTCTGTTCATCTCTCAGCAGGGGTCCTTAAACTTTTTAAAAAATATATATATTTTATTGATTTTTTACAGAGAGGAAGGGAGAGAGATAGAGAGCTAGAAACATCGACGATCGATCAGCTGCCTCCTGCACACTCCCCACTGGGGATGTGCCCGCAACCACGGTACATGCCCTTGACCGGAATCGAACCCGGGACCTTTCAGTCCGCAGGCTGACGCTCTATCCACTGAGCCAAACCGGTTTCGGCCTCAAACTTTTTAAACAGGGGGCCAGTTCACTGTCCCTCAGACCGTTGGAGGGCCGGACTATAGTTTAAAAAAACACTATGAACAAATTTCTATGCACACTGCACATATCTTATTTTGAAGTAAAAAAAACAAAACGGGAACAAATACAATATTTGTATTTGCATGTGGCCCGTGGGCTGTAGTTTGAGGACCCCTGACAGAGGGCAGACACCACACCCAGGCCCAGCTTTTCCCCTCTGTTTCTGTCTCAGTCTCGTTTTTTCATTCTTCCTTAACCCTCACCGCGTTCTGCTCAAGATTTCTTAAACCCCCACGTTCTCTCTTTCGGCACTGGTCGCAGGAAGAGATAACGTACCCCCATAAGCTTTGGTCTCCTGCCGGTATCAGAGACTCAAGTGCGCAGAGGGGAGGGTGCTAAAGAGAAGGGGGAGTCTCTCGTTTTTCTTTGGGCCTTGGTTTTAGTTTCCCTGGATCCTACTCCCCAGCCCACCGTCTTCTGACCTTTAGCATTCCCCAGTGCTTTCTCAAAGACCTAGAAACACCCATCCTTCGTATCGGACTAGCTTACAGGGCTATGTTTATGTTTGCATCCAAGCTAGAGACGAGATTAAGTGGGAAGCTAAGATTGTGGCCTGAAGTTGTATTAAAGTCACCACATGTCTTGATAGGATTAAGGGTGATGTGAATGGGAATACAAGGGTTAGGCTTACTTGACCCTTATTATAAGAGGAGCCATTAACTTAAAGTGTAACCCTTAACAATGCCACTCAAACCCTTATAGCCCCAACAGAGGCTTGCTAAGGACTTGGGTGATGATTAATTAATTAATTAGTTCATTCGCCCATTTATCTCTCTATTCATCTTACAAACCTGCATTAAAAGTTTACTCTGTGCAGGCACTAGGCTAAGCACTTGGGATTCAGCGGTGAATAAAGCACATCTCATTGTTCTCCAGGAGTCCATAGTCTAATGGGGAAGACCAACAGATCATTACAACTGAGCTGGCAGGTGCGGAGATGGAAAAATGCCCATGTTTTTAAAGCATGCATAGCAAGAGTTACTGAACTCAGCTTGGAGGCATCAAGGAAAGTTACCTAGAACTGGGAATTGAGATTAGGACCTTCAGTCAGAGTCTCAAAATTGGCCTTAAATAAGATAGACCCTCCCCCCCCTCTCTCTGGGACTCAATTTTCTGACAACTGTATTATTTTTGCCTTTAGTAAGGAGTGGGGCCCAGCTAGTGTGGCCCAGTGGTTGAGCATCGATCTATGAACCAGGAGGTCACAGTTTCATTGCTGGTCAGGCATGTGCCTGGGTTGCGGGCTTGATCCCTAGTAGGGGGTGTGCAGGAGTCAGCCGATCAATGATTCTCTCTTATGATTGATGTTTCTATCTCTCCCTCTCCCTTCCTCTCTGAAATCAATAAAATATATTTTTTTTTAAAAAAGAAGTTGGAGGCCATCCCTTGAGATGCGTGCTGAGGTGTGCTATCGTGGCATATAGGGGGGCCCTATCAATGTTGCCTGTTGAGGACTGCTTCTTGAAACGCTTGAGTCCTGTTTCTATGCAGAATTCCTTTCGAGGTCCAGGTCAGGGACCCATTTCCTAACTCTCTGAACATGATGTGGCAGGACTTCCTGTGTGTGACCGTCACTCCCTGGGCCAGTGGTATCACTCCCTGCTCCCACTGGCTCTCCAGCTTCTGCGCCAGGAAGCAGGCCTCGCTGTGACTGCCAGGCAGGGCCTGGCTACTTTTGGTAGCGTTTCCTAAACGCACAGGCAGAAACTGCTGATTTGATGTCCCTCCAGTGCCTCTATTCCAACCGCAACAGTCAGCCAGCAATGAGGCCTGGCGCCAAGTCCTCCTCCATCCGCCATGGCAGTCTCCCCCCTCTGCCAGCCCTCAGCCTATCTTCTTCCACCCGCTCACTAAGTCCTCCCCGGGGGAAAGCCCAGATTGAGGCTTTGCAAAGAGACCCAGGGTAGAGGACAAAGTTGCCCCTGAGGGGGGAAAAGTCAGAAATCTGGCTGCTCCTTCAGAGGTCCTCCTTCAAGAAGGGCAGCCCAGAGAGCAGATGGTGGTTTCCCGGAGACGGGGAAGGGGAGAGGGCTGGCATTGATCAAAAGGATTCAAAGTTTCAGTTATATAGGATAAGTCCTAGAGATCTACTGTATAGCATATGCAGTACCTATAGTTACCATGCTGTATGTGTTCCTTAAATACTTACAAAGAAGGTTGTTGTTTAATTGTTCCTATAATAAAATAAAATAATAATAAAGGGAACAGGAGAAAACTTTGAGGTGATAGTTATGTTTACGGCATAGATGGTGGTGATGGCTTATTTCATGGGTGCATACTTATCTCTAAACCCATCAATTTGTACGCATTCAATATGTACAGCTTTTTGTTTGTCATCAGACCTCAATCAGGTGGTAAAAAAAAAATGGCACTAATATCAAAATACGTATTTTTTTAATGGCACTGGTTTCCATCCTGTTATTCAAACCAAAGACCTGCTCGTCTGTACCTGACTGCTCTCTCTTCCACCCTGTCCCACCCAATCAGCCTCCAGTTCCTGTTGGTCCTTCCATCTCCTGTCACCATCCTACGTCCTCCCTGCCCTGCCCACCAGCAATGGCGGCTGGGTGTCTGCTCCTGCCCCTTCCTCACTCCTGTTGTTTGCAGTGGTCTCTCTCAAATTCGACCACCTCACTCCCTGACCTAAAAGTCACTGGTATGGAGGTGTCTTGCCTCCCAGCTTCACTGCTCCCCACTATCCCTGGGGCCCCTTATACTCCAGCTCTCTAGGCTTCTCTGAGTTCTTGGAACTGGCCACATATCTCTCCTTATTGGGGCCCCCGCATGCTCTGTTCCCTCGTCTGCAATGTCCTTTTGCCCTCAGCGCCCCACCCCGACCTCATCCCCCAGGCTAAGTCCTACTGATCCCTCAGACCTCACACCAAATGTCGCTTCTCCAGGGAAGCCGCTGGAACTCCTCCAAACAGGTTAGATCACCTTGTTAGGGCCCTCGAGCACTCTCTACTCCCATGGCAGCATCAATCACACGTGTAATTAGGCATCCAGTGTCTGTTTCCCCTGTTGGCTGGTAAGACCTGGACAGGTGGAGATTGCGTCCATATTGTTCACGCTGTCACCACAGTGCCTGGCACATAGCAGCGTCTTAGGACTGAAAAGAGAGAGAGAGAGTTCCCTGTTCTGAATTCTACTGATAATTTCCGGTAGCAGAAAGGGGGTTGAGTTCCATTTTATAGACTACAGAGCCAGAGGGCTAGCAATTAAACTACAGGAGGAGCGTGCCCACTATCTAGGCATTTGGTAAGTTCCAGAAAAGCACCGGAAGAAAAGCGGAAATGGCATGATTGTGTGGGAGGGAGAGATATATTACCTTGAATGTGAAAAAAAAAAATCCCAAAGAACAGTGAACAAAGCTATAAATACAACAGTGTCAGGTGACATCACCTGAGCGCTGTGGCCAAGTCACACGGTCTAACGTGTATTTATGGTGTAAGTCACTAGTCCTTATTCCTGCCCGCCAGCCTCCCTCATTGCCATGTTTGACGATGGCTATGTTCCTTGTTTTCCTGATGAAACAGAATGGCAGGGCCAGGCTCCTCCTTGGATGCTCTGAGGAATGAAGCTGTCTCTCCACAAATGTCCATTAAAAACCTGCCATACGTGGCTCAGTGCGTCGACCTCTGAACCAGGAGGTTATGGTTTGATTCCCGGTCAGGGCACATGCCTGGGTTGTGGGCTCGATCCCCAGTGTGGGGCGTGTAGGAGGCAGCCGATCAATGATTCTCATCGTTGATGTTTCTATCTCTCTCTCCCTCTCCCTTCCTCTCTGAAATCAATAAAAATATTTTTAAAAAACAAAACAAACAGAAAAACCCTGCCGTAGTTCCCCATCTCCTAGAGCACTATGAACGCTTAAGCCAAGCCCTGAAGACATGCAAAGGCCTCAGTTACCTTGGGCTTCAGGGACGGCTTTATTGCCTTCCAGCTTTATCACGTATACCACCTGGGCCCTTCTCTCCAACCTGTTAGTGTTTTCCCAAACACACCCTAGATTTTTACTCCTTGTTCCTTTGCTCATGCTTTTCCCTCCATGAGATGTATTTTGTTTTGTTTTTACCATAAATCTCCAGTCAAAACCCCTCATTCAAGGCCCAAGTCACATGCAACATTTTCAGTGAATTGCACCTTTGCCACCAACTCTCCCCTCCTCAGGCCCCCTGTTTACTTATGTGTCCAGGCGTGTCTTGTCTGCTCTCAAACTGTGAACACCTTGCCCACACATTGGTTCCTGCTCCAGACCTGCCACATGGGAGAAGTGGTTCTCAACCTTCTGGCCCTTTAAATACAGTTCCTCATGTTGTGACCCAACCATAAAATTATTTTCGTTGCTACTTCATAACTGTAATGTTGCTACTGTTATGAATCGTAATATAAATATCTGATATGCAGGATGGTCTTAGGCGACCCTGTGAAAGGGTCGTTCGACCGCCAAAGGGGTCGCGACCCACAGGTTGAGAACCTCTGGGTTAGAGAATGTTGTCTTCAATCACCTAGCCATCCCTTCCATGAACTTGTCCCCCTTGAGCATCTACACATGTCCACACTGTGCTAAGCACTGTACCAGCATTATTTTCATCCCCATGATAACAAGGTGGGTGTCAATACCCCCACTTCCGTGTAGGGAAACTGAAGCAGAGAGAGGTTAAGTAGTTTGCCCAACGGCACACAGCAAGAAAATGTGACCATGGCATTTCTCACCTAGTCTGTCAAACTCTGCCATGTTTCTTCTATTCCTGGAGCCCTCGGGCTGCGTGTTTTGTGGCCTGGTTCCTATATAATATTCTGGAATTTGCCTTCTTTTGTCAAAGGCACTGCACACAGCCAGCTGGTTCCAATGGGTCTCCCTCGGGTGCTGTGGTTATCAAAGTAGAGTCTTCTGAGGAGGTTTATCCGAGAATCGCTGCCATGAAGCAGAGGCACCGGCCCTGTCTGTGTCCTGTGGGCCTTGCCCTCTCCTGTCTCATTCAAATGGGAAAGAAAGCTCAGAGCCAGCAGGGCGGCTGGGAGGTGCTCACCTTGCCATTCTCCCCTCTGCTCTGGGTCTTCTTGGGTGGTTTTACTGCCACCTCTGTCTAGTCCAGCGGTTCTCAACCTGTGGGTCGCGACCCCTTTGGGGGTCGAACGACCCTTTCACATGGGTCGCCTAAGACCATCAGAAAACACATATATAATTACATATTGTTTTTGTGATTCATCACTATGCTTTAATTATGTTCAATTTGTAACAATGAAAATACATCCTGCAGATCAGATATTTACATGACGATTCATAACAGTAGCAACATTACAGTGATGAAGTAGCAACGAAAATAATTTTATGGTTGGGGGTCACCACAACATGAGGAACTGTATGAAAGGCTCGCGGCGTTAGGAAGGTTGAGAACCACTGCTCTAGTCTAAATGGAAAGAGAGGCCAAGCTGGATTGAGAGTCTCCCTCTCACAAAGTATCAAATGCTTACTTGAGGGAAAGCAGGAACTAGAAATTACCCAGGGTGGGTGGGGGTAGTGTGGGTGTAGTTCAGCTAGATTGGGACTTGAGTCACGGTCTCCTGCCAGCAGAGGTTGGGAAATGGGGCAGATGATGGTGGGGGAAGCAAGCCAGAGGAAATCAGAAATATTATTTGTCTTATCCAGCCAGCCTGGTTCAGTGGTTGAGCATTGACTTATGAACCAGTAGGTCATGGTTCGGTTCCTGGTCAGGGCACAAGCCTGGGTTGTGGGCTTAATCTCCAGTCGGGGGCCTGCAGCAGGCAGCTGATCAATGATTCTCTCTCATCATTGATGTTTCTATCTCTCTTCCCTGTCCCTTCCTCTCTGAAATCAATAAAAATACATTAAAAAAATAAATATTCTTTGTCTTTCCAATTCAACCTCAGCTAAGTCCCCAGCATGTGGTATAAAGCATGGAATAAAATTCAAAATATTTCCCAAGTGATTTTGTTGAAAAACTGCTATTGATATTAATAATTCCTATCTTCCTATTATTTCTCACAATGAAGCTATTGTAAGTGCCATTTATGAAGACTGTTGTTTCTTCCATGTGACTCTGCTCTAACCCACCTGCCCCCATGTCAGGTAGGAGAGAAGCCACAGGCATTTCAGGGGTCTGGATAAGTGGAAAGTGAGTTGTGAGTATATTAAGGTTGGATTAAAGGGTTATGTAATGTGGGTCAAAACCACTTGCCTGTACGGTCATGCTACCTGTCCCGGTGTAAAGTGGCTCCAACAATGCTCCTGTGGCCACCAAACTGACTCACGCAGCATCACAACCTGTAACAGTAGAACCAGAGGGCTGCAGTGGCGATGGGAGTGTTTGAGACAAATGAAGCCGGGAGCTACTCCATAGAAAATTCTACGGAACACCGAATGTTTAGCAAGTAGCTTGGTTCTCGTTGATGCTTTGTAATGCTGCCATTGTGGACGGAAAGGGGCCACATACTAAACCTGACAAGCTCAGGGGAGGCCTGCGTGCAGCCTTACAAACACAGAGACCTAAAGTAACCACAGAAGATGGTCTGAAATGAAAACTTTCTAACTAAAAACTGTTCATGGAAGGTAGTCATGTCCTACCTTCAAGGCCAGTATCTTCCCTGACAAAGATCCATCTTTACCTTAACTGAGCCGCTCTATTGTCTTTTGCATCTATGGTAACATATCCTTGAAATATCCTTGAAATGTCAAAACAGTTTCCTTTTTCCAGACCCCTCAAAGCACAGGCACCGCTCTGTGGAGACCACAAGTCCCCTCATTATCTTTGAGTTAATTGTTGACTGTTAACTATCCTGCACCCACCTGTGTAAAAGAAGTGTGTGTGTATCATTTTACTCTTTATCCAACCCCAGAGGTCTCCCCCTCCCCCGACTTGCTTCCTCCCACCTCCCTAGTCTATCACCAACGGATTTCATTTCTCCCACTTCCGTCTCCTCGTTTGATTGTAATGTATAAAATAAGGCGCAAAACTTCCATTCTCGGGAGAATTTTCTCAATCAAATTGCTTCCTGGCAATTGTCAACAGTTTGGCTCAAATAAACTCACAAAAATTCTTCATAAGTTTGAATGTCTCCTACATTGACACCATGCAGGCATCCTCTTAGTTGGTCAGGTTTAGTATGTGGCTCCTTTTTCATCCACAATAACAAGTATTTAGGATTAGTTACAACATGAGAAAACATTAACTGTTCAGAAATCTTACTGCTCAATTATGAAAAAGGTGGCCCAGGAGGTATGGCTCAGTGGTTGAGCATCAACCTATGAAGCAGGAGGTCATGGTTCAATTCCGGCCAAGGCATCTGCCCAGGTTGCAGGCCCCAGTAGGGGGCATACAGGAAGCAGCTGATGGATGATTCTCATCATGATGTTTCTATCCCCCTTCCTTTCTCTCTGAAATCAAGAAAAATATTTTTTAAAAATTATGACAAAAGTGTACTTTTAAAAAATGACAACAATCCAAAAAATATATATGGCATTACCAATAGGAATGTTAAAAAGTTGACAGACATTTTTAAAGATTATAAAAAATAAATTTTGATCAATCATACTACAGGAAAATTGAATTATCTTTCTTCTCTATATACAAAATAATACAAAATTATTATGAAGAATCAAAGGGTATATAGCCAGAAAAGTGGAAAAAATATGTTTGGGTAAGTCAATTAATAAAAGTAATTTAGACTATTTTTCTGAATTTTTAATAATGTTTGCTTTGTTAACTTTTTTACTGATTTCAGAGAGGAAGGGAGAGGGAGAGAGAGATAGAAACATCAATGATGAGAGCGAATCATTGATCAGCTGCCTTCTGCACGCCCACCACTGGGGATCAAGCCCACAACATGGGCGTGTGCCCTTGACTGGAAGCAAAGCTGGGACCCTTCAGTCTGCAGGCCAATGCTCTATCCACTGAGCAAAACCAGCTAGGGCTGCTTTGTTAACTTTTTAAAATTTGTAACTTGCTATGATTCCTTTTTCCATTGTAAAAATAAATTTTCACTTTTGTATCTATTTTTTTATTTTAAATTTTGTATTTCTTTTAGGGACCCCCCCCCAATAGTACTGTATACGCTTTAGGCCCCATAAAATTAGATTCATCTGTTTACAGCATTGGATTGTATTAAGATAATGCTGAATAATAATCTACACTAATAAAAGAGAAACATGGTAATTAGCGTACAACCGCTACCCTTTTCATTGGCTAATCAGGGCAATATGCAAATTAACTGCCAACTAAGATGGCGGTTAACTGCCAACAAAGATGGCGGTTAATTTGCATATGCAGGCACAATGCAGGGAGGCTAAAGGGAAAGCAGGAAGAAGCCCCCTGCCACTGACAGTGATCGGAAACCCAGGGGGGAGCTAAGAGCCGGGGGCCGCCTTTGCCCTGCCCCCCAGCCATGATCGGAGAATCGAGCACCTTTGCTGCCCTGGCCAGTGATAGCGGGAAGTAGGGGTGGAGCCAGCGATGGGAGCTGGGCACGGGCGAAGCTGGCAGTCCCGGGAGCTTCCCAGCCCCACACCCAGCTTCTGAGATCAGAAACTGCAGAAGCTGGGTGCGCCAGCTTCCCGGCCCGCACCCAGCTTCTGCAATCCGTGACCGCAGAAACTGGGTGTGCCAGCTCCCCAGCCGTGGCTTCCCTGCCCTGCACCCGGCTTCTGGGATGGGTGACCACAGAAGCCCAGTGCAGGGGCGATCACAGAAGCCAGCTGCGTGGGCAGGGAAGCAGCCTCAGCCAGTTTCCCTGGCTGGGGCTTCCCTGCCCCACACCCGGCTTCTGCAAGTGGTGATGCCTATTTCTGCATGACACTTAACTGACTACCCTCCCTTGAAGCACAGAAGAAGAAGAAGCCCCCAGAAGAAGAAGCCGCCCACCTTTGGTCCTGGCACCAGCGCCTGGGGCTGGCTGCAGCCCAGGAGATGGACAAGCTACTGGCCAGAGGTCCCAGGCTGCAGCCACCCGGAGAAGCTACCAGCCCTGTGGTCCAGGGCGCCAACGCCTGTGGCCAGGGAAACAGGTTCCCTCTTCTCCTACTGTAGTCATTACTTCAATATTCCCCTTCTGAATTTCTCTCCTGTGCTGCAACCCAACTCCACTTTTTATCGGAAGGATACGGAACAGAGAGAGCAGTGTTAAAAGCTTACATTTTTAAGCCGGTAAGGTTGGTACTTAAACATATAAATGGAAAACTAGAGTCCTTAAAGTAACAAAGGCTACAAAGGACAGGGACAGCACATGACCTATTATATCCAGCAATCCATATGGGGACTGAAAACTTTGCAATGATGACAATTACTGAAGATATGAATCAACTAAAATAGTTGACAGGGACAATTCTTCCATCTTTGAAAATATCTACATCAAATCTGTTTAAATAGATTTTCATCTGCATAATATAACACATTCTGACAAGACCACCACCTCCACCAATGTGGTCAGTGTTGTGCTGTAAAATGTTTGATAACTGAGGGACCCCCCACCTCGAGTGCACAAATTTTGTGCACCGGGCTACTAGTTAATAATAATAATAATAATAATAGTGGCAGCACTTTTCCAGCACTTTTCCTTCGGTTTACTAAGTTCCCACAGTATTCCAGGTGCTTTACAGTCGCCCATCTCAATTACTACTTGCTTTCTCCATTGGAAACCACTTGCTTTCTCCATTTCACAGATGTCAGGTAACCTGCCAAGGTTGCTCAGCTGGGAGTCTGCAAAGTCTGGATACAATTGTGATCGTAAGAAACATTCAAACCTGTAGAGAATTTTTAGGGTTTATTTGAGCCAAACTGACGGCAATTGCCAGGAAGCAAAATCTCGATGAATTGAGAAAATGCTCCAGAGAATGGCAGTTTTGTACCCTATTTTATACAGTGGAGAGGAAGCATAAGGGAGTTACATGAAATTCATTGGTGATAGATTGGGGAGGCTGTGGGGAGGGGGGAGAGGGAAGCATAGAGGGGAAGGGGACTGAGAGGGGAGGGGCAACCTCGGGGATTGGATAAAAAGTAAAATGATAGACACATACTGCTTTTCCATAGGTGGGTGTAGGGTAGTTAACAGTCAACCATTAACTCAATAACAATGGAGCGGATTTGTGGTTCCCGATCTGGTGGGGTCCCTGTGGCTTCGAGGGGTCTGGAGAAAGAGAATTATTCTGACATCCCGAAGTATGTAGCGTAGATGCAAAAAGACAATCGACAGCTTGATGAGGTAAAATGACTTTGTCTGCAAGATTTCTGCTAGACATGACTGCCACCATAAATGATTTAGTTAAAGTT
>NW_005871238.1:441431-450906 GCF_000147115.1 Myotis lucifugus | reverse complement strand
GCTCAGTGGATAGAGCGTCGGACTGCGGACTGAAAGGTCCCAGGTTCGATTCCGGTCAAGGGCATGTACCTGGGTTTCGGGCACATCCCCAGTAGGAGATGTGCAGGAGGCAGCTGGTCGATGTTTCTCTCTCATCGATGTTTCTAACTCTCTATCTCTCTCCCTTCCTCTCTGTAAAAAATCAATCAAATATATTTTAAAAAAAAAGTTTTCATTTCAGACCCTCTTTGTGGTTATTTTAGGTCTCTGAGTTTGTAGAGCCGCAGGCCTCCCCTGAGCTTGTCAGAGTTAGCATGTGGCCCCTTTTGGTCCCTAAGAGAGAGGAGGCTGCTGCCTTCCACCCCCAGCATCCCCTCCTCCCTACACAGTTCCCACTTCCTCTCTTCAATGCTCTTCTCCTTTCCTCCCAGGATCCCCCAAAGAAGCTGCGCTTTCCTTCATGTCTTGTCCTTTCTCCCCACTTCTCCACTGCCCCTGGCTCTGCTTCTTTCCTGTGCTCACCCCTGCCCCTGCCCCCCCACCCCCGACCCCCGCATCAGTTCCCTTCTGTGTTGGTTCATTAGGACTGTCATAGAAAATTCTACAGACCGACCGGGTGGCTTGAACAACAGAAACTGATTTCCTCACAGTTCTGGAGGCTGAAATCCAAGATCAGTTTGTCAGCAAGATGAGTTCCTTCGGGGGCCTCTGTCTTTGGCTTCCCAATGGCTGTCCTCTTCCTGCGCCTTTGCCTGGTCTTCCCTTTGAGTGCATGTCTGTGTCCCACTTTCTCTTTTTATAAGCAAACCAGTCAGCTTGGATCAGGGCCCACCCTAATGACCTCATTTTAACTTAATCACATCTTGAAGATACTGTTTCCAAATACAGTCACCTCCTGAGGTACCAGGTTAGGGTTTCAACATCTAAATTCGAGGGAACACAATTCAGTCCATAACACCTTCCCTGTTCAGACCAGTCGCCACCAAGTCCTGCAGATAACAAGGCTTCCTGAGGGGTCCAAAGCCTGCAGGCCCCCAGGGCACTTGCTGGTGGAGCTAGATCAGCGGTTCTCAAACTGTGGGTCACCAACCTGTGGGTCGCGACCCCTTTGGGGGTCGAACGACCCTTTCGCAGGGGTTGCCTAAGACCATCGGAAAACACATAATTACATATTGTTTTTGTGATTAATCACTATGCTTTAATTATGTTCAATTTATAACAATGACAACACATCCTGCATATCAGATATTTACATTCCGATTCATAACAGTAGCAAAATTACAGTTATGAAGTAGCAACGAAAATAATTTTATGGCTGGAGGTCACCACAACATGAGGAACTGTATTAAAGGGTCGCGGCATTAGGAAGGTTGAGAACCACTGAGCTAGAGAATGGGGAGAGCCACCAGGGTGCCACCCCCCAGAAGGGCAGGGGAGGCTGTAGCCAATGGCCCTGGCACTTCCTGCCAGGAAGGAAGAGGACAGCAGTGAGGAGGTGGCCCCAGCAGCTGCCCCTGCGGAGGAGCAGGAAGCTGTCCCGGCAGAGCTGGGCGGGGTGCGCACACCAGTCCTTAGACCACATCCCCGAGTGTGAGGACCAGGGGGCTCCTTGCAGGAAACCAGCCTGCCCCACAGGTGGCTGCTGGGGGCTGCCAACCTCCTGCTTTGGGCGGTGGGGACGGAAGCCTTGAACGTGACCCAGTTGGATCCCAGCGCTTTGTGTGGCCGGAGTCGTTGGGCCTCCCTGAGGATCTGTTCCCAGCCCAGCACAGGCACGGCCATCACAGCAGCAGGCTGGTCTCCCCGGGGCCCAGCCTAAGGGAGACCATCTGGACGGCCACCCCATCTTGGACCTGAGCTGGGGCGGCACTGAAGCGGGGGCTTGGGCACTGGCACGCCGCCCTCTGTGCTGACGCAGTAGAGGAAGCAGCAGGTCGCCCTGTACCCGTCACAGAGAACAGTGCCCGCCTGTCCTTCCTGGGCTCCTGCGCAGCCTCACCCCCAGAGCACACCCAGCCAGACCCCGCCTTTTCTCCCCCGGTTTTGAACATCTGGAGCAAAGAGGCCGCACTGGCGCTGGAGCGCGCCTCGCTGACATCCGCCCGGTGTGAGCCAGAAGGTGGTGGTCACCCACCCCTGCGTGGAGATAAGATGCCCTGCGTCAGAAACACGCTGCCTCTGCACCCAGATCAGAAGTGCTTTATGGACTCCCCACCCCCCGGAGGAGTCTGGCCCTGAAGCCCCTGCCCCAGACCCTGCACAGGGAGGCCTGGAATGAGGCCCTGTGCTCCGAGGTTGGCATCGAGCAAATCGTTGAGAATGAAGTCGGCTCGAGAAGCAGGAGAGGAAGGCTGGGCTGTGTGGAGCCCCCTCGAGAAAGTCCAAGAGCCCCTATCCCGTGACACTGCGGGTGAGGACGGGAAGCTGATGCTGTCCGCACTGCCCGAGGCTCTGTGCTTGCTGACACATTCCCACCCTGCCCGCCTCAGAGAGGACGGCAGCCTGCCCAGTGAGGGCTTCCTGCAGGCCAAGCCCAAGAGCTGGTGATTGTCCCCAAGCCCCAAGCCACTTTCCAACGCCTGCTCCCAGGACCTTCATCTAGGAAGAAGGTTGGGGGGGGGAGGGGAGCGGCGGCCAGGGAGTGTCTATACAGGTGAAAGCCCGGCAGCTTTTGGGCCGCTTGAAGCCCAGACGCACGTCTCAGATCCTCACCTTGTCCTGAGGGGCTTGGCAGGCATGAGCCTCGTCTCATGTTTCCAGGGGCTGGGGGACCAAGGTTTGTGTGAATTTGAGAATCACAGACAGGTGACCAGCACCTCTGTCCTGCCTGTGAGTGTAGCTGCACCTGTGGCCGTTTCCGGTGCTCACAGAACAAGGTCCCACCCTGGGCCTGCCCCGTCCTCTCCCGGGGCCACAGGGAGTCCCATGAGCTGCTCCCAAGCTCTGGCCAGGGCTCATGGCCGATGGACTTCTTCCTCACTCTGTTGGTGTATGTTCTTGAAAGAGTGAAATTGCCGTTCTCCTTAAAAAAATAAATAAAATAAATAAATAATGGCTAGAACCAGGGGAGTGATCTGTTATAATGAGGTTATTAAACAGCAGACTTGTGGCAAGAGAGTTCACTGGCTGTTGGTGGTCAAGGCCGGCTGCACAGGGAAAGAGTTGGGGGTAGATCGCAGCACCCCAGCTCCAAGATCTAGCTCCTCCAAGAAGCCCCCCTGGAGAGCTCACCCGGGTCTCCCCTACCTGCGACAATGATATGCCTAGTATTAGCAGCAGATGTACCAGAGGCAGCAGCAATTTAAGTAATGGCCCATTCATTATTTAATGAATTAATGAAGGAGCGTTAATATTATTTCTATTTCATGGATGAGGAAATCAAGGAAACTTACCCATAAGATGGAAGCAGCAGTGAGGGATTCTGACCCAGATTGTCAGAATCCCAATGACATGTTATTGCCCCCACAGCAAACTGCCTTGTTGCTTGGTTTGCACCGAACGCTTTTGTGTTCAATGTTTAATATAAATCTACATGTTTGTCTCCTGATCTGTACACAGGGCCTGCACTCAATAAATGTGAGTTAGTTGAGACTATGGTCCTTGAGGAATCCTGTAATGTATCTTCTTCAATTCTGATGAATGAAATGATGAAATACTCATTCTATCTCCTTTCCCTTTCCTAGAACCTAGCACGGTGCAGGGTAACAAACAGGCATTCAGTAAATATTTGTGAAATGTAAATGGCTGATAAGAAGCAAAAGAGGAGTCAAGACTGCATGGAACATTCTGGAAGGGAGGTGTAGCTGGAAGCTAGGCTGGGCCTATGAGGATGAGCCAGTGGGACAGAGCTACCCACCAGCTGGGCCCAGCCCGAGCAGCTTGGCAGCCAAGCTGAGTCTCAGCAGCACTTTCCTACTGAACTGTTCTGTGGGGAGGTGTAATGTGTCTCTATTTAAAATTAATTTCTCAGAGTTGGAGGCCCCACTCTAAAAGGCAGTGCTCCCTCGGTGGCTCCTGGCAGAATTGGAAAGCCATAACTTCAGAGAGAAACACAATAAACCAGAAATGTCCTCCCCGGTGAGTAAGCAACTGCCTCTCTCCTGCTGAAGAGAACATTTTTCCAGAACTTTGATCATCAAGTAACTGGTTTTCAAGTTCTTTTTTCCATTTGTTAGTGAACTACATTCCAGTCAATGTCTGTTCTCTCTGATAGATGGGACAGGCAACCCACTTACACCGGAGAACACAAAAGGGATTTGGGCTTGGGGCTATGTTCCTGTATTTACATGTGGAGGAGGTGGCATATGATGCTTTGAAAGTGTGCAGCTAGCTGAAACACCACGATAGAGCGGACTTTAGAGGATTGTTCAGTTCAATAAAGGCTTACTGAGTGTCTAGGTCATTGATGGCGAACCTATGACACGCGTGTCAGAGGTGACACGCGAACTCATTTTTTTGGTTGATTTTTCTTTGTTAAATGGCATTTAAATATATAAAATAAATATCAAAAATATAAATCTTTGTTTTGCTATGGTTGCAAAGATCAAAAAATTTCTATATGTGACACGGCACCAGAGTTAAGTTAGGGTTTTTCAAAATGCTGACACGCCGAGCTCAAAAGGTTCGCCATCACTGGTCTAGGTGCTAGGCTTAGAAGTACTAGTTAGTATTCATTCATTCATTCAACTCGTATTTATTGAGTGCCTACTATGTGCTAAGTATTGTCCTAGGCATTGGAGAAACTGAAATATGGTACCTATTTGCTTTGTTTAACAATGGACAGGTTATTTTGATTTTCTGAATTGTATAAATCATCCCATTCGATTGAATGCCTCATTGATTGAATGACTATCCCACTGATTGTGATCTTACTAGTTATCGAAGCACATTCTTCTGTACCTGGGAAACAGGACAGCACAATTACCCTAAATTGTTTTAGTGTCCACAGATGGTGCGTTCCCTGTCAACTCAGTGGTCCCAAGACCTGAGGGTTCCAGATAATGTTTCTCTGTCAACTGGGCGGACCCAAGACCCGAGGGCTCTAAATAATGTTTCTGTCAACTCAGAGGTCCAAAGACCCAAAACTATAAATATTCTTTGTAGATAACTAATCAGCTCAATCTCGCTTCTGTAACTGCTTTGTGCAAACCAGGGTCCTCATTCCAAACGCTGGGATGTAATCAATACCTTTGTGATTTTTGCCTATATAAGTCTGGTTTTGCCACCATCTTATTACTATGAGATTTGGGAATGTCCCCTCATAGTCCCGGATTGCAATAAATGTGACTCTTTAATTCGACTTCTTGAGGTGTCCTTCTGTGATTCGCGGGGTACATTACAACAAAACAACAGTGATAAAAGCAGACAAAAGGGGAAATAGATAATATTATAAACAAGTAAGATAATATATATAATGTTAGATAGCAATAAGTACTAACAAGATAAGTACTAAAGCAGAAAGAGAAATAGGAAATGTTAGGAGAGGTATGCCAGGAAAAGATTCACCAAAAAGGTGATATTAATAAAAATTTGAAGGAGATAGGCATGCCACAATCTGAAGAAAACATTTTTTTAATATATTTTTATTGATTTCAGAGAGGAAGGGAGAGGGAGAGAGAAATAGAAACATCAATAATGAGACAGAATCATGGATTGGCTGCCTCCTGCACACCCCCGTACTGGAGATAGAGGCTGCAACCCAGGCATGTGCCCTGACTGGAGTCGAACTGTGACCTTCTGGTTCATAGGTCGACACTTAACCACTGAGCCACTCCGGCCAGCCTGAAGAAAGCATTCTAGAGAGGGTAGAGAAAGTACAAAGGCTGTAAGGTGGAGACATTTCTGCTGTGTCTAAGGAACAGCAAAGAGGAGAGTATAACCTGAGCAGAGAGGGTGAGGAGAACAGTGACAGATCAGAAGGTCAGAGGTCAGAAAGGCAGGTGGGGCCTTAGCGATCATTGCAGACACTGAGCTTTTAATATCATTAACATGTGCTGCCAATGGGAGGCTTTAACAGAGGCGTGATGATGACATGGCCCCGACATATTTTAACAGGAACGTTTTGGCTGCCATGGGTAATAGCCAGAAGAGAGAGATCAGGGGAAGACTGCTCAACAATCAGGTAAGAATGGCTTGGACGAAGGTGAGGGCTGTGAGAATGCTGAGAAGGCGATGGATTCTGGATGTATTTTGAAGATAGAATGTGTTAGGTGACCCAGAAAAGCGGCGGCGAGGAAAACAAAGAGAACCGAGTGAATCAGAAAGAAAAAGGAGAAGTTTATTTGCGTTCTCGGGCGAGACCCACTGGCCCAAAAGGTGGGGCCAGTGAATTTCGCGCCTCCAGGGAGGGAGGGACATCTCTTTATTCAGGTGTTTGGTGAGGGCGGGGGCCTGAACTGAGGAAGTGTCCGCAGCAGGGGTCATCACACATTCAACTGAGGGAGTCTCAGCTGCAGGGGGTGGGCGGGACATTCAGGAATGGGTCAGTATCTGTGTGGGGGTCGCTGTGGATTCAGGGAGAAGAGGCAGGTATCTGTGTCTGGCACGTTGACCTGTGAGAAATTCCAGAGGAAGTTCATTGTCTCATCCCATGTCTGCAAGTATCTGATCCTGGGCTTTCTCCGACCTAACAGAATGGATCTGATTCATTGAAAGATTAGATGTAAGGTGTGAAAGAAAGAGCAGAGTCAAAGATGACTCAGGATTATTGCCTCAGTTGCTAGAAGGATGAGGCACTGCCATTGACTGAGAGAGAAAAGAATCCAGAAGGAGCAGGTCTGGGCAGGTGAGCTTGGAGGACATGAGGGAAGAGGAGGAGCTTGGTTTTGGACATGTTAAGTTTGAGGTGTGTATTACACGTCCAACTGAAGGTAGCTGGTAAGTATTTGGATAATAGAATCTAGAATTCAGTACAGAATGTGAGCAGATGATATAAATTTGTGAGTCACAAGCATTTGGATGGTATTTAAAGCTATGAGACTGGATGAAATCACCTAACACATGAATATAGATAAGATCCAAAGATTGAAGTTGGGGACAACTCCTGATGTTTAGAGATCAGGGAGATGAGAGGTACCAGCAAAGGAGACTTTAAAGAAGTGTCAAGAGAAACACAAGTGGGCGTGGTCCTGGAAGCCAAAGGAAGGGGCAATTTCTAGGAGGAATGAGTGGTCAATTGAGTCAAAGGCCGAGATGAGATAGTAGGTCAAGATGAGAACTGACATGAAGAAATCCTGAGTGACCTTGACATAAACCTTCATGGTAGAGTGATGGGGGTTGAGGCCTGGCTAAAGTTGGTTCAAGAAAGAATATAAGGCAAGACATTTAAAAAAATCAAACATTTATTCAGCTCATGGATCTGTAGGTAGGCTATTTGTGCTGGGCTCAGCTGGGTAATTCTCTTGATCAGTGACTATAGACAATGGTTAGAGAAGTTATGCTGTAAAAAGGAGGAAAGGAATAAGTGGCAGCTGGAGGGGGAAGTGGGTCAAGCTTTTTTCTTGATAAATATGGTATGGTCTGTGCTCAAGTTGCTTTAAACCTATGAAAGGGGACAGACACATAAGCAGCGGTCATAAAGATGTTCACATAAAGACGTTCGCTGGGTCCTTAGCAATACACTCTAGAAAAATGTAAAAACTCTAACTTAATTTAGGGGGAAAAAGTACTTTGAAAAGATAAACACTAATACCTCTTGATTTCTATTCAGGGGAAGAAAGAAGAGAATGGCGTTTCAGATAGAAAGAAGAATATAAGTCAAGTCACGGAAGCCTGAAACAGCTTTTTGTGTGTAGGAATCACAAAAAGCTCAGCATTTCTGCTCTAGAACTGGACTGCCTGGGCATGGCTCCAAGCTTTGCAAGATTCGTGACCTTGGGCAAATTATGAAACCACTGTGAATTATTTTTCTTAACCCTAATTTGGGGATATAATAGAATCTGTCTTTTAAGGTCATCATGAGGTGAACATATTAATGTATGTGAAGTGCTTGTAAGTAGATGCCCAATAAATGCTAGTCCTTCTAATTACTGGGTGCAGACAATGAGGCAGAGATTGATGGGATATAAGGTTGAAGACAGCCAGTTCTAGAGGGACTTGTATGTCCTACTAAGGATTTGACTTCATTCTGGGGACTGGGAGCCATTGAAGGGCTTTAAGCCAAGGAAAAACATGATCTGATGTGTTTTAAGAGTTTCACTATGAGCCCAGCTGGCATGGCTCAGTGGTTGAGCATCTACCTATGAACCAGGAGGTCATGGTTCGATTCTTGGTCAGGGCACATACCCAGGTTGCAAGCTCCATCCCCATGTGGGGCATACAGGAGGCAGCTGATCAATGACATCATTGATGTTTCTATCTCTCCCTCTCCCTTCCTCTCTGAAATCAATACAAGTATACCTTTCTTTTTAAAAAAGAGTTTCACCATGATCCAGCAATTTCACTTCTGGGTATTAATACAAAGAAATCCAAAACTCTAATTTGAAAATATTATGCACTCCTATGTTATTTACAATAGCCAAGATATAGAAGCAACCTAGCTTGGCTGGTGTGGCTCAGTGGTTGAGCGTCAACCCATGAACCAAGAGGTCGCTGGTTTGATTCCAGGCCAGGGCTCGATCCCCATAGGAAGCTTGCAGGATGCAGCTGACTGATGCTGTTTCTCTCTCATCGATGTTTCTATCTCTCTCCTCTCCTCTCTCTCTAAAAATCAATAAAAACATTAAAATAGAAGCAACCCAAGCGTCTATCGATAGATGATGAATGGATAAAGAAGATGTGGGACATTTATACAATAGAGTATTACTCTGCTATAAGAAATGAAATATGACATTTGCAACAACATGGATGGATCTAGAGGGTATTATGCTGAGTAAATAAGTCAGACAGAGAAGGACAAATACCATATGATTTCAGTTATATGTGGAATCTAAAAAAAATAATAAATAAACAAACAAAACAGAAACAAATTCATAGGTACAGAGAACAAACTGAGGGTTGTCAATTGGGAAAGGGGTTGAAGGAGTGGGTGGAAAAAGTGAAGGGATTCAGAAGTACAAATTGGCAGTTACAAAATGGTCACAGGGATTTAAAGTACAGAGTAGGGATTATAGTTAATAATATTCTAACAAATATGCATGGTATCAGGTGGGTACTAGACTTATTGGGGGGAAAACTTCATCCTATCTAATAAAAGAGAAACATGGTAATTAGCATATGACCGCTACCCTTCCCATTGGCTAATCAGGGTGATATGCAAATTAACTGCCAGCCAAGATGGCGGCTAATTTGCATATGTAGGCACAATGCTGGGAGGCGAAAGGGAAAGGACGGAAGAAGCCCCCTGCCACTGACGGTGATCGGAAACCCAGGGGGGAGCTAAGAGCTGGGGGCAGGGCAAGGGCCGCCTTTCCCTGCCCCCCAGCTGTGATCAGAGAACCAGGCGCCTTTGCCCCCCGGCCAGTGATAGCGGGAAGCAGGGGTGGAGCCAGCAATGGGA
>NW_005871238.1:437250-441004 GCF_000147115.1 Myotis lucifugus | reverse complement strand
GCTGGGGTCCCTGCCAGGCCTGACACCTTCTGCGGAGGCCTCAGGCCTGGCAAGGGCCGATCCCGTGATTGGCGATCGGAGGGTGATGAGGGTCAACTCCTCTGGCTGAGGCATCAGGCCTGGGCGGGGGGCAGAGCCAGCAATCGGAGGGGGCTGGGGGTCCCCTGCCAGGCCTGATGCCTGGGCCAGAGGCATCAGGCCTGGGTGGGGGGCGGAGCCGGTGATTTGGGGGGATATGAGGGTCCCCTTGCCCAGGCCTGAAGCCTGGGTCAGAGGCGTCAGGCTTGGGCAGGGGGTGGAGCAAGCGATCAGAGGGAGATGGGGGTCCCCTGCCCAGGCATGATTCCTGGGCCAGAGGCATCAGGCCTGGGCGGGGGTCAGAGCCAGTGATCAGGGGGAGATGGGGGTCCCCTGTCCAAGCCTGACACCTCTGGCGGAGGCGTCAGGCCTGGGCAAGGGGCCGATCAGGCGATCGGAGGGTGATGGGGGTCGACGCCTCTGGCCAAGGCATCAGGCCTGGGCGAGGGTGGATCCGGTGATCGGGGGGAGAGGGGGGTCCCATGCCCAGGCCTGAATCCTGGGCCAGAGGCATCAGGCCTGGGCCAGGGGCGGAGCCAGCAATCGGAGGGGTCTGGGGGTCCCCTGCCCAGGCCTGACGCCTGGGCCAGAGGCATCAGGCCTGGGCGGGGGGCAGAACCAGTGATCGGGGGGAAATAAGGGTCCCCTGCCCAGGCCTGACACCTCTGGCAGAGGCATCAGGCCTGGGCAAGGGGCCGATCCTGCAATGGAGGGTGATGGGGGTCAACGCCTGAAGGCTCAAGGCATCAGACTGGGAGGAGGTGGGCTCCGGGTCTTCGGGGGGAGAGGGGGGTCCCCATGCCCCAGGCCTGAATCCTGTGCCAGAGGCACCAGCCCTGGGCAGGGGCGGACCCAGCATTCGGAGGAGTCTGGGGGGTCCCCTGCCCAGGCCTGACGCCTGGGCCAGAGGCATCAGGCCTGGGCGGGGGGCAGAACCAGTGATCGGGGGGAAATAAGGGTTCCCCTGCCCAGGCCTGACACTCTGGCAGAGGCATCAGGCCTGGGCAAGGGGCCGATCCTGCAATTGGAGGGTGATGGGGGTCAACGCCTGAGGGCTCCCAGTATGTGAGAGGGGGCAGGCTGGGCTGAGGGACACTCCCCCCCCCCACCCACCCACCCAGTGCACGAATTTCGTGCACCGGGCCCCTAGTAAGGTATATAAATATCTAGTTGCTACGTTGTACATCTGGAACTAATATAATAGTGTATGTCAACTGTAATTGGTAAATAAATAAAATGTAAAAATCAGGTTTATTATGGCCACCTATGGAGCACGGTTGGTTGGAAGGCGAAAAGAGTGAAGGCCTGGTTGTATATTCTCGCTCGACACTCATCAGTGGGTGTCAATTTCTTCCTTGATCCTCATTTGTCCATCTTGGAAGTAAGGTTTAAAAAGCACATCCAAAGGGTTGCTGTGAGAAGACAACTAAATAATAGAATGAAAGGGGCTAACCCTGTGCAGGACACGTAGTAGATATGCAGCAAATATTCGGCTTGATTTTAATAAGAGACTTATTCCCTGGAGGAGCAAAAAGCTTGTCAGTTTCCCATCTTTATGCTCTGAGTCACCAGGCCTACATCTCCAGAGCTTCTGGAAACATGAGAGAGGCACATAGACCGACCTCTGACCCTCAGAGTCTTGTCCTCATCTCTCTCCTGTCCCACTCTCCTCACCTGTGTAGCTGTCTGTTCTCTGCCTAGTATCCAGAGCCTGATCGCCCCCTAAGGTGCTTGGCATGTCCACGGCTAGAACCATGTTTACAAGGCTGGAATGTGGGGAAGGCAAACTTCTGATGTCCTGGCCTTTCCTTTATCTGCTGTATGTATCATCAGAGAACTGTTGTTCTACTATCAGCTGTTGACATATTTAGCACCTTTTGCTTTACATTATAATTTCACATCTATGTGTTATCTCCCCTAATAGCTAGCACCTTTCCAGAAGGCACAGACTAGGTGGAAATCTTGGAGTGCCCGCCTCTCCCTGCACAGCTTCTTGCTCCGTCCCTGGCTGTGGAATGAACTGAGGGAAGTTTACTCGTGCTGTGAATGAGTGTGAGTTAGTTCAACAACGAAAGATGGGAAATCATTTCTTCTTTTTCAGAGTGGGACACAAAGCTTCCCAGCCGCCTCAGGCTTGCTCAGGCCAAGCAGGCAGGGCCATGACCTGTGGGCCTAGAGTTGTATGCTTGATAATCTGAACAACAATCCGCTCATTAAGCCTCGGGGTTCCTGTGAAAGTTGATGAAAGAGGCAGGGAGCCTCAGTGCTCAACAGTGCAGGCCTCTCCTCCTGACAATGGGTTTATGCCTCTACACACCAGCTTGAAACGCTCACAGAGAACAAGCCAATTGGCATGCTCTTCCTCCTGTTCCCTCGGCACATGTTTGTGCTGATGTGAGAACCACAGGAACAGATGTGTCTCTGGCCTCTG
The DNA here is from genome assembly GCF_000147115.1 of Myotis lucifugus. NCBI lineage: Eukaryota > Metazoa > Chordata > Mammalia > Chiroptera > Vespertilionidae > Myotis > Myotis lucifugus. The sequence continues at coordinate 438,495 of NW_005871238.1, read as the reverse complement.
GGAGGGAAGCCCAAAGGAGCTTCAAGGCTGGAGGGTGATGGCAGCTGGCGAGGAGAGTCAAAGGCCCGGGCTTGGAAGGGGAGGCCAAGAGGTGATCCTGCTCAGCTCTCAGGTTTCAGATGCTATTGTTGCTCTGGGTATGCATTGATATAGGCACCTGAGGCCTGGAGGGGGTGAGGGTGCAGGGCAAATGTGGAGCTCATGTGCGGAGGGGACGGAGGCAGGGCTGCTCAGGCCATCTGCTTCCGGCCGGAGGTGCTGGTGGTGACGACGAGAGGATGTTGGGAGAATGATGTCATCCCGGGACAAGGTCACCTGGGAAGGTCAGTGTGGATATATATGTTGTGCATGTGTTTGTGGGTGTGACCCACTCTTCAATATTCAGCTTCTTCTGTCCATTTCTATGATACCACTGCCAGTATTACTACTAGTAGTGCTGCTACTGATAGTAAAAACTGTATTAACAATAGCCAGGCACAGCACTAAGTATATGGCACAGGTGGTTTCTTTTAATCCTCAAAAAAATAGTTTTATTATTACCCCCACTTCATAGCTGAAGTGATTAAAAGATAAAGAGGTTTTAGTGATCTTCCATGGCAGCATGGTTAGTAAGAGTCAAAGTTTACACTTGGGGAAAGCATTAGGTGTGTTCAAAAAATCTCTCTCTCTCTCTCTCTCTCTCTCTCTCTCTCTCTCTCTCTCTCTCTCCAAGTTGTCTCAGTGGCACTCAAGCACAGCTATATAACTTTCTCTGGCCAATGTAATGGCAGTGGAAATGTCACCTTTTTATTTTTATTTAAAAAATATTTTTATTGCCGAAACCGGTTTGGCTCAGTGGATAGAGCGTCGGCTTGCGGACTGAAAGGTCCCAGGTTCGATTCTGGTCAAGGGCATGTACCTGGGTTGCGGGCACATCCCCAGTAGGAGATGTGCAGGAGGCAGCTGATCGATGTTTCTCTCTCATCGATGTTTCTAACTCTCTATCTCTCTCCCTTCCTCTCTGTAAAAAATCAATAAAATATATTTAAAAAAATATTTTTATTGATTTCAGAGACGAAGGGAGAGGCAGATAGAAACATCTCTCTGATGAGAGAGAATCATTGATCAGCTGCCTCCTGCATGCCCCAGGGATTGAGCTTGAAACCTGAGCATGTGCCCTGACCAAGAAATTGAACTATGACCTCCTGGTTCATAGGTCGATGATCAACCACTGAGCACATCGGTCAGTGGAAGGGTCACTTTTGA
>NW_005871238.1:398095-437150 GCF_000147115.1 Myotis lucifugus | reverse complement strand
CGAAGTGGAGCAGAGTCCTCAACTGAAATTCAACCGAGTCTCTGAGGTTGTAAGCCAAGGAGTTTCTCATGTTCATTATCACAGCACACAGCCAAGCCCATTTTGACTGCGTTGGATCCAGGCCTCTCTGACAGAGTGAAGACTCTTGAGCTTCACACTTTGCTGTCTCCCTCAGTTTCTCCAGCTGAGTTAGCTGTCTCCCCGAGGGGCTCAGCCAGCGCTCTAAGCTGGCACTGATCACATTGTGTGTCCATTTTCTTCTCCATTATTAGACTGAGCTCACAGGGCATAGGTCTCCATTTTTGGTTTCCCAGCATTTAGCTCAGAGCCTGGGATGCAGGAGGTGCTAGAAGCCTGCTCACTGGGAGAATGTAGGAACAGGACTCTGGGTACCACAGCTTCCCTGAGGACGAAGCTCCAGGTGGCCAAGAAGGCCAGTCCACCCTGACCCACACTCCTGTAAGGTGACCAAGGAGGGTCAGCTGTTTCCAGGAACCTCGTCCCTGGGGACCGTGCAGGTGGCCTGGCAACTGGGGAGTCTACGCAGCTGGCTGGCAGGATTCATCCCACCCTCTCCGACCACAGCTGTAAGCCAGGCGGTGTGAGGAATTTACCCCACACTGTGGTTCCGCAATGGCACGAATGAGTAATTTAAAAACCCCATTAAGATGGTTCAGAATTACTTATTTATGGAAAAATTTTAAAGATCTGGAGCTTAATCATTTATCCCTCCCAATATTTAGCCAGGACCATTTGATAAATAATTCACTTACTGCACATTCTGGAGTGGTTTATGGCAATTTAGCAGGTTGATCTTAGAGATTTTTTTATGTGTCCAGTAGGTGGTGCTATAGCACAAACTTTTCTGCTCTGCGATCTTCAGGGGGCAGTGCCACTTCGGTCATGGGAAATGCCTGTGCCTGCTGGTGGTGGTGCAGGTCGCCTGTGTTTGGCCCTGAGGTGCTCTCTAGGCTTCCCCGCGGCCTCTACCGGGTTCCACCCCCAGGGGTCGGAGAAGAGAGGGATCCACAAGCCCATGGTGCTGCCTCCCCAGTAGTCATGGCCACTGCGGGGCTGGGCTGTTTAACACATCGCAGGGTTTTGCTGCCAAGAGAGGGAGAGAGGGGACCAGCTTCTCGGGTAGGGATGCGCTTCTGCTCTTTTTACCCTCCAGGTCACTTGTGAGAGTCCCAGCCCTTCTCCTCCACCACGAAGTCGCTGGGGCCACGGTGGTGTCTGTGCCGCTGTCCCTGACCTTCCGCCATCCGGCTTCCCCCACTCCTGCCAATGCACCCACCTTCCGTGTGCGGTGCCTTAGGACACCTTTTTTTAAATTGATTTCCGAGAGAGAAAGGAAGGTGGAGAGAGGATCAAACCCACAGCCTTGGTATGTGTCCCGACTGGGAATCAACCCTGCGACCTTAAGTGCATAGGACAACATTCAAAGCCACTGAGCCACCCTGGCCGGGAGTTTACGAAAGGTCTTTACGGGCGGTGAGTGTCTAATTTCCTCCTATCTGTGAGGAAGTTGGGCCGAGTATTATCCCTGGTAATACTTTCCCGACAGAGATGATGGGTATCAGAGAAGGCTGCTGTTCATATGGCTGCTGACTCGGAGGAGGCAGACCCCAAGCTCTGTGCAGTGGGCTCCAATTCCTGGATCCTTTCCTATGCCCAGTGCCGCCTCCATCACCCTGATAAGCCACAGCGCCTTACATGTTCCTAAAAATGGGCATTGCCTGGCCGGCGTGGCTCGGTTGAGTGTCGACCTATGAACCAGGAAGTCACGGGTTTGATTCCTGGTTGAGGAACGTGTCTGGGTTGCAGGCTCCATCCCACATGGTCGTGCAGGAGGCAGCCAATTAATGATTCTCTCTCATCACTGATGTTTCTATCTCTTCCCTTCTCCATTCCTCTCTGAAATCAATAAAAATATGTATATTTTTAAAATTAATTTTTAAAAAGTTGGGCATTGACCCAGTACTTCAAAAGCTTCTTCTCATCACTGGCCTCTCAAGGCTGGTTGTGCTCCTGGCCCGTGGGATAAGCTGCTCCAGCAGAGCCTGGGGCCCGGGTGAGGGAGGTCTTACTCCCTTCCCGTCAGGCACAAGCCTTGGGAGGCTCTGGGATATGCAGTGGGATTTCTTTCATTTCCCTGCATCCTCAGGGAGCTCTGTTTCTACAGTCTGTGGCCTGGTTTCCTTGATAGACCTGGAGTCTTTCCAACATGCATCCCACCCTCTACCCCCAGCCCCCTTAGCATTTAGGGAGGAAAAAAACCACTTGGATTTTCCTTACCCAGTGTTGCTCCTACTTTTGGATTTATATTGATAAGTAGATTTTTTTTTTTTAGGATAAAGAATTCACAAGAGCTTATGGGATAATAGAACAACGAAAAATATTTTTTATTTTAAAACTAGAGGCCTGGTGCACAAATTCATGCATAGGTAGGGTCCCTCAGCCTGGTTGGTGATTGGGGCTGATCAGGGCTATGGGAGGTTGGCCAGTCAGGGGGAGGGACCACGGGAGGTTGGCTGTGGGAACGCACTGACCACCAGAGGGCAGCTCCTGTGTTGAGCGTCTGCCCCTGGTGGTGAGTGTGCGTCATAGCGACAGGTCATTCGGTCATTTGGTTGTTTGGTTGCTTAGGCTTTTATATAGAGAGATTATAGTGGATATTTGATATTATATTAGCTTCAAATATACAGCATAGTGATTAGACATTTATAAAACTTATGAAGTGATCCCCCCAATGAGTCTAGTACCCAGCTGGCACCAGACAGAGTTATTACAATACTATTGACTATATTTTCTATGTTGTACTTTACATCTCCATGATTATTTTGCAACTGCCAATTTGTACTGAAGAAGAAGAAGAAGAAGAAGAAGAAGTGACCCAGCCCCCGCCAATTTGGCAACCATTGGTTTGTTCTTTGTATCTGTGAGTTTATTTGTTTTGCTTGTTTATTGTGTTTTAGATTCCACAAATAAGCGAAATCACATGGTATATGGCCGAGTAATATTCCATTCCCCAGGCCCTGCCATCACACACCTTCACACACTGCACCCGCATCCTCGTCGTGCCCGCAGTCAAAGGTTTCAACCTGCTCACATTCCGCCAGTGCCTCCTCCGTCCCGTTGCACAGGGCTACCTGGATGAACACGGGCTGGGCCTCCTCTGCCAGCGGCGGGTATAACAGGCCCGCGGGGGTGTGCTTGGCTGCTCCACAGCCCAGCTCCCGGCACACCACGGCCACCTCCTTCAGGCCCCAGCCGTCATCACAGACAGTGCCCCAGCGGCCGTCCCGCTCCACCTCCACTCGCCCTTCACAGCGGTGAGCACCATTCACCAAGCGGGTCTTGGGTGGGGGCTCTGAAAACAGAAGGGGTCAGAGAGCGCTCAGAAATGTGCTTATGGTAGTTCCCAGGGTTCGGAGGGAGGGCTTGCTGGTGGTTGTGTGTGTGGTGTGGGCTAAGGGGCTTGAGTCACCGAGTTCTGGCTCTATCCCACTGCATGACCATCTCGTAGCATCATCCAACCCACCAAAGGCTCCCATTCAAGAGCATGGGGGGAGAGCCTTTGCTCTCTGATAATAAAGGAATGTGGGGGCACACAGATTTATGGTTTGATTCTCATGGGCTCGGAAAGATCTTGGAAAAAGAGAAGGATAGAGCTAGCTCTTTCCTAGAAATGGAGACTAGGGAAAGCCTTTAGGTCAGTGGTTCTCAACCTTCCTCATGCCGCGACCCTCTAATACAGTTCCTCATGTTGTGGTGACCCCCAACCATAAAATTATTTTCGTTGCTACTTCATAACTGTAATTTTGCTACTGTTATGAATCGTAATGTGAATATCTGATCTGCAGGATGTATTTTCATCGTTACAAATTGAACATAATTAAAGCATAGTGATTAATCACAAAAACAATATGTAATTATATATTCAATATGTGTTTTCCGATGGTCTTAGGCGACCCCTGTGAAAGGGTCGTTCAACCCCCAAAGGGGTGGCGACCCACAGGTTGAGGACTGCTGCTTTAGGTCAACTGAGTTACTCATTTTCCTTTTGAAAACTGCACCAGACTTGTGGATCACTTCCTCAATCACAGGTCCAGCTTCAATGCAGAGGGAGAGGGGGTGAACAGGTGACTCAGACTTGTTCATCTCTGATCTCCACCTGTTTGTTGTTGGTTGATTGGTTGGTTTTAAGTTGGAATCGTTTTTTAAAAGAGTCTTTTTGCCCTAACCGGTTTGGCTCAGTGGATAGAGTGTCGGCCTGTGGACTGAAAGGTCCCGGGTTTATTTCCAGTCAAGGGCATGTACCTTGGGCATGTACCAAGGGCAGGCACATACCCAGTGGGGGGTGTGCAGGAGGCAGCTGATCAATGTTTCTCTCTCACTGATGTTTCTAACTCTCTATCCCTCTCCCTTCCTTTCTGTAAAAAAATCAATAAAATATATTTTTTTAAAGACTCTTTTCTCTAGGACCTCTAGCAGAAAGGAGGGAGGCAAGCCTAGCGCTGCCGTCAGTGGTCAGCCCTGTCTGTGTGAGAATTAAGGGAGTGGAGAAATTCAGGGGCAGGAGGGGAGGCAAAGACAGAATGCTTGCATCCAGTTGCACATTGAGCCATGCCCATTTCTGATCCTAGTTGGCCTCACAGGAATAGCTTCCAAAGTGTTCTGCGGTCAAAATAAAATTATAAATGCATTGCCGAAACCGGTTTGGCTCAGTGGATAGAGCGTCGGCCTGCGGACTGAAAGGTTCCAGGTTCGATTCCGGTCAAGGGTATGTACCTGGGTTGCGGGCACATCCCCAGTGGGAGATGTGCAGGAGGCAGCTGATCGATGTTTCTCTCCCATCGATGTTTCTAACTATCTATCTCTCTCTCTTCCTCTCTGTAAAAAATCAATAAAATATATTTTAAAAAAAATTATAAATGCATTTATGAGAAAACAAATAAAGATGAAAACTTTATATGTGCTTAAGAAATTAAAGAAAGAACAACATAAAATAAATTTAAAACAAAAGGAGGAAAGTTTTAGGGAAGATAAAAGAGCAATAAATGAATCAGAAAACCAAAAGCCAAATCGATTTTAATACTAATACTAACTCTGGCTGTTTAAAAAGTGCAATGCAATAGACAAATCTCTGGCAAATCTTATTAATAAATTCTAAGAGATCACACAAACAAACTATAAATGTGAAGAGAGCATAATAAAAATCTGACAGCTACTTAAAAATTAGATAATATGATGGTCAACAGTATGTGATAAATTTGAAAATCTACCTAAAATGGCCCAAGTCTTTAAAAATATTTTTTATTGATTTCAGAGAGAAAAGGAGATAGAGAGAGATAGAAACATCAATGATGTGAGATCATTGATCAGCCGCCTCCTGCATACCCACCCTGGGGATTGAGCTGGAAACCTGAGCATGTGCCCTGACCTCCCGGTTCTTAGGTCGACGCTCATCCACTGAGCCACACTGAGCTGAATTGCCCCAAGTTTTGAGCAAAAGTATCCAAATTATTTTTTAAAGGGTGGTAAATTTGAAAAGAAAAAGGAAAAAAGATTTGATAGTGGAGGTAAAAATCTACCAGGCTCAGAAAATTGCTAGGCTTAGTTCCAAATACTTTTAACTAGTAGATAATCCAAATGTTGTTTTAACTGTTTTACAGAAAACATGGAAAATTTCTGAAATAATCCCTATGAGGCTAACTAACCTATCCTTGAAACCAAAACTAGATGAGTACAGCTCAAGAAAGGAAACACATACAAAAGAATACAGAATTTTGAAATAAATTGTGAGCAAACTGTATGTCCTACTACCTATGATGACTTGATGCTAAGAAGGGTTTATATCCGGAATTCAATAATTATTCCCCATTAGTAAACCTATTAAATGTCCTTTGCAATAATAAATTTAAGAAAAATCTTACGACCATTATGATATATTAAAAAGAGTGGCAAAGGGCAGTTTCTTGATTCCTGTAGCCCTTGCCTAGAGTTTCATTTTTGTGTGTGACCTATTAGCTGTGGAACCTCAGACAAGTGACTTGGTCTAAATCTTATTTATTAGTAAAATGAAGGTTGTTATGGAGATTAGATGAGATAATCCTAGTAACGTTTTGAATTCCAGAATCTGGTTTGTTCATGGTTTTTCTACTTTTTCCTATGTATTTATAAAGCTTAGTTGTATCTCCTTACCCACTGTGAGCTGAGTGTCCCTATCTCAGTGGTACCTCCCTCCTCCCTCAGGGATGTAGCCATGCCTCACTGTCAATGCTGACTTACCCCAGCAAAGTGCCCTACAAATGCTGTAGTATCTATTTCACACACATCTGATGATGTAAAGTAAAAGGGAAACCGGAAGGAGAAAAGGGGCAGGCCAGTGATACTGTTGTTAAGACCAATGGAAAAGAAAGCCTAAGAGAACCGATGGACGCTCTAGTTCAAGCATGTCAAACTCGCGGCCCGTGGGCCACATGTGGCCCACAACGAATATTTCTGCAGCCCAGCCAACATAACGGTATATAAGAAATGTTTTAATAAAAATTTTGAAACTTAATCTTTACAATATCCTGTTATACATAATTATTAATAAAGCACTACAATGTTCGCTACTGACTGATTACTATCATCGTATCGAATTCATTTCCCTTACGCGCCTTAAGCACAGGCGCACCGTTTCTCTCCACTAATACTAGCGCGAATATTTTAGCAGCCAATGGCCACGTCATTAGCCTTGGACTGACTTGTTTGGTGTGAGCAACAGGAAATATTTCGCTTTTGAAGAACAAGAAAAATAGGTTTCTTTTCGTTACACTTAATAATTTGTGCAGTTATTCAGTGTCTGGTAAGTTAGTGTTCAAGAGAAAACATTAATTTTTATTAAAATGTTCTATTATTTTATGTTAACGATGACTCATTTATTTCAGCCCATTTTATTCAGCATGTCTCTATCAAAATAAACCTACATGTCTATGAACATTGAAGCTTCTGTTTATTTTGGCCCGTGCGAGCCTTTGCGTTTGACATGCTTGCTCTAGTTGAACTCTGATTCCCTGAGGGACAGGGAAATTCAAGGACCCATAAGCCATTGCTTGACCTAATTGCAAATGGTCCCCTGGAAGAAGACATTGGACATGACCTACCTGTGACGTTGAGTGCCACCTCCTCACTGCGCTGGACCCCGAGGCCATTGTTGGCCTCACAGGAATAGTTTCCAATATGTTCTCTGGTCAAAGAGAGGCTGAAGGACGCTCTGCCCCCTGAAGGCACTGAGATGTTCCCCAGGGAGACGTTATTGTGATAAAATGAGTACAGAACCGGGGGGTGTGCTCTCTTGTCTTCACAATGAAGCTCCACCGTGTCCCCAATGAAGGCGTGGGCCTCAGGAGCACTGAGGGTGAGGACAGGGTGCGACGCTGGAACTGAGGGAAGTAGAAGGGTCCATCAGAGAGGGTCTCTCCTGCTAGAACCGACTTACAACCCACTCCACCCCCACCCAAGCGTTCTCACAGATTCTCCCCAGCCCGTGGCTTCCTTCCCACCGTCGTGCCTCCCAATTGAATGCTGCAGAGACCGTTTCAGAAGAGCTTTGACAACTTCTGCTGAGCAATTCTGAAAAATGTGCCTCTGGCTGTGCCGCGCTACCTGCCTGGTCCCTCCCACTGCTAATGCTGCCGCTCCCACCCCCACACCACCACCATCATGGCAACAACCCTCCCATGCTCTCAACCTCTTCCTGGCCCTGTTCCTGGTCGTCCTAGGGGCATCCTTACTGCAACACAAGGAAACTGGCTCCCGTTGGAAGTTGCTGGCTAACCATGAGAGCGGTACTTTCTTTTCACGGTGATGTTCACCACCTCGCTCTGGATAGGGCTCTGGGTGTTGTCACCTGTGCAGTAGTATCCCCCCGCGTGGCTCTCCCTGACGTCAGGGATCTCCAGCTCTGATCTCCAGGAACGCTGGCTCTTACTCCCCAGACGCTCCCCTGTGTCCGCTCGGTGCCAGGAGAACGTGGTTTCCCCGGTGCCTTCGGCCACAGAGCAGATCAAGACCAGCCCCTGTCCTTCAACCGCCTGCCCGCCCTGGGGCTGGGTCTCCAGGAGCGCGCCAGACACGGGGATCCCTGTGGGAACACGAGATGGCAGATGAGGGCCTGGTGCGGAGGCCGGGCCAGCAGCTGAGCTTTGCGGCAGGTGGAATGGGTGGAGTCGATTTGTATGCCGAGGAGGCTCTTGGTGAGAAGGGAGCATGCTCAGGGCTATCAGGCAAGAGCACCCTGCAACTCAATCTTCTAAAAATCTGACCTCTCGCTGTCTGCACACTTACTGGCCCTCTCATGCCTGCAGCCCACAGCGTCTTTCCCTTCTGAGCTCCTGATGCACTTGGGACAGAGGGAGTGGGGGGAACACACGGGCTGTGCAGTCCTCACCCAGCTCTGCCACATGGTCTTGGTAGGTCAGTTCATCGCTCTGAGCCGCAGTTTTCTTAGCGAGAAAGTGTGGATAATCATACCAGCTGCACAGACTTTTCATAACGATAAATAGACGTACCTGTATCAAGCAACTGCTACACTGCAGAGATTCTACAATTGGTAGCTGCTATGATACCACTCTCCACTGGGAAAGTTGAGATAGGAAGTGTAGCGAGGTGGATAAAAGGGCATATACCCCCCTAGCTGGTTTGACTCAGTGGATAGAGTGTTGGCCTGTGGACCAAAGGTTCCTGGGTTCGATTCTGGTCAAGGGCACATGCCCGGGTTGCCGACTTGATCCCCAAGAGGGGGCCTGCAGGAGGCAGCCAACCAATGATTCTCTTTCATCATTGATGTTTCTGTCTCTCTCCTTCTCCCTTCCTCTCTGAAATCAATAAAAACCGTATTTTTTTTAAAGGGCATATCCTGCCACCAGGGTTCTCAGATTCACTTCCAACTGTGCTACTTACATGCTGTGTTCCCTTGGGCAGGTCACTGAACAGCTCTGTGCTTTGTTTCCTCGTGTGTCAAATGGGGATGGTAATAGCACCTACTTTATAGATACTATTCACACTTCAGTATTTCACAGGGTTCTGGGAGCACTAAATATAAAACTGCTCTGAGCAATGCCTTATACTCGGTACATTTCTATTAGTCTTCTCCTCTCCAGAGATTTCTGAGTCTCGGAGGGGTCCCTCTAGCACTGAGGACAGCAGCTCCCCAGCCAGCCCAGCCGCTGACACTCACTGTGCACCTGGACGTAGGACTGACGACTCCGCTTTGAGACACTGCGCGATGCTGTCATTGCCTCGCACCAGTAATTTCCGGAGTCTTCTTTCCTTAATGCTAAGGTCCAAAACCCGGAGGAGCTCCGGGATTTCAGGGTGTGGCCGTCCCTGAAGAGGGAGTACTGAAGCGGGGTCCATGACCTCTCCGAGGGGAGCCGGGTATCACACGACAGGGTCACCGAGGTCTCCTCGACCGGCTGCAAGGAGCTGACTGTCAGGGAAGGTGCTGGAAACAGCTCTGAAGGGAAGCATTAAACAGAGACCCCCGTCAGGGAGCTGTGGAGCTCCCGTTGAGAAGTCCCCTGTCTTCTCAGCCCCAGTTAGCAGGACACACCAGCCCCAGACTCCAACACACACAGACACCCCCAGTTTCTGCCTCTCTGGGTGGTCTCCTCTGCCCTGCGGCCTGGGCCACCCACACAGGCCCTGCTTCTCCCCAGACCTTTCCACTTGGATAGTGAGACCCTCACCTCGGACAGTGAGCCATTGAGTGCGCGATCCTTCTGTCTCCTCAAAGAAGTACAATAGTGACTTATCTGACTTACAGTAATAGGAGCCACTGTCACTGGGTCTTGCATTGGAAATGGTGTAGCTCGAGGCGCTAGAGTAGGTGGCTATCCGAGAGCCATCCTTGTAGTACATCAGTTTCTTTATTTTACCATTGTCTTTTCCAGAGCACCTCACAACCACCCTGTCTCCTTCATAGGCATGGCTTTGCAGATCGATGCTGAGCCAGTCTGCAAAAGATGCAAAAGTACCTGTACCCACAGGGCACGCCCTGCGCCAGCACTCTAACACCTGTTCCTACAGGAAAAGACAGCACACACACACACACACACACACACACACACACACACACACGAAGCCAGGCAGCCACAGATTCCTTAGAATCTCCTGGCCTTTCTGGCTTCCCTGCTCAGCAAAGGTGAGCTCTATTTATTCATTTTTCTTCTTTTAAAATATATTTTTATTGATTTCAGAGAGGAAGGGAGAGGGGGAGAGAGATAGAAACATCAATGATAAGAGAGAATCATTGATTGGCTGCCTCCTGCACCCCCTCCCCCTTACTGGGGATCAAACCTGTAACCCTGGCATGTGTCCCTGACTGGAATCGAACCCGGGACCCTACCCACTGAGCCAAACCGGCTAAGATGAGCTCTATTTCACTTAGTGACAGACATCTTCTGTCTTCTACACATCCTGCTGGTTTTATGTCTGTTTTTGATTTATTCAAGTGCCAACAATTTTCTGGACTAAATATGCATGTAAGCCAATTCCACTGACATCTCCTTATCTCCATTCCAGATGACCTCCTGTCCCCGTGACACTCGCAATTACCTTTCTCTGCATCTCTCATCTCTGAGAGACTCGGCCCAGCAGTACAATTCAGAGACCTTCCCTTTGTCATTCTCCCTAGACGACACCATCTGGGCCCCTGAGACGTCAGCCCGGGGGTCTCAATGGCAATTATTTAGAATTTTCTACTGGAATGCGTTTGGCAGAGGCTTCTGGGAATCTGCTTGTTGGGGTCATTGCCTCCCCTTGGAGGACAGTGGTCGTCAGAGAGCTAAGGAGCAGCACGTGGTAGTGGATCCGCCCTCACAGGGAAAAAGCAACAACTTTAGAAGCTGGGAGGGGGGCTGGGGGACTGCTCTTTAAAAGCTTGTGCAGAGGGGAGAAGAGCCAGCCATCACAGTGCTTTGTGACCCAGCCCTGAGCCCTTGGGCATTTTGGGGGAATTTTTTAGGTGGTAACTGAGCTAGAAATTCAGGTTCTAGTACCAATTTGGGGTTGTAATACACTGGGTTAAGTTTCAGGGGAAGTGTGTGCTCTAATAAAACGCCTAACCCCAGGCCTGAACCTTAAACCATGCCCCTTTAGCATAAAGAGAGGAAGTGTCATAGCCAGTCTGGCTCAGTGGATAGAGCGTCGGCCTGCGGACCGAAGGGTCCCGGGTTCGATTCTGGTCAAAGGCTCCTCCCCGGCCTGGGCCCTGGTCAGGGCTCAGGATGAAGGCATATAATCAATGTGTTTCTCTCACATCAATGTTTCTCTCTGCCTGTCCCTCTCTCTTCCACTCTCTCTAAAATCAACGGAAAATATCCTCGGGTGAGGATTTTAAAGAAAGGAAAGAAGGAAGTGTCCGGCCTGGAGGAACACATGGAGGAAGAGAGAACCAAGTCGAGAGAATATGGACTCAGCCGCCTGCCCGGTGTATTCCTCCAGCCGTGACTGTATGTAGAGAAAAGAGGAACCCACTCTCCGGGCCTTGTCTCAGAACAGACACCCTGTCCTCAGCCGCCTGCCCGGTGTATTCCTCCAGCCGTGACTGTATGTAGAGAAAAGGGGAACCCACTCTCCGGGCCTTGTCTCAGAACAGACACCCTCTCCTCATGGAGCAGTGGTTCTCAACCTTCCTAATGCCGCGACCCTTTTATAGATGTGCTTTCCGATGGTCTTAGGCGAACCATGTGAAAGGGTAGTTCGACCCCCAAAGGGGTCGCGACCCACAGGTTGAGAACCGCTGGGAGTTTAGATCCAGTCTCCAAAGTGGAATCCGCAAGGGGGTGGGGAGAAAACATTTAGAACTTCCATATTCTAGTAAACATGTCTCATCATTCCCATTTTTTTATGTGTATATTTAAACATATTTCAAAAAGAAAAAAAATGTTTCAATATAGAATCAGCACAATATGTTGGAGGCACAGACTAGAATGTTGTTCCTGTCACTTTGTTCCTGATAGGGCAAAGCGGTCAACAAGTTCAGAGACAACGGCTCAATACCTTTCGCCACTTTGAAAGTCACACTCTTAGACGGGGCGGTTTCATGACTGGCGGGGGCATTCGTTCTTATTAAAGAGAGAGAAGTCTTACGCCCTCGTGAAGGCCCAACATTTTCGCTCTCTAGACTGATACTGGGCGAGGTTTTCCGTGGAGAGCATAGAGATAAAACCAATTTGACTAAACAAATATTTGAGGAGTAAGATTTATGTGACCAATTTGGTAACAATGACAGGGCGAGAGATAGATGAAAAATGATGACTCCTGACTATCCTGAGCCTGGAACAAGAACTTGACTGTCATACATCTGGGTAAACGGCCTTTAGCTCCGACATTTTACCTGTTCCTTAGAGGAAGGGGCAAATGTACGTTCATACACATTTACCATAATTTCAGGAAGTTTGCTGGAGTGTATGAGGCTGATCCCGAGACCCTATAATGTGTTAATAACATTCTTGCTTAAAATTACCTCAGATATAATGCAATTTATATAGTCAGACATAAAAAAGTATCAGATATATAAGTATTCTGTCTCCTCCCTGTAATAGAATACTTTCTCAAATAAATGATTAAAGAAGAAAATGTAACGTTCCAGCCTAACAGAAAAGCAAGTTGTCCTCTTTATTTTATTACATTATAACTTTAATCAGTAATAATAATAATAATAATAATAATAATAAGCCATAGCCAGTTTTGCTCAGTGGATAGAGTGTCGGCCTGCGGCCTGAAGGGTCCAGGGTTCAATTCCAGTCAAGGGCACATGCCCGCGTTGCGGGGCTCGATCCCCAGTAAGAGGCATGCAGGAGGCAGCCAATTCTTGATTCTCATCATTGATGTTTCAATCTCTCTCTCCCTCTCCCTTCCTCCCTGAAATCAATAAATATATATTTTTTAAATAACAATAATAATAATAATGGAAAACGCGTTCTGCCTGGGTAGTTTGCAATCGAGGGATAGTCCCGTGTAAGGCAGAGCATCTCCTAGTTCCTCTGGCTCCCTCCTATCGCAGGGAGTATGTCTCTATCTCTGCCTCCATTGCTTCTGGTGGGGCAGGGGGGCTTTTGAGTGTCTGTGGCCATAAGCAGGAGAGTGCTTTCTCATGGGTACGCTGTATGGCTGCTTTCCCTTCACCGTGAACGTGTTTTCTGTCTGGGGGCTTAAGCGTAAAGAGAAAACAACTTACTGCCTTGAGAGGGCAGAGAAGGGTCCTTGGCACATCGTCAGGCAGGTAGCCACGCAGAGAAGAAGGTGACGGAGCATTTGTACCACGGCAAGGACTAGGGTGAGGCCCGGGCCCCTCCCTCTTTCCCCCCAATTCTGGGCCTGATCCCTGCAGCCCTGAGCTCAGAGGCTGGAGCAGGCAGTACCTCTATTGCCTGGAAGAGCGCATACGGTTCCCAGAGACCTCAAAGAACAAAGAGAATAACTCACCTGGCCGGACGCCGACAGGACCTGTGCGGGAAGAGTCAGGGAGGTTAGCACTGCGCCGGGATTGTTATACTCTTAGAAAAATGTGTACCTCTCTAAATACTTCCCCTACAATTCTCTACATCCTCCTCTTCTTCTGTATCTTCTTCCCCCATCCCCACTTCTTATTCTCTTCTATCCACCCTCCCTCTTTCCCTTTATTGCTTTCCCCTATACTCACCCCCTTTCCTTCCCTCTCTCACAGACAACACTCCCACAGAACCCAGTGCGAAGGCCCTAACAATTTATAAACATTGCTCACCCCTCTACCAGAGGTGGGCTACTCTGCGGGTAAATTCTCAGACGTTTCACGGTGTATTATTCCTCCCCCACCTCATCTTTCTAGACGTTTTAAGACAGATTGTTTTGTTTGAGACACATTGCCTGCCTGTGGCCACACAGAAGCCAGGCAAGGCCGGGAAGCAAATGGAGGTGTCTGCTCATGGAGCCTGCTCCTCCCTCCCTCCCTATTCCAGGTCTATACTAGGCTCATATTTCTCAGCAAAAGCCACAATCAGCAGGCCTGGAAAGCCTCTTTGCAATTTAATCCTAGGAAAGTCAGAGTTCAGACAAAAGTGTGGTATCTTGGAGTGGAAGTGGAGTGGAAGCAAAGTATATTTCAATGGTCCGGAAATAGAGTTTACCCAAACAGAACATTTCTCTGATATCCTCTAAAGAATTTTCCTAGAGATCAGAGCATTAATGAATGTGAAACAGAGGAAGAAGGAATCCGTATTTGGAAAAGAGATTCGTAGTCTGTTGGTTTTCCTGGGGACCTTGCTCTGCTCAGTAGCCACTGCATAATACCTGAAGGAGAAAGAAGCTGAAGCCCACTCGTACTCATCCCAGCAGAGAGACCTGTGCCCTAAAAGAGGTTCTGAGCCCTGGCCGGGTTGGTTCAATGGATAGAGCGTTGGCCTGCAGACAAAAGGGTCCCAAGTTCAATTCTGGTGAAGGGCACCTACCTCGGTTGCAGACTCCTCCCCACCCAGGCCCTGGTCAGGGTGCATCAGGAGGCAACCAATCGATGTGTTTCTTTCACATCGATATTTCTGTATGTCTTTCCCTCTCTCTTCCACTCTCTCTAAAAACCAATGGAAAAATATCCTCGGGTGAGGATTAAAAAACAAAAAATTAAATAAAAGTAAGCTTTAAAAATTAAGTAAATAAGTAAAAGAGGTTCTGAGATGCCCACGCACAGGTGGTTCTGCTCTGGTCCCACCCAAGTCCTGCTCTAGCTTTCTACCCACCGAGAGCCAGAAGCAGCAGCCACAGCAGCATGAGGCTGGAGGGGAGCAGTTCTCCCAGGGAGGGTCCGTGCAGCTCAGGTCCTGGAGCAGAGTCTGTCCCCACAGAATGTGAAGCTGGGTTTGGGCACTGTGATTCCTCAGCGATTTTATAGAAATAGAAAACAGGAAGCAGAAAAGCTGTGTGCCACTCAGCATTCTCCCCACCACAGTCCCCTGGGTGCTGAGAAGTCAATGTTCCTTACAGAGCTGCTCAGCTGTGTGTGTATTGATCAGAGATGCTCCGTGAAATGTAAGGGTCTTTATCCTAGAGATGAGGTCCCTGTGGAGAGACTGTCCTGCTTGCTTTGACTTTGTAGAAAGTGTTGATGGAGCTCTGGAACCGGTAACATTTAAATCAGTTGCTGTTCCTTTTCACAGGGAAAACCCCTTCACCACTCGGGATGCATGCTGCGCTGGGCAATTCCTGCTGTTGTGACACCATGGCAACACGGCTCGGATGCTGCTCTGTGGAAACCCGCCCAGACCACAGGAAGAGACACACAGAACTTTTAGAGATGATGGTGGGAGTCAATAATATCAGAAGGCATTGTGGTCCAAGGGCTTAGGAGGATGAAGATTCTTCCCAACCCACGTCATTCCTGCCCATGAGCTGTTCTAGTCAGATCCGTGCAGAATGGAAGAAGTTAGAAAAATAATCTTTGGTGTTAACTTTGAGACATTAGCTCCAAAATACTGTATAGTGATCTGGAGTCCTTAACACACACATGACAGATATGTCTTCTAATACTTCAAAGTTTAAGAAACAATTTAAGCCCTAACCAGTTTGGCTCAGTGGATAGAGTGTCAGCCTGCAGACTGAAGGGCCCCAGGTTCGGTTCCAGTTAAGGGCATGTACCTTGGTTGCCGGCACATCCCCAGTAGGGAGTGTGCAGGAGACAGCTGATCGATGTTTCTAACTCTCTATCCCTCTCCCCTTCCTCTTTGTAAAAAAAATCAATAAAATATATATTTTTAAAAAGCCAGTGGCTTCTAAAAAAAAAAGAATAAATTTAAGAAGAGAGCCCTTATACCAGGTGGAAATAGAATTCTTCCTAGTGGTTAAAATAAGGGGCTTTAATAAAAAGAATTCCTTACAAAGGTGAACAAGGTTAAAGTAACAAACTAAAGATGATGAACCCCCCACCAGCCACAGTGGGAAGCTGTTCAAGACCCCAGCTCTGAAGAAGCAAGGGGAGAACGGATGAAAAAGCCCAGTGAGGGAGAGAAGGGTCCAAGATCTTGGCAGAGTAGGTGGCAGTTACACTTACCTCCTCCCAGGACCAAACTGGAGTCACAACTAAAAGATAGAACAAGCAACCTAAAGAATCAGCTGAAGACTAGCTGGACAGAAATCAGATAACCAAGGATTTCGAGAAGAAGCCATGTCAGGACTGATAGGAAGGTCTGAGAGGTGAAAAGGGCTGGACCACTCCCACAGCGGTGGCTGAGGTTCTGGAGGGATAGCTCTTTGCGAAGGTTCCACCTGCGGCATGTGGGATCTCAACCCCACACTGGGCTTCCAAGCCCAAAGCACCAGATCCCATAGGAGGCACCCACGTAACATCTGGCTGTGAAAATCACTGGGGATTCTGTCGGCCAGGGAGAGATCAGACTCTGCTAGACACACGGGTGCCCTCTTAAAGGGCCAACAGACAAAATCTCATACACAGCCACTCCCCTGGGGTTTGTGGCTCTGGGGAGAGAACTGAAGAGACAACCACCAGGATCCCAGCTTGCCCATACCACTGGCCATGTTTTTGGGGGGAGTCAATATGGCATCAGCCTGGGGTAATGCAATAGCCCAAACTCTGGACACCCTGTCACCCCACCCTGCAAAGATCACACCCAGATGAGGAGTTAGCTGCCTGGCTTGGGGTGTAGGGGTTCAGGCAGACTCAGGGGGGTATCAATGAGTTGGGTGGCTTTGGAGTGGAAGCCCTTCCCTCAACTTTCTCACGAATAAGACTGGCACCTCCCAATCACCAGGGACCTGCCAGCCACACCTTCTACGCTCCTCGAGTCCCCACCTCGACTGCTAGTGGCCCCACCCAACCAAGCCCAAGTTCCCCGGGAGGTCCTCGAAGAATCTGGATAAACTGAGTGGCTGTGGGGCGGGGGCCATTCCAACCACCCCCCCGCCAGCCTGACGGACATCTTTCCCTCATGGGAGGTCACTAGCTCACCCACCCAATGCCTGGCAGCCCCACCCTGCTGAGCTCTGGCTCCTGGCAGAACCTAGAACAAACTGCGGTGTGTGGCTCTAGGATGGGGGCCATTTTTTTCTCGCATGCCTGACTGGTGCAAAGTTTTCTCTTCACTCAGCCAAATCTTGGTTTGTTTGGGCCTGATAAGCTCTGGTGGTCAAACCCTGATGACTCCCTGAGACCCTGCCCCCACCCCCCAAAGCTATGCAGGCACCCAGCAGGTGGCAGATAGACTTGGTATATCCCGGGCCTTTTGCTGAGTGGCCTGAGAAGCCGGAAGCCGGTCCACCCTTGCTGCTTGACACGGTCGCTGCAGGGAAGAAACATCTGCACAGCTTATGTTTCAAGGGACCTGGCATATATGGCATATGTTTGCTCCCCCTCTTAGCGCTATCTGTTTTAACCAGGACCACCTCTCTGAGAAAGGTTGTTTCCCCAGGTGAGGATTTTTCCCTGGAGTTAGGGATTAACAGAACTAAGGAAGATAATAAATCAGTAAAACCCCCTAGTGTTACAGAAATACCATGTACTACTTATGAAGAATTTGGACTAAGACTGTTGGCAATAAATTTGGGACTTGTTGGGCCCACATTCCCAGGGGTCTGCCCACCAGGAAAAGCACAAAAACCTATACCCCTGGAAACCCACCGACACCAGGGCAGTCCCAGGGAAGGCAAGCAGCGAGGCTGGGAGGACATAACCTTTACTGGGTAGGATAATCTCCTTCAGTCACTTCCTTGTAGCTTATCAGTAGAGCAGTGACCTTGGAATAGCCCTTATAATGGAACACAGAGATTAACCTAGACAAGGTTAAAAATCAACAGAACTAGATAGAGACAGGATTTTTGGCAAAGGTCAGATAAGAAACTATGGAAATGAAACAAGGAACTGTAGAAGGTTACCCAAAACATACCATGATGTGATTATAGAGGCATGCTTATAGGATCAAATGGTATAAATACAGATGTAACAGGACAATAAAAGGAGAACCTGGCTAGAGAACCTGGCTAGAACCTGGCTGGAGAACCTGGCTAGAGAACCTCGCTATGCTGATCAACTGAACGCTGCCTCCGTGTCATTCCTTCTTCGCCAACTCCGTCCACACCTTTGGGAACCCCTGGGCCTGCTGGGGCAGGACCCCAACAGGCACTGGCAATGACATTAAACCTACATCAATCTCGTGAACACTGCTCGCTCCTACCTAGTGACTAAAGGGAATCTACCTCAAGCAATAGACTGCCACCAGAGGCAGGCAGCTGACAGGCAGCTGGCAGGCAGAGGCAGATCTCCAGGTGCCTTGAGCTTTACGCTGACCTGCCCCTGGGCTTGGTGCTGGTGGATCTGGCCTTGGTATGCAGCTTAGTCCTTCCCAGGCACGCCCAGGCTCAGGAAAGGCAGCCACAAATTGTGGATCACTTTGTGGCTCCACACAGCTTGCTCAGGGCCAGTCACAGGCAGCATCTGACGTTGACCTGCACCAGAGTCTGTTTCAAGAGGCCCCAGAACCAAAACTCCCAGGGGCCAACCACAGACATGAGAGCGGCATCCGATCAGCTTCACAAGCTGCACGTCCACAGGGACATCTCAGCAGGCACCAGACGCCACCGAGGCGAATTATGCTTCTTGTGTCCGTGCCTGCTCAGCCGCTTACACACTGTGGTCTGGGTAGATCCTCGGCGTCAGCCAGCCAGAGGGCTGAACACACACAGAAATGGCCAATAGAAATAAAGACTCGATTACAATGGGAGGGCTCACGCAACACACACTGGGGACATTCCTGGGGAGCCTAGCTCAGGTGATCAAGGGCTCTGCATCCCAGGACACCCCTACATAAGTCCATCCTACCGAGATTGGGAAGCAGCAGATCTCCCTAATCCATAGAAACGACAACAAAGAGGAGCCAAAATGAGGAGACAAACACGCATGCCCCAAATGAAATAACAGGAGAAACCTCCAAGGAGAGAAATGAAATAGAGTCAAGCAATGTAACAGGCATAGAGTCCACAAATGATGATAAGGATGCTCCAGGAACTTCTGCGACAACATCTGGGTTACAAAACAAAACAAGCAAACAAAAAGCTGTGGCTTTGCCCAACTGGCATGGCTCAGTGGTTGAGCATCGACCTATGAACCAGGAGGTCACAGTTCAATTCCTCATCAGGGCATATGCCTGGGTGGCGGGCTCTTGCACATCTTCAGTGGGGGACGTGCAGGAGGCAGCCAATCAATGATTCTCTCTCATCATTGCCGTGTCTATCTCTCTCTCTCTCTCCCTTCCTCTCTCTGAAATCAATAAAAATAAGTTTAAAAAAAAAAAAAAAAAGCTGTGGCTTTATCTCCTATCGGCTCTGGTCTCCCCAACATCCAGAAGCCTCAACACCCTTAATGGCTGGATGTTATGTGGGCTGCTGTTCTCGGCTCTGGTGTCTGAACTGGGGAGCCCAGCCTGGGGTCTGGGCCTAGATCCTCTCAGGGAAACACCACCCCCCACTTTACTCCCCACCCCCCCGTGGAAGGTGGGCCAGCCCCTCTTGCAACCTCACCTTCCTCTCAGTTTCCAAGTGGTTTCTGCCCTTCCTTGTTATAAGTCTCCTCCTCAGCTGCACCTCAGTTGGTAATTCCAGGTGAATGTTCCCCAATTTATTTCCAGTCTGGCCACAGGAGGTGCAAGAAAGGTCTGCCTACTCTGCCATCTTCCTTTTAATTTTTTTATTGGTTTTTAGAGAAAAAGGAACTGAGAGGGAGAGAGAGATACATTGATGTGAAAGCAAAACATCCATCAGCTGCCTCCTGCACACCCCCTACCAAGAGTTGAGCCCAAAACCTGGGCATGTGCTCCGACCAGGAAGGGAACTGAACTGGCAACCATTGAACCGGCAACATTTGATGCACAAGATGACGCCCAACCAACTGAGCCACACTGGCCAGGACAAGATCAGAAGATTTTAACTGATGTCTTCAGAGCCTTTTATTCCAAAGCAGCAGAATATACATTTTTTATCAAGTGCACATGAAACATTTTCTAAGGTAGACCACATGTTAGGACACAAAATAAGTATCAATAAATTGTAAATGTTTGAAATTACATCAAGCATCTTCTCTGACCATAATAGTATGAAACTAAAATTAATTACAAGAAAAAACTGGAAAGCACAGAAAGTCATGGAGGTTTTTCAGCTTCTACTAAATAGCATTCTACTAAATAGCATTCTACTCAAACATGAATGGATTCACAATGAGATCAAGAAAAAAATAAAAAGAAACCATGAAACAAATGGAAATGTGAACACAACAACCCAAAATCTATGGAATACATCAAAAGTTTTCTTCTTAGTTCTAAGAAGGAAATTCATAATAATATAGGTATACCTCAAAAACAGAAAAAACCTCAACTAAGCAATCTAACTTTAATCATAAAGGAACTAAAAATAAATAAACACAACCCAAAGTGAGTAGAAAGGGAATGATAACAATCAGAGCAGAAATAAATAAAACAGAGTCTAAAAAAATATATAAAAGATGAATGAGCCCTAACTGGTTTGGCTCAATGGGTAGAGCGTTGGCCTGCGGACTCAAGGGTCCCAGGTTCGATTCTGGTCAAGGGCATGTACCTTAATTGTGAGCACATGCCTAGTAGGGAGTGTGCAGGAGGCAGCTGGTTGATGTTTCTCTCTCATCGATGTTTCTAACTCTCTATCCCTCTCCCTTCCTCTCTGTAAAAAATCAATAAAATATATATTTTTAAAAAAGATGAATGAAACCAAGACCTGGTTCTTTGAAAAGATAGATAAGTTTGACAAACTAACCAGACTCATTAAGAAAAGAAGAGAGAGGACCCAAATAAATAAAATTAAATTAAAAGAGAACATGTAACAACTGACACCACAGAAACACAAAAGGGTTGTAAGAAAATATTATGAACAACTATATTCCAACAAGTTGGACAATCTGGACAAAATGGATAAATTCCTAAAAACATACAATTGTCCAAAACTGAATCAGGAAGAATCAGAAAATCTAAATAAGCCACTGCAACTAATGAATTTGAAGCAGTAATTTTAAAAGAAACTACCAAAAAACAAAAGAAATCCTGGACTGAATGGCTTTACAGGTAAATTTTACCAAACATTAAAAGAAAAACTAACTGTATCTTTCTTAAACTATCCCAAAAAATATTCAAGAGGAGGGAAATCTCTCAAGCTCATTTTACAAGGCCAGCATTATCCTAATTTCAAACCAAATAAAGACACTACAAAGAATGAAAATTAAAGACCAGTATCCTTGATGAATATAGAAGCTAAAATCCTCAAAAATTAATAGCAAACTGCATCCAACAATACATTAAAAAGATTATACACTATGATCAAGTTCAATTTATCTCTGGGATGCAAGGTTGGTACAATATACACAAATCAATTAACCTGATACACCACATAAACAAAATGAAAGATAAAAATCACATGGTCGTATCAATAGATGCAGAAAAAACATTCAATAAAATCCAGCAACCATTTATGATCAAACTCTCAGCAAAGTGGGACTAGAGAGATCATACCTCAACTTAATAAAGGCCATATGTGACAAAACTGCAGCCAACATTATTCTCAACAGGCAAAAACTAAAAGCGTTTTCCTAATACTATGCAGGGAACAAGACATATACCATGTTCATTGATGGAAAGAATTAACATAATTAAAATGTCCATACCACCCAAAACAACCTATAGATTCAACACAATTCCTATCATGATACCAATGGTGTATTTCCCAGAACTAGAACAAATATTTCAAATTTTATATGGAGCCACAAAAGACCCCAAATAGCCACAACAATCTTAAGAAAGATGAACAGCCCTAACCGGTTTGGCTCAGTGGACTGAAGGGTCCCAGGTTTGATTCCAGTCAAGGGCATGTACCTTGGTTGCAGGCACATCCCCAGTAGGGAGTGTACAGGAGGCAACTGATCGATGTCTCTCTCTCAACGATGTTTCTAACTCTCTATCCCTCTCCCTTCCTCTCTGTAAAAAATCAATAAAATACATTTAAAAAAAAAAGAAAGATGAACAAAGTTGGAGGAATCACACTACCTGATATCAAACTATACTACAAGGCCATAGTAATCAAAACAGCATGGCACTGGCATAAGAACAGACATATAGATCAATGGAACAGAATAGAGAGCTCAGAAATAAATGCATGCCTTTACGGTCAATTAATATTTGACAAATGATGAAAAACATAAAAATAAGATAAAGAGAGTCTATTTGTTAAATGGTATTGGGAAATGGGGTACATATATGCAAAAAATGAAATTAGATCACCTTCTTGCACCATACACAAGAATAAACTCAAACTGAATTAAAGACTTAAATATAAGACTCAAAACCATAAAATATCTAGACGAAAACATAGGCAGTAAAATCTTAGACATTTTTCCTAGCAATATTTTTTCTGATATATCTCCTCAGACAAGAAAACCTAAAGAAATGGGACTACATCAAACTAAAACGTTTTTGCACAGCAAAGGAAACCATCAACAACGTGAAAAGACAACTCACTGAATGGGGCGACATAGTCTTCAATGATACAGCTGATAAAGGGTTAATATCCAAAACGCATGAAGAACTCATACACCTCAACACCAAACACAAACAATCCAATTAAAAATGGGCAAAGGACCTGAATAGACACTTCTCCAAAGAGGAGAGATGGCAACTAGACATATGAAAAGATGCTCAACACCACCAATCATCAGAGAAATGCAAATTAAAACCACCATGAGATATCACCTCATATCTGTCAAAATGGTATCATCAATACATCAACAAATGTTGATGAGGTTGTGAATAAAATGGAACCCTAGTACACTGCTAGGGAATGCAGACTGGTGCAGATATTGTGAAAAACAGTATGGAGTTTCCTCAAAAAATTAAAAATGGAACTCCCATTTGACCCAGTGAATTTATCCCAAGAAACCCGAAACACCAATCAGAGAGAATGTATGCACCCCTATGTTCATAGCAGCACAGTTTACAATAACTAAGATCTGGAAACAGCCCAAGTGCCCATCAGTAGATGAGTGGATAAAAAAGCTGTAGTACATTTACACCAGGGAATACTATGCAGCAGTGAAAAAGAAGGATCTCTTACCCTTTGAGACAGCATAGAGGGACCTGGAGAGTATTACGTTAAGTGAAATAAGCCAATCAGAGAAAGACAAGTATCACATGATCTCACTCATATGTGGAATCTAATAAACAAAATAAACTGATGAACAAAATAGATCCAGAGACATAGAAGCATGGAACAGACTACAGAATATCAGAGGGAAGGCGGGGGGGAGGGCGGGTTGGTGGGAAGAGATCTAAGGAGCTTGTAAGCAATATGAATTACCCCATAGACACAGACAATCGGCGGGGTGGTGGGGGCGGGCTAGAGTGTCCGAGGGGGGGAGGGGGGTAGAGGGGCATATGTAATACTTTCAACAATAAAGATTTAATTTGAGGGGAAAAAATTTTTTTAAAGGTTCCCAAAATGGAGCATTCAAAAATGTCTTAAGTAGTGTATTTCCCTCACAGCTAGTGAAGTTGGGCAGCTTTTCACATATGGCCATTTATATATCCTCTTGGGAAAAGTATCTTTTCAGGCCCTCTGTCCATTTTTTTTAATTGAATTATTGTCGTAGTTGTTGTTGATTGGTATGGGTTCTTTATATATTTTGAATGTTAGCTGCTTATCGTAGGTATCGTTTGCAAATATCTCCTTGCATTCAGTTTCCTGCCTTTTTGTTTTATTGATGGTCTTGTTACCAGACTAAAGGGATCCTTTTGCCTGCATGCATCAGTGCTCATTTAAGACATGAACAGGAGCTTGCAGCAAAGAAAGGAAGAGTTTAGTGTTGGAAAGTGGCTCATGCCCAGAGACAGGTGAGCAAATGCTCAAGACCTGGTTCCCCATTGGCTTCCAGGTGCTGGGCTGTGTGCATAGGGCAAATCATTAGTCGTTGGTAACAGGACTTAGGGCCGTGGTCAGGGCCAGGGTAGGGGGTAGTGGATCTGTTCATTTGGTCCCGATGTCAGCCACGGTGTCACTTCATCTCGTTATGCCACTCGCTGGGCCTGGAGCTCAAACACAACTGAGGCCAGATGTTATCTCTAGTTCGACTGAAACTCTATATTTGGGTCAACCAGCTGGAGGCTTTGTTTCCTAAGATTACATGATGCTGACCAAAACCTCGCTGTCCTGGGGGATTAATGATTAATGGAGTGGCAGTGCAAGGGAGAAGGAGGCAGGCGAGTCAAGGTTCTGGGTGAGGCCCGTTTGAATATTAAAAACAGAGAAAAGGTCATATTAAACAAAGTTTCTACACAGTTACCGTTTCTTTCACTGTGCAGAAAATGTTAGTTTAATGCAGTCCCATTCATTTATTTTTGCTTTTACTTCCTTCGGTGTCAATTTCACAAAATCCTCTCTGGGATTAAGGTCCATAAATGTAGTGCCCCCCTAGCTGCTAGCCGGTTTGGCTCAGTGGGTAGAGTGTTGGCCTGAGGACCAAAGAGTCCCAGGTTCTCAGGTTCAATTCTGGTCAAGGGCATATACCTGTTGCAGGCTCCTCCCCGGCCCAGGTCCGGCCTGGCCCGGTCAGGTCTCACATCGATGTTTCTCCCTTCCTTCGCTCCCTCTCTTCCCCACTCTCTAAAAATCAATGGAAAAATATCCTCGGGTGAGGATTTTAAAAAAAATAGCATCAATGTTTCCTTTATGTAAATTTTATTTTAGGTCTTATATTTAAATCTTTAATCCATTTTGAGTTAATTTTTGTGTATGGTGTCAAGTAGCAGTCTAGTTTCATTTTTTTGCATGTGACTATCCAATTTTCCCAACACCATTTACTGAAGAAGCTTTTCTTTCTCCATTGTTTCTTTTTGGCTCCTTGATAAAAAAAATTAGTTGCCCATATATGTGTGACTTAATTTCTAAGCTCTCCCTCAATTCTGTTCCATTGGTCTGTCTTTTCCTGCCAATGCCATTCTGTTTTGATTATTGTAGCTTTGTAGTATATTTTGAAGTCAGGGAATACTTTTGGCTTTGTTCTTTTTTTCTCACGGTTGCTTTGGCAATTCAGGGTCTTTCATGGTTCTGTATAAATCTGATAATTTTTTTGTTCTATTTCTTTTAAAAATCCTTTGAGATTTTGATGAAGATTGCATCAAATCTGTATATTGCTTTAGGTTATATGGTTATTTTAACTATGTTGATTCTTCCAATCCATGAATATGAAATATCTTTCCATTTCTTTGTGCCTACTTCAGTTTCTTTCAACAATGTCTTATAGTTTTCAGAGTATAGGTATTTCACTTTCTTTGTTAACTTTATTCCTAGGCACTTTATTCTTTTTTTTTTTTTTTACAATTGTAAATGGAATTTTCTTCACTTCTTTTTCTGATATTTTGTTAGTATATAAAACACAATAGATTCTTATACACTGCTTTTGTATCCTGTAACATTACTGTATTATTTTATTTTTTCGAATAGTCTTTTGGTGGTGTCTTTAAGTTTTTTTATATAGAATCATGTCATCTGAAATAAGTGACAATTTTACTTTTTTATTTCCAATTTGGGTTCCCTTTTGTATTGCTTAGTTGGTATGGCTAGGATTTCCAGTACTATCCTACATAATAAAAGCTCAGCAACCATAACGGCAGAACGACCAGAACAACCACTCAACCAGTCACTGTGAGGTGCACTGACCGCCTCTCGGTCCCTTTCCCCAGCCGGCAGGCTCCCATCGCCCGATGGCAAACTGGGCACCTGCCCTGGGTGCAGTGCCAGCGGGCGGGGGGGGGGGGGGCGGTGAGGCCGGCTGCAGGCAGCTGGGGAAGATGGCCCTGGTCGCAGGCCAGGCCTAGGGACCGAACCTGCCATGGTTTTGTGTCTCTAGTGTTGAATGATAGTGGTGAGAGTGGGCATTTTTGTCTTGTTCCTAATCTCAGAGATGAAAACTATATATTTTCAAAGGTCAGACTTTTGAAGACTGTAACTCTCTTAGCAGGTAATTAAAGCTGATTCTTCTCTTTGTTAATCACACCAGCATTTTAAGCCACGAGAAGACACCTGTGTACTTTGCCGGCTTATTATCCGAGCAGGAGAACACAGAACCTGGACGGTTCCACAGCTGCCATGGCTCCTGTGCTCCAGAGCATCCTTTGTCTTGGATGGAGAGGACGCCCATCTGGTGAAAACAGAGAGCTTGGAGCGCCTGTTAACCTGCGGAAAAGGGATTCTTCCCACACCCTCTAGCTCCACATGTACCCCTTTCTCTGTAGAAGCCTCATCTCTCCCAGTCTGGGGCTTCCCAGCTGAGGGGGGCACAACCTCACCCAAAACAAAAACAATGGCAGCTGCCAGTGGGAGGGACTGATAGTTTTCAGGGAAAGCGTGACCTGAAAAGCAGGAAAGTTCTTCTCTGTAGCCTTTGGCAGATGGGGTTGGACGGGCCATGGCAACTGACAGACATCTAACAACTTGGTGTCAAATAGAACAATACTACCTGGCTCAGAAGAACAAAGAAAGGGAACTCGTGAAACCTCCTATATACTAGGGGGTAAAGGTTCTGGGATGGCATGGGCAGGACTTCTCCAACTGTAAATCTTGCAACCCTCTGGGGACTGTTGTGAACTCCCGCTGGTCTTCAGCGTGGAGGCGTGGCCAGGAGAATGGAAGAGCTACAAGGTGATAAGTAACTTCCCTCGACAGCAGGCCTTGCTTTAAAGGTCTATCGTGTCTACTGGAGCAGAGGCACCGTGAGCTTCAGAAAACAGATTCTGTTAAATTTGAAATAAAACTCCTCTCATGCTCTTGGGAACTTTGGAAGGAAACGTAACCTTTCCCAATATCTCTAGCAATACTTCAGGTGGCAGACTTTCTGTGTAGTATGACCAGTCTCACCTGGTACATTTCCTCAGTAGCCAACTGGTACATTTCCCTACACAAGCCAGGTAACTGATGCTGACATAGCTTTTCAAAATATTCCTTTTTTAAAAAATTGGGGTCCCAATGTCTACCAAGCCTGTGAAGGATTAGCTGGTCTGTGGTACCGTTGGCCTGTAGGTTGTGACCATGATAAACATCTTCTCTTAGCTGTATTCTGAGTCTACCCATTAGCCTAAACTAAACAGGGGAGAGCCCTGATGCAGGCAGTGACTATCACAGAGTCACATTCATAGCACTATCCTAAATTCCCAATGTTTAGATGCCCCTTGCACTAATAAGAATTTCTATCTCTCTCCAGAACGGAGGGTAAGCAGGTAAGGTAACAGGTACAAGTACAAGTTTCAGAAGCAGCTATTATGTAGATGCTTCCCAGGAAGATGAGACGATTGTGGAATATTGGATACTGAAACCCGGCAGCACCCCCAATAGTAGAGATAAGCAAAGCAAAGGTAAAAAATTTAAACTGAGCCTAGCCAGTGTGGCCCAGTGGTTGAGTACCAGCCTACGAACCAGGAGGTCATGGTTCGATTCCCAGTCAGGGCACATGCCCGGGTTGCGGGCTCAATCCCCAGTGTGCGGCGTGCAGGAGGCAGCCAATCAATGATTCTCTCTCATCATTGATGTCCCTATCTCTCTCTCCCTCTCCTTTCCTCTCTGTATAAAATATATATATTTTAATGTAAACTGATATTTAGGACCAACTTCTGCTTCCAGGGAGAGAAAATGGAAACATGTCAGCAAGTTGCAGCTGCCTGGGAAACCACCCTCCCTAGCTTAAGAAAAACCCCTACCATTTGTTTGGGAAAATCCCCAGTGTAGGATTTCGTTGTGCCCATCCAGGCCCATGCCCTTCTAGGCCCCTGTAAAATCAAAGGTCAACTCAAACAAGACAAAATCCTTTCTCCTCGGGACTGGTAGAACTGGGGGCAAATGCGGAAGTCAGAGTTCAGGAGGGTATGGATCGTGGTGTTAAGAACTGGGTTTCTATCATTTTCAGGGTCCTCCGTCATTAAAGTCTGAGCTGACTCCAGAGCAAGGCCTAATGCTAAGGTCTTTGGGGATTAAGTGCTGAGACTAGCCCAGACCCAGTCTTAATGGTAGTGAGTTTAGAGCGCTGTCAACTGATTTTCAAAGGAAAGAGTTGGTGGTAGATGCTCAAAAAGGAGATTATGACCAAAGACAGTGAGTCGATGCCAAGCCCCAGGTGCCTGCGTGGAGCAAGCAGGGCCTCTCTCAGAGTAAATCTAACTTTGGGATTGTGACTGGCAAAAACTTAAATTGATATGTTATGAAAAATTGCAATGTTTTTGCCAATATGTCTCCAAGGGTAAGGGAAACAATAAAAAAATAAACAAATGGGACTATATCAAAATTAAAAAGCTTCTGCACAGCAAAAGAAACTATCAAAAAATAACTTCAGATTGAGTTTTTCAAAATATCTGTTTTTTCATTGATTCTAACATGTTCTCCATGAGAATGTGGCCTGCCTTTTAGGTTGAGAATTAGTATTTGTCAAAGTGTTACCAAATGGTGTGAGCTGGAATTTGTGGTTTCTGTGAAAGTGAGGGTTGCAGGTGGGAAAAGAAGCAATGAGTTATTAGAGTCGAATGTCATCGTGAGGTGGATGAGCCACAATAATGGCAATAAGTTCCCTAAAATAATTAACATATTTCATTCGGATCCTGTTCTGTATTTTATAGGTGACTAGAGGCCCAGTGCACGAATTCGTGCATGGGTGGGGTCCGGCCGGCTGAGGGGAGAGGCCACAGGTGGTTGGCTAGCTGGTCCCTCCCCCTGGTCAAACTCCTGGTCTAGGGGACAATTTGCATATTAGCCTTTTATTATATAGGATAGACATTTGCATATGGATAGACATAATCTGGAAGCATACCTAAATTTTGATGCAAGCCAGGAACCAAAGCTAGAGATTAGGAGATTTAGCAATTAAATGGAGGAAAAGGTAACTTAATGTTTACAATTATGATGGAGAGAGAAGTGAACTTCTGTGTGTGTAGGTTTTTCCAAAGTGAGAGATACACATACTCCTTATGGATATTTAGCCACCAGCAATATGGAGCACAGGTACCAGAGGGAAGCAGAGTTACATGTAGATATAAAAGC
This sequence comes from Myotis lucifugus, assembly GCF_000147115.1. Classification (NCBI taxonomy): domain Eukaryota; kingdom Metazoa; phylum Chordata; class Mammalia; order Chiroptera; family Vespertilionidae; genus Myotis; species Myotis lucifugus. The sequence continues at coordinate 408,026 of NW_005871238.1, read as the reverse complement.
CTCTTGGATCAGTCGGCAGGCCCTTGAATGAGAAATCCCACAGGTGGCAGCAAACAGATGAATACCCTAACCCAGTGGTCAGCAAACTGCAGCTCACGAGCCACATGCGGGTCTTTGGCCCCTTGAGTGTGGCTCTTCCAGAAAATACCAGTGTGATTGAAACTTCGTGGCCCACATGCAGAAGTCGGTATTTTGTGGAAGAGCCACACTCAAGGGGCCAAAGAGCCGCATGTGGCTCGAGAGCCGCAGTTTGCCGACCACTGCAACCGATGCAGGACAACCACCTTCTCTGTAAACTCTGTCCAATGTCTGGAACGGCACACGAGATGCGGTCTGACAACAATGAAACAGAGACAAAGAGAATCTTCGTGAAGCACAATTCGCAACAAAATAAATAACACCTCCCATATGAGGCACTTGGTTATGAGAACAGAGTGGAAAATGGGGCTAGTTCACTCGAGAGAGATCTCGATATATTTGGTTGAATTTGGGGTTCCAACGTCACTATGACAGAAGTCAGTGTCAAAATGCATATAAAGCACGTATCATAGTAACGACTAAATTCACCCAAGACAGTAACAGTCACATTGCTGAGCACGGACTTGTTGCCCGATGGCCATAGAAGCCAGTACCATGGCACCCGCTGCTGAGAAAAGCGAAAGCGTTATTGCGAGGCAGACCCGCAAGGAGACAAGAAGCAAAGCTCGCATCTGTCTCCCTGATCTGGGGTTTGGGGCAAAACTGAAGAGGTTTCAGCACAAGATCTTCCTGGACAACAGACCCTTTGCCTCCGAAAGGGTTCTGATGTCCAGGTTCCAGCCATGATCAGGTCCTTTGTAAAAAATAAAAAATATATATATATATATATTCAATTACAGTTTACATTCAATATTTTTAATATATTTTAATTGTTGATAGTATTACAGATACCTCCCATTTTCCACCCTTACAGCCTTTACCCCCCCCCCCCCGCCCCCCAGGTCTTCACTGCCCTACTGCGTGTGTCCACGGGCTGTGTATATAAGTTCTTTGGTTTATCTCTTCTCATCCCCCAAACCCCACATCCAAGTATGTTAGTCTGTTCCATGCCTCCCTGCTTCAGGTCTTATCTTGTTGGTCAATTCATTTTGTTCATTAGGTTCCACAAATAAGTGAGATCATGTGATATTTGTCTTTCTCAGATGGGCTTATTTCACTTCGCATAGTATTCTCCAGGCCCATCCATGCTGTCCCAAAGGGTAAGAGGCCCCTCTTTTTCATAACTGCACAGTATTCCGTAGTGTAAATGTCCCACAGCCCTTTTAGGTTCTGAATTTAATTTGTAACGTTTTCTCCTGTACATATGCTTCAGATGCATGACTTGCAGTTTTGTTTTGTTGTCTCTCTCAATATCTTGTAAGAAACAGGATAGGGCCAGTTTGAGCTGGTTCCTAGGTTACAAACCCCCTTTTTGTTCATTTCTCAGTCGTGCAGAGTAGGGGCAGTGCCTGCTCTAGCTGCTTACTGCTGATAAGGGGACAATGGATCTGATTTAATTCTTCAAAAAAAGTTCAAGGAAGCATAACAAAGTAGAATACTAGGACCATACAAGCAAATATCACAATCAGGAACAAATAGCACAGTGTTTAAAGCAAAACAATAGCAAGTTAAAGTGGAGAGTTTAGTGAAATGATTAGCTTAATATGGTAACTCCAACTACAGTAAATTTAGGGTGATACAGGCCTAGTCAGGACTGCTGGGCGGAAGCAGTCTACTTCTGAGATGTCTGGGTTTTCTCCTGGCCAGCTGGGGTCTCGGTCATCCTGTTCTTTTCAAAAGTAATTAAAGACCAGTTAAGGGTTCACAGGTGTTACTTGTGGGTGGTGCATCCCAGGTTTAACTAATAGGACTTCACAAGGCCCACTCCACTTTCCTTTCAGCTGATCTTCAGGGTCTTGATTTCACCCGTGGTCAGCAAACTCATTAGTCAACAAAGCCAAATATGAGCAGTACAACAATTGAAATTTCTTTTGAGAGCCAAATTTTTTAAACTAAACTACAGTGGGGCCTTGACTTACGAGTATCCCGACTAACAAGTTTTTTTGAGATACGAGCCGTCTCTCGGACGATTTTTTGCTTTGAGTTGCGAGCTCAAAAAAATTCGGGTTATGAGCCAGCTTCAGATACCCCACCGCTAGTTGGTGCAGCGAACGTCACAGTGATTTGACATACGAGTAATTTGAGTTATGAGCTCCGTCACGGAACAAATTAAACTCGTAAGTCAAGGCCCCACTGTATATAGGTAAGTACATTGTTATTAACTTAATTAGGGTGCTCCTAAGCCAGTGATGGCGAACCTTTTGAGCTCGGCGTGTCAGCATTTTGAAAAACCCTAACTTAACTCTGGTGCCGTGTCACATATAGAAATTTTTTAATATTTGAAACCATAGTAAAACAAAGACTTATATTTTTGATATTTATTTTATATATTTAAATGCCATTTAACCAAAAAAAATCAACCAAAAAATGAGTTCGCGTGTCACCTCTGACATGCATGTCATAGGTTCGCCATCACTGTCCTAAGCTGGCCTTTGCTAAAAACGTCCTCAATCTGATTGAGGTACGTTCGCTGAGGTCGACCCCTTCCAACTCTCCCTTCCACACTCGTCTTGTATACTTGTTTCGCCTATCTCCTTTCCGAAAACCGACTTCTGCACATGGGCCACAAAGTTTCAATCGCACTGTATGTGCGCGCCCACACGTGGTATTTTGTGGTATTTTGTGGAAGAGCCACACTCAAGAGGCCAAAGAGCCGCATGTGGCTCGCGAGCCGCAGTTTGCCAACCACTGGTCTAGACCGTCTAGAAGAGTGCCCAACCCCTGGGCTTCTGCAGTGTAAGAAAGCATCTGTGCGGACCTGACCAGTTTGGCCCAGTGGATGGAGCGTCAGCCTGCAGACCGAAGGGTCCCAGGTTCAATCCAGGTCAAGGGTATGTACCTTGGTGGCTTACTTCGCTTAGCATAATAATGTCCATTCACGCTGTCCCAAAAGGTAAGAACACTGACAGAATTCAGAATCAGAGGCTGTTTTTGAGTTTATCATATCATTTTCTTTTTATATTCATCATATTTGTGCATTGATATGTTTGTCTAGAGGAATAAATGGTAGCATTTTCAACTTTCAAAAAATATTTCATGGTATTTTATTAAATAGGTATATTTCTAAATATTTACATATTTACAATGATGTATAAATGCCTGTACAAAAATAGAAAAATCTCTGCAGAGCTGTGATTTTAACAACGCTTAATGTTTAACAATGGGGGCCACTTGTGTTAAATTACAGGGAAGACTTTAATTTTTTACATTTTATGCTTTATATTGTTTAAATTTATAAGCGTTAGCAAATGATTGATTTAAAATTAAAATACAAACTCTAAATCAATGATCACGTGTTTTCACAACATTTGTGAATAAAAAGTTATATTCACAAAGCTTCTGGGGCTGCAGCAAAGGCAGAGCACTGGATGTGGTGACAAGCACAGATATATCTCACTACAAATCCAGAGGGGCTTGTACATACAAAATATGCTAACATTGAGCAGAACCGCAGTGAGGTCTTATGTAACATTGTTTTAATTCTGGTTTGGTAACAGTGACTTCAAATGTGACGAGTCACATATTTTATGGAGAAACAGGAAGATTAATGTAAGTGGTCAGTACCGTCTGAGCAGAAAAGGCACCTGGACCACATGATGGACACAGCTCTGTATGGAGAAGTCCCACAAAATCACTAACCTTGGGTTTTGTGCACCCTAAGCCCTGCTTTCCCTCGACCCCAAAGTCCTAAGCACTTTTATCCTGTCCTGTTTCCTCTTAGAAAAAGAAGTGAGAGCACAATTGGACCTGGGCCTGAAAGAACCAGCAAGCATCAGGTTCTGGTAGCAGAGGCCTTCCCATTTCTTCATTCATGTGGGGTCTCTGGGGTGGTCTGCTCGGGGCTTGAGCCAACTTTGCCTTCCAGTAGAGGTGGAAATCGTCTCGTGGAGGGCATTCCCCTGGATGGGGCTACTGGACAGCGGATTCCCCAGATCTCTGAAGAACACACTGGTTCTGAGGCCTGGGTCACAGATGCTTTATAAAGAGCAGAGTCTTCCATAACTTAAATAGCATCCTCGTAGTCATCATCTGAACTGCTTGCGGTTTTCACTCCAGAGTAGATGGCTGAGGGGTCCTAGAAGCAGAGGCACAGGGGTAGGGCCCGAGCAGGGAACACAGGGAGAGCATGCCTCCCACCAGTTCTCTTTCCCAAGCAGCTAAAGGCATGGTGCGCCGTGCAGCACATGAATTAGAAGTTACTGGAAGGCTGTGGCCCTGGGGCAGCCGTTTCAGAGGGTCTGCATTCACTGATGACCTGCAAACTGACCCAAACATACGAGGCCTCTCTCATTCTTATGGGCCGTTGCGAGGCAGTCCCAGGGGCTGTCAGGTTTTTTTAATTTCAGAATTTGGTATTCATAAACTAAAGGTAGTGTGCCGCCCAGGGGTTTACCACGGACTTGAATTCTGTCCTGAGACATTTGACCGTCACACCACACTTAACAAAATTGCAAAGCACCTGCTGTCCCTGCATCCGTGAAGAATCACTATTTCTGCATTTTATGAAAGCATTTTTGTATCATCAGTGATGTTATGAATTGTTCAAAGTTTAGAAATTGCCTATTTTTAATTATAAACATCACTGTTTAGCTTATTAATTTATATTTCTACTAGAGGCCCGGTGCATGAAATACATGCACAGGTAGGGTCCTGGCCGGCAATTAGGGCTGTTAGGGGCCTTTTGGCTGCCAGCGGGGGCCTCCCCTCGTTCCATGCTGCCCCCTGGTGGTCAGCACATGTTATAGTGAGCAATTGAACTCCCAGTCTCTCAGTTGAACTCCCGAGGAGACACTTTGCTTATTAGCTTTTTATATATGTAGATGTGTTGCTTAGTTAACCTTACAGCACAAAGTTATATGTGTACAGCTTAACAGTATTTCAGTGTAAAGATTTTTAAATAAAAATTTTAGACCGGGTAAATACTACAGTTTAGTCCCAAGTCACCCATATGTCCATGGCTAAAATACATGTATACGCAAGCCTCCCAAATGTCCTTCTACAGTGACACTTCATTGTTATGAATGTTTTTCTCCCCACTGTGTGAGAAGACAAAGGAGAAGATAGACCATGGGATCTTTCATTTTTCCTTAGTGGCCATCATTTTAAAAGTATGACAACCAGCCGAAATCGGTTTGGCTCAGTGGATAGAGCGTTGGCCTGCGGACGGACTGAAAGGTCCCAGGTTCGATTCCGGTCAAGGGCATGTACCTGCGTTGCGGGCACATCCCCAGTAGGAGATGTGCAGGAGGCAGCTGATTGATGTTTCTCTCTCATCGATGTTTCTAACTCTCTATCTCTCTCCCTTCCGCTCTGTAAAAAAAATCAATAAAATATTTTTTTTTTAAAAGAGTATGACAACCACACCCCAGAAGAAAGAGCCTGGAGGAATTCCAACTCACCTTATCCTGCGTCTGTGTCCTCGGGGGTGGTACTGTGAAGAAAAGGGTGCATGCTGTGAGGTTGTACTTACACTTAAAGTCTTCACTAAGTTAGTTTTAATAAAGGCTTCTTCCTCTCCGGTCTATCGCCCATGGATTTATTTCTCTTACTATTTTTGTGTCACTTTTCTGCCTGTCACAAATACACTTCCCTTATATGCAGAGAAAAAGTAACAGCCTGGGGGTGGGAGGATAAGAAGGTCCCTCCTGGCATTTACATCCGCCAGCATTTCTGGGCCCACCGTGTACCAGGTAGGGCAACAGTAGCATTGGACGGCTGTGTCAGGTGCTGCAGGGAGTGCATAGGGCTCGTCACGGAGAAAAGCAGAAGCCACCTCTCCAGGGCTTGCACCTGACTGCAGAGTGAGGTGTACACTCCACCGTCAGGCACTGGGTTCTCCTCGAGGCAGGTTCCAGGCCAAAGGCCGGCCCTCAGAGAGGCACAACGATACGCAATCAGCGCCAAGGGCAGAAGCGACCACACGAAAGAGCACAGCTATACACAACCCTTTCTTGGTTCCAGGCAAGACAAAAGTCAGAGAAAAATGCGCTCCCTCGTGTCTTACCTGGCGCTGATCGCCGCTCCTGTTGCATATGGTACACCAGGGAGTAAACCTCACCTCCACTGACAACGTTCACTGAGAGAGGGGAAAGGAGGCGTTACGACACAGTCCCTTCTTCCTGCCATTTAACCTGCTGCAGACACACCCCCTTCTCAGCCCTGAAGACGAGTGGTCCATCTATTTGGGGAGGTGGCCGGAGCACAGCAGGGCCAGGTTTGACCAGCAGACATGACCCCGTGGCCTCTTCCCTGGCTCGCTCTACCTGCCTTGTTCCAGGTCAGGGGGACACCTCACCGTTTCCATATGTCGGCTGCTGCTGCACTGGAGCCGTTGCGTTCACGTAGGTGAATTCTCGGGGTGGAGGGCTGGGAGGGCTCCTGCAAACACAGAAACACGTGCTATCCATCTGTGCTAGCATTCCAGACATCGCCATCTGAGATTATGAGTAAGACACTGAATGAGAGGGGCCTGTTGGAAAGAGTTCTAAGTAGAATAGTGATTTCTGGGGAAATCAGCAATCCGCACCGCTGTGTGGTAGAAGCCACAGCCCAGTACAGGGGCTGAGTAAGACAAGGCAGAGTATCTCCAGGCATACAGTCCAGAAGTGTAAGGCCCTCGGCTGATGGCTCACTGTGGCATTGCCCACACCCGGGATGGTGCCTTTCACATTACGGGTGCTCAGTAAGTACCAAATGAAGAAATATTGACTCACTCCACATGGAAAGCATGTCCTAGCCGAACAAGGGTCTTGAGGAAAGGAAATAAGATGATTGTCTTGGCGTGTACATGCTACTCTGGTTTAGGGGGGGAGGGAAACACACCTCTTTTTTTGTTGGCGTAAACAATAACACATATAGAACATATCAAGTACATATTGATATCCCCAGATGAGAGCATTCTAAAAACCTTTCCCTCTTCTAAACTCCTAAAGAACTTTATCATGAAAATTTTCAGTATGTTCACTACTCTCTGGCCTGTGTTACAGAAATGTATATTTATCTATGATACTTCACGACTCTCAAAATTTGTATATATTTTCAGGCCTTTCAGCACTCGACGGAATGACTTGCAGACTCTCAGATATTGGTGAACTGACTGAATGAATACATCGAATGTGTCCAAGTAATGTAGCTTTCTTATTCTACAGATTTAGTGAAGGCGGTAAACTAGGAAGAATGATGAAAGGATTTAAATTAATTTGTTAATATATAAAAGAAGAGGAGGAGCAAATGAATATTCCAAGTTATCAGTGAGGGAACTGTGTGGTGGAAGTTTTGGATATAATAAAAATATGGTTCGGCTGCCGTGGCTCAGTGGTTGAGCATTGACCTATGAACCAGGAGATCACAGTTCAATTCCCGGTCAGGGCACATGCCTGGCTCGATCCCCAGTGTGGGGTGTGCAGGAGGCAGCCAATCAATGATTCTCTCTCATCATTGATGTTTCTATTTCCCTCCCCCTCTCCCTTCCTCTCTGAAGTTAGTAAAATATATCTATATTTTAATATGAAAAAAGCCCCTGAGAGAGGACCATTTAACTTTTATAAAATAGATCTTTCTACACTGTCCGTGCAGAAAGAGGAAGCAGAGGCTCACCTGGGTGGGTCCTTGGCTGGACGTCTTCCTGAAAGTCAAACACATGAACACACGTCAGTGGGGAACTCTTTTCACCAGTTTTCCTGTAGCGCTTGTGCGAGCATGTTTCCGCCCGTCACAGATGCCACTGTGTGCCCAAGGGACAAACTGGCAGCCATTCAGGCCGGTCCTGCATTTTGCAGATGAAGAGACTCCGGCCTAGAAGAATTAAGCGAGCTTTCCAATGACAGTGAATACCAAAGCTTAGACTTGAGCTCAAGCCTTCGAACCTTCAGATCTATTATATTTTTTGCTTCTGATCGTACAACCACACCACCTAGTTCAGGGGTGGGCAAACTTTTTGACTCGAGGGCCACAATGGGTTCTTAAACTGGACCGGGAGGGCCGGAACAAAAGCATGGATGGAGTGTTTGTGTGAACTAATATAAATTCAAAGTAAACATCATTACATAAAAGGGTACGGTCTTTTTTTTTTTTTTTTTTAGTTTTATTCATTTCAAACGGGCCGGATCCGGCCCGCTGGCCGTAGTTTGCCCACGGCTGACCTAGTTTTATCGTGACAAGATCCTGCAGGGGAGGCACTGCCCAGCCCTATGATAGATGGGGTGAGGCACCCAAAGATGCAGAAAAAGCTTGTAATTTAAATGAGAAGCTCATAGTGTCTTCTCTTGCCTCATCTCCAACTTGATCAACGGAGACCAAGAAACCAAGATTAAAGGTACAAATAAATATTTAATTACCAATGGGGATAAAGTTAAAAACTAAATAACTTGGTACTCTGTTGATGAATACTAGAAGAGAATTGTAGGCTGTGTGGCTAGGTGAAGCCTCTTGGGGGAAAAATGACATTTAAGCCTGGCCGGTGTGGCTCAGTGGTTGAGCATCGACCTATGAACTAGAAGGTCACGGTTCGATTCCCAGTCACAGCACATGCCCGGGTTGCAGGCTCAATCCCCAATGTGGGGCATACAGGAGGCAGTTGATCAATGATTCTCTCTCATCATTGATGTTTATATATCTCTCTCTCTCTCTATCCCTTCCTCTCTAAAATCAATTTTAAAAATATGTATTTTTTTAAATGACATTTAAACTGAAAAGTGGAAAAAGACCCAGCAATGAGTAGAATGTGAGGCTGTGTGGACAAGCATTGGGGGTGGGGGGTGGGCATGTAATTTCAGTCTAAGGTGCATAAGAATTGATGCATTGACTTTAGTTCGGAGATGGTCAGTATCGCTGGAACTGCTCCCTGTATTTCTCATCCAGTAGCTGATTCGTTATTTAAATAGTTACATTTTCATATAAAATTAAATCACAGAATCATTAGATATCAGTTGGATTTCAACTGATAATACAAAGGGGATAGGAACTTGACTAACAACATTACATTACTTTAATAGGTGCCGTTCCCTGCTGGGAGTTGTAAGCAGGTCTGCAGGCAGGGTGACGCACACAATGCATTCATTCTTTATAGTATACGTGACACAAATGCAGCCTATTTCAGTGAAAACCAAGGTCACAGTAACAGCATACCAATCTCCATAAATACTCACCTGCTTTTCTCTTGAGCCAACAGCAAAGGAATAGGGCCATAGTGGTGAGACCAAGGCCGCCAAGCAGCCCCTCAAGGATGGGTGAGGCAGGGTTTTCTCTGTCCTCTGCAGGCACTGAGGAGAGAGACCTGTGCGTAAGCTGCCAGGGAGAAGGACTTCGATTTGGAGAGCAGCCGCCTTGAGGCCAAGGTCAGCCCTTTGCAGGGGGAAGGGGCAGTGAACTTAGTTATCTAGAGACTTGCAGCTCTTCTCAACGATGAAAGAACCAGAGATGCACCCAGCCACTAGGTCCTCCAGGCCCCTCAGATACACCCCCAGGACGGCACCACCCACCGAACCCCATCTGGGGTAACACAGCAGCAAAAACACTGCGAGGCCCGTGAAACCCTCCCAGGCTGCTGAGAAAGAAACGTTCACCAAGACCGTTCGGTGGGCTGAGCTGTACCTGTGACGTAGAGGGGCACCGCCTCACTGCGCTGGGCTCGCTGGCCATTGTCGGCCTCACAGGAGTAGTTCCCACGATGTTCTGAGGTCAGAGAGAGGTTCAGGAGGCTCCTCCTCCGAAGGGGGCTGAGCTGCTCCCAGAGGACATCCTCGAGTAAACTGGTACCGGATGGAGAGAGCGCTCTCGGCCTCGCAGTGCAGCT
>NW_005871238.1:396992-397951 GCF_000147115.1 Myotis lucifugus | reverse complement strand
TCCTCAGGATGCCCCCGAGGAAACAGAGGTCCCGTGTTCCCAGCTCCAGGACAGCTGATAGCCAGGGGCACTTACTTCTGACAGCGATGCTCACGAGCCCACTGAGGCTGGGGCCGTAGCCGTTGTCGCTGCGCAGTAATAGGCCTCAGCGTCCTGTTCGCTCACCGCAGGAATCTCAAACTCCGCCGTCAGGGAGTGCTGGGTCTTGGCTCCCAGGTTTGACCCCAGGGCCCCTCGGTACCACTGGAAGGTGATCTCTCCTGTCCCCCCCGCGGCCATGCAGACAAGAGCCAGCTTCTCTCCCTCCATCACATGGCCCCTGGGGGCTGTGTCGCCAAGCTCACATTGTAGACAGGGACTCCTGTCAAACACAAATGACACTGAGCCCTGAGGAGGAGTTTCAGGGGCAGGAGAAGGTATGACTGTCCTGGGGAAAAGGCGTTGGATAAAGTCAATCATTTACGTAGTTTAATTGGGGGGAGGGGGCCGGGGTTCTGCTGATTTGAAATTGGCGTTGTTTGGGTTCATGGTGGTAGGATAAGAAGGCACCATAATATCACCATGGAGGATGCAGCATCACCTCCCTCCCTAGGACAATGGACCTCCCACCACCCTAATGTCTCTCAAACACTCATTCCTCACGGCACAAAAGCTACTGCTTAATATTGCGTGTTGCAGATCAGACTGCCTGGGTTTGAGTGGTGCTTCCAACTCTGTGCTGGAATAGGGCCTGCTCTCTAGGTTGGTGTGTGTGTGTGTGTGTGTGGTATGTGGTGTGTGTGTGGTGTGTGGTGTGTATGTGGTGTGTTTGTGGTGTGTGTGTGTGTGTGGTATGTGTGTGTGGTGTGTGTGGTATGTTTGTGGTGTGTGTGTGGTGTGTGGTGTGTATGTGGTGTGTTTGTGGTGTGTGTGTGCGGTGGGTGTGTGTGGTGTGTGTGTGGTATGTTTGTGGTGTGTGT
>NW_005871238.1:367066-396841 GCF_000147115.1 Myotis lucifugus | reverse complement strand
GTATGTGTGGTGTGTCTGTGGTGTGTGTGTGTGGTATGTGTGTGGTGTGTATGTGGTGTGTGTGTATGATGTGTGGGGGGGTGTGGAGGGGGTGGGAGGGACGTGTGTGTGGTATGTGGTGTGTGTGGTGTATGTATGTGGTATGTGGTGTGTGTGGTGTGTGTGTGTGTGTGTGTGTGTGTGTGTGTGTGTGTGTGTTCCACCATCACCAATGTTGATTGTGAGCAGGTCTGGGAAGCCCAGGCATCTGGAGAACAGCTGCTTTATGGCGCAATGGACACATCTTTGTCCAAGAATGAAAGGATATCAGAAGCATCGGCCCTGACTTGCAATAACATCTGTGATTTTGAATCAGAAAACACCTTTTCTATCTTTAAAAACCAGGCCCACACTTTTCTTCCATAAGCCCCTCTGTAATAGCCTATCCCACAAAGCCTTCTCTTGCAACTTCTCTCTTCTCAGTATTTTTATTAATAGCCCTTCCTATACAACAACACCCTCTATTTCACCGTGGTTGTTCAAAGTGCTGAGTGAGCAACAGCTGCTTGTATCAGGGACCATGTATTATGTAGATTTTCTCCACTCTCTCCAGCAGAGTGAAGACGCACAATAAAGTTTGTCTAAATACTCTTCTGCTCGCTTGAATGGGAATAGCAAGGAGAAGGGAGGACCCCTAAGGACTCGCCTAGAGAGAGCCGCTCAGGAGCAGAACAGAACAGTCAGCACAGTCCAGACTCACGCCCTCCTGACCACCCAGCAGAGGGCCCCAGTGGTACTCACCCCGCACATCTATCTGGATTCTCCTGCTCCGTATGACTTTAAGTCCCTCTGCCTGAGCTTCACACCAGTAGGACCCTGAATCTTTCCTCTTCAGGGCGGTGATCTGGAGCTCCGAGGAGTTGTTCCAGCTCAGCCCCAGGGCAGAGCCATCTTTGAAGAAGAAGAACTGGAGCAGGACATCTAACGTCTGTGTTGGGAGTTGGGTCTTACAGGTCAGGGTCATTGAGTTCCCCTCTATGGGCCGAGGAGGGCTGACTGTCAAAAGCAGCGCTAGAGAGAAGGATTAAACACATATTCCAGGGCAATGGCATTCAAAGGTATTTTGTATTCTTAGCATTTGAAACAAGACTGAGAATCTGCCCTAGCTGGTGTGGCTCAGTGGATAGAGTGGCAGCCTCTGGACTGAAGGGTCCTGGGTTTGATTCCGGTCAAGGACACATGCCTGGGATTCAGGCTCGATCCCCAGTAGAGGGTGTGCAAAAGGCAGCTGATCAATGATTCTCTCTCATCATTGATATTTCTATCACCCTCTCCCTTCCTCTCTGAAATCAACAAAAATAAGAAAAGAGTGAGAACCAGCCAACTGGACACACGGATCACATCACCACCCACAAGTGGTCCATGGGCTTTCTTCTGCCATCTGCTCACCCCCAACACACCTGCCTCTGTGTAGCATCGCCTCCTACCACAGGCAACCCTTACCTTTGACTCGGTCCTTACTCACTGAAGTTTCTATCCATGAACTAAGAGCAGCCTTTCTGGAGACCGTGCAGGGATCCTGACAACTGTCATTGCAGCTGGCGTTGGGGAAGACAAAGCTTGAAGTCCGGGAAAGTGAATATATTTCATCCATCCTTGTTGTAGGCCTTAGTGGCTATTTTCTTTTGTCTCCTTTCCCCTGACATCTCAGACTATCTCTTTCAAAGACAGAATATAAAACCTGGAGGATCTGGGAAAGACTTAGAGAATCTCACTTCCTTCTTTACCTATTCTCTTCTGCCCTTATTACTGTAATGAAAGAAGCAGGCATGTACTTGCTTAGAAATGTCCTCAATCCACACGTCTGCACAGCCTATGTTCTAAGACTTTTTTTTTTACTTTTTTTCATATATTTATGTCTGTTTTTTTGTGGGGTTTTTTCTCTTTTTTTCTTTTTTTCTTGTGAGACTTCTTTACAAGCCATGTTTACAAGGAGAAAATTTAATCCATGTCTTGAGCCTTGGGGGTGTATGTTTTTGCCAGAGGAGCTTTTTCCTGGATGAATTAAAGATGGTTATGTTTGTATTCTGCTTTCATCTCATCTCCTTATGGTAGGAAAGAAAGAGGTATTTCTTAAAACTTCCCAAATAGCAGAGGCTCTGAGGGTTGAATAAACAAACCCCTGAATGGCCAGTGCTCTCAGGGATTTTGACGTTTCATGAGCTGATGCATCTTTAATTCACCAGCTAAAAATGCCAAGTGTTCCAGATCCCCGGGGCGTTATTTCTGGTTTGATATCTGTAATCTTTACCCTGAAATGCTGTGCCTTGGGACTTGGAGAACATCAGTTCCAGAATGATGCGACAAGATTGGCCCGTGCTGGGGGGTGGGATGCCCTGCACAGTGGAGTCACTTTCTCTCCTTGGATAACTGCAGTCCCTAGAGGCCTGAGGAGCAGCACAGGTGTAGGTCCTGAGCAGAAAAGGGAAGGAAAAAGGTACCTGGGCACCTGTAGGCCACTTTTCTGAATGAGCCTGGGTTGGGGATGGAGTAGGACATCAGAAAGCACAGTTTTCAAGGATTTGGAGCTCAATCTTACAGCTTGGAGCTTATTTCAAATTAGAGGTCCGGTGCACGAATTTGTGCACAGGTGGGGTCCCTCAGCCTGGCCAGTGATCGGGGCCAATTGGGGCCATCTTGCCCAGTCTCGATCAGGGCCAATAGCGCAGGCCGGGACCACAGGAGGTTGACCAGCCACCATGGGAGGTTGCTGTGGGAGCGCACTGACCACCAGGGGGCAGCTCCTGTGTTGAGCATCTGCCCCCTGGTGGTCAGTGCACGTCATAGCTACTGGCCGGTCGTCCAGTCGTCTGGTGGTAATGGTCACTTAGTCTTTTATATATAGAGATAATTCTCAGGCACAGAGGCTCCATGGGAAATTCCTGGTGGCAGAAGCTTTCATCACCCTGGGTGTGGCTTAGGCTAGGACTAGGCACCTGTGTGCCTTTACAGAGGAAAAACAGGGCCAAGAATAAGACACCGTGGCATTAGCACAGACTCAGACAAACACCAGGCGAGGGACCCAGCCGGAGGAGTCGGCTCTGAGTATCTCTCGTCATAGGAACCCTAATCTGGGGTTCCCTCGCTGCACGTGCAGCCTGTGTTCCTGATGGGACAGGACAGCCTCGTTTAACCCTGTGCTTAGTATTTTATGTACAAAAAGAGAGTTCTGACACATATTACATTGAAACACACTTCAGTGACATATTTCTTCTGGGGGAAATGGCCTCCTCTCTCCATCTGGTAAAGGTAAGACCTTAAGCGAGGATCAGAACAATGAAGTAAGTTTGCAGAAATCAGAGTCCGAGAGAGAAACCACGCTGGGTAACTGCTGTGGCAGCAGCTCAGCTAACACTGGGAAGGAGTCGGCAGCATTATTTTATGTTGCACGTGGCCCCAGGGCTGGCTGTAACGGTGTTCTCCGCGGGTATGTGACTCCTTTCTCCCTCCTGGTGTAACACCCAGCGGAGGACTACACTGGGGCCTCGGAGCCCCTGAGGCTGCGAGGGCAGAGATTCTTCTAAAATCAATCTTTGAGGGAGGGTGGCTGGGTGGGAGGTAATCAACCAAAGACCTTGTATGCATATATGCATAACCCGTGGACACAGACAGTGGGGTGGTGAGGGCCTGGGGTGGGGTGCGGGGGCGGGCTGGAGGAAATCCATGGGGAAAAGGGGGAGCATATGTAATACTTTCAACAATAAAGAATTCTGAAAAAAATTTGTTATGTAAATAAAGTAAAATCAATCTTTGATACCCATGACCTCTGTGTGCAAGCAGCATATCCCTCCCTAAGCTGGGACTTCCCAGGGGAAAAAAAAAGACTGTGGTTTTGAGGGAAGACCAACACCTGCTCCCCGAGCTGAACATGCAAATATCAGGTACAGAAACAAATGTGAACACAGCAGCCGAGGCCCGAATGAGCCACAGTTGTTTATACACCTCGGTAGCTGTCACCAGATGTCAGACAGCCACCCATTGGCCTCCGGGGTTGGCCCACGTGTCAAGGTACCCACCGACCATGAAGAAGAAAGGGAAGTGCAACTCACCTGTTGGTTCACAGGGCTGACCTGGGAGAGAATTCGGCAGAGGTCAGTGCGGAACACCAAATCCAAAACCCATGCCAAGTTTACTTTTCCAAAGAGTTTCCCAACAACAGACCCTCCCTCCCTGCGCCCTCCCCCACATCGTTCCCTTCTTCTTCCTTCACTCTTTCTCTCTTCCCTTTCTTCTCTTCTTTCCTCCCTTCCTCCTGATTTTTACCCTTCCTTCCTTCCTTCCTTCTTTCTCTCCATTCCTTTTCTCACATTCCACATCACCCATAAGACACCTGCCCATACACAACACATAGTTCATTTTATGATTATAAAGCAATTTCCAAGCCTTTCTCTCATTTATAATTACACGATGGTGCCTTTGTTTTAGAACCACTTAGCAGCTCCCTTCTTCAAGCCGCCCATTTCCAGGCCCTCCTCTCAAAGGTCCGGATGACCCCGCTCTAATGCTGCCTCATGTAACGGGAGCCAGGACAGGACAGCGGGAAGGCTCAGGCCTGGTGATCACTAACACTGCACCTGCTGTGGGAATGCAGGCTTTACAGCCCGATGGCACTGGTAAGAGGCTCTTCCTCTTACACGGTGTGTCACCCTGAGAAAAAGGTTTCATCTCTCTGTACTTTTCTTTTCTGAAAAAAATGGAGACAATAACAGACTTGCCTCGTAGAGTTTTGTGAGAATTAAATAAGTTGATAGCCATATGTAATACCCTTTGTAATACTTTTAGCAAAAAAAATTAAAATTAAAATTAAATAAATAAATAAATAAGTTGATAGCCATAAAATGCTTAGAATAGTGCCTTGAATTTATTCAACATTCAGTAAATATTATCTCATTATTATTGTCATCTATTTAAGCCCATGTTTAGTCTGAGATGCCTTCTTTTTTTAGGTTAAATGTTTATTATTTAAGAAATTAGTTCCTCGGGTAGAAGAAAAGAATGGATAAAGGCTTACATAAAAATCACATTTTTCTTTATTCATCTATACAACAAATACTATATATGAGGCATTGTAGATGGCACTTATGTTACAGGAATAAAGATGAATGGTAGTCTTTGTTGTCAAAATTTTACATTTCAGTGGAAGAGAGCCAATTAAAAATAAATATATGACATAATTTCAGAGTGATTAGCGCCATAAGGAAAATAAGTCAGATAAATAAGTTACTGATGATCTTATGATGGTCTTGACTATAGATGTCAATCGAGGAGAAACCTAAGTGAAATTAGGGTGAAAGCCTACTGAGTATTAGGAAACGATCATTTCTGGAAGGGATGCAGCGCCTGCAAAGATGTTAAGAAGGCATCACCTTTCCCACGGTGGGATACGAAGGCCAGCGCATCCGGAATCGACCCGGTGGACCGACAGTGGTTGATACCGGTGTGAGAGAAATAAGCAGGAGCCAGTCCGGGCATTTCTGGACTTGGTAATAGTTTGGGATTTTATTTTAGATTAGCGGCCTGATTGTGCCTTTGGTATGAAGTCACATGCAGCTGCTCAGGCACAGGTGTGGACCATGCAGAAACCTGTGTTAATCAGGAGACTGCTGTGGGGGAAGAGAGATGAAGGTGTATGCAACGGAGTATTGTGCTGGACTAGAGTCTAAGTTGACCACTGTGAGAAGAGAGGATGCAGAGCATAGTAATTGACAATGGAAAAGTAATCTTAGGGAGCTGAAGACATGTTGGAGACCGAGCATTAGAGAACATGAGCTGGAGATACAGTCTGTTAGTTGTGTGGGGAAGGGGGGCTGATGCTGAAAACAACGATTTTGGAAATAGGGCAGTTGTTAGCAATGCTCTAGGGATTGATGATAGGAATGGAAGGTCATAAAAAGATAAAGAAAAACAATGTTTATAGTAAGAAGGGCAAAGAACTGAGAGACCAATTTGTTGTACAAACTATCTTTGTGGCTATTGAAAATACCAAAAACAAAATCATCCATTAAAAGCAGAAAGACATGCCCTAGGCAATTTGGCTCAGTGGATAGAGCGTGCGCCTGGGGACCAAAGGGTCCCGGGTTCGATTCTGGTCAAGGGCACATACCAGGGTTGGAGGCTCCTCCCTGCCCTGGGTCCTGGCCGGGGCTCTCACAGGAGGCAACCAATCGATGTGTTCCTCTCACATCGATGTTTCTCTGTCTTTCCCTCTCTCTCCCACTCTCTCTAAAAACTAATGGAAAAATATCCTCAGGTGAGGATTAACAATAACAATAAAAGAAAAAAAAAGTAGAAAGACAGCCCGGCTGGTGTGGCTCACTGGTTGACCATCAACCAATGAACCAGGAGGTCAGGGTTTGATTCTCAGGGCACATGCCCAGGTTGTAGGCTCCGTCCCCAGTGTGGGGCAAGCAGGAGGCAGCCGATCGATGACTCTCTGTCATCATTGATGTTTCTAACTCTCTCCTTCTCCCTTCCTCTCTGAAATCAATAAAGAATATATAAAAATAAATAAATAAAAGTAGAAAGACAGACGGTGAACACATCCTATAAGATAAAAGCTAAAATGATCATTTCCTTTTTAAAAACCTGGCTTTCCTGTATCTACCACTTTCTGCCTGACTCCACCCTCAGTTGGAAGTAGAGATCCAAGCATCCTTGAGCATAGCCAGGCAGACTCTTCTCCTGAGAGTCCCACAGCCCATAGAAGACAGAGCCCCCATGTGATGGAACCCCAGACTCCGCGTTGTCCTACTCACCACAGAGCAACAGCAAGAGCTTCAGCAGCATGAGGACAAGGCCAGGGACTGGAATCTGAGATGCTCTCTCACCAAAAAAAGCATTTACCTCAGAGTGAAGAGGTGAATTCCTCAGATGTTTGAGGAAGTCGGGACCGGAAGTCACCCTGCAGTGTAAGTTTACAAAAATAGAAGAAGAAACAAGGGTGCTCCAATGGCCAGTTTCTATTTTCTGTTCTGTAGAGGCTGAGAAGATGAAAGGTGCCCTGCCAAGCTTCAGTCAGGATGCCAAGGGCCAGCCAGGGACAGCAACTGGTAACGACTTGCATGAGAGAACCTCCTGGAAGGCCAGGAACCAGCACACCATGTGGCCAGATTTGGACAAAACCAGAGCAAAATCCAACAAACTCCACAAATAACAGGTTGAAAGGGTACTAGTAATAGCAGCAGGCTCAAAAATAGGTGGAGAAGAACTCCACTTTTTAAATCTTTTCTTTATTTGTTCATTTATATTTTATTTTTTTCATTTATTTTCTCTTTACTATTTCTGTTTTATCTCTTATTTATCTCTTCTTTTCTTATCTATTTTTTCTCTTTCTCTTTTCTTTTTCTGCTGTTATTTAATTGAATACTAGGGGCCCAGTGCATGAATATTCGTGCACCTTGAAAGGAACTGTGGGCCACAAGGTTGTGGTGGGCACAGGGGCAGGTCTTGGCCCATCCTCTGTGCCCCTGCACGGCCCCTCCCACTCTGGCCCTCAGTCCCCTGTCTGCCGGCAGCCCCGCTCCTGCCGGCCCCGCTCCCACGCGCTGACAGCACCGGCCCCGCTCGCACCCACTTACAGTGCAGAGAGATTAGGGCCAGCACCGTCAGTGGGTGCGAGCAGTGGCTGCTGCCCTGATTACCCCTCAGGAGCAGGGAAAGGTGGAGAAGCCCTGAGGGGTGATCGGGGCCAGCAGCTGCCACTCACAGCCACTGACGTTGCAGAGTGATTGGGGCCGGTGCCAGGCACCAGCAGTGGGTTCAGTGGTGGCTCGAGTGCTGGCAGCAGGTGGAAGCACCGGGCGGGACTGCAGTGTGCGAAAGCAAGGAGTTTTCAGTAACCACCAGAGGCTTGCCCTGATGACAGCAACTGGTGCCCCGCCCTGGTCTGGTGCCCCCACTCACCTGCTCCACCATCTGCCGTGGCTGACGCCCACCATATTCTGCACACACCACCTGGTGATCAGCGCACGTCATAGCAACCGGTTGTTCAGTTGTTCTGCCATTCAGTCTATTTGCATGTTAGCCTTTTATTATATAGGATTTTATTTTATTCATTATTATTACTGTTTTTATATTATTATTATTATTCCACTCATTATCTTTATTTTCTTTTGTGTTCTTATTCTGTTTTCCCACTTTCTTCTCTTCTTTCAAATTTTCTTTTTTCATTTTTTTCTTTTAATTCTTTTGGCCTCTTATCTTTTAGTATTCATACATTTTTTCTTAATCTTTTTTTGTTGTCTTTATTTTATTGTTGATGATGGTTTGGTTTTTTTTTGGGGGGGGGGTTGGTTTGCTTTTGTTTTCTCTTTATTTTTTTTCTGTCAGTTTCTGCATAACAGTTGGCATGAGGTGGTCGGGGTTGAGCCTCAGAGTCAGCCAGCACGAGGGCTACACCCACCTACTAATGGGACAACAGCAATCAAGAGCCAATCACAACAGGAGGGCCCACATAACCAATGCAAATGACATTTCTACAACACCCAGCTCAGAAGATCAAGGAGACTACACCACTGGGTCCCACAAGATAATCACTGCAGAAGGCCACCCCACCAAGATAGAGTAATAGCTGGCCTATCCATTACATAGAAACAGACAGAATAAACAGCAAAGATGGGGAAACAAAGAAACAGACCCAAATGAAAGAAAAGGAAGAAGCTACAGACAAAAAAACTAAATGAAATGGATGCAAGCAATTTATTAACAACAGAGTATAACGTAATGGTTTTAAGAATGATCAACAACATGAAAAGGGGCATAGAAACCATGAAAAACAACCAGTCTGAAATAAAGAATAGATTGGAAAGAATGATAGTAGCTTAGACAAAGCAGAGAATCAAATCAGCGAATTAGAAGACAAGGAAGAAAAAAAATCACTCAATCAGAGCAGCAGAAACAAAATATAATTAAAAATCATTACGATAATTTAAGGGGACTTTGGGACCACATGAAACTTAACCACATCCACATCATATGGGTAACCCAGAGAGAAGGAAGTGAGCAAGGTATAGAGAACCTGTTTGAAGAAAAAATAACAGAAAACTTCCCTAACCTGGGGAAGAAAAAAGTCACACAAGAAAGAAGAAAAATCTCAAATTTAAAAAAAAAATCTAACATTTTATCTTAATGATCTAGAAAAAAATTAAGGCCCAAAGTCAAAAGAAGAAAGGGCATAATAAAAATTAGAGCAAATTTAAATAAAATAGAGAACACAAAAACAATAGGAATAAATTCATTTAACAAAGACATGGTTCTTTGAAATGATTAATAAAATTGGCAAAATCTTGGCTAGACTCACTAAGGAAAGAAGAGAAAACAGTCAATAAACAAAATCAGAAATTAAAGAGGAGAAGATACAAGACCCCACAGAAATACAAAAACTATATGAGAATACTATAAAAAAGCTATATACCACCAAATTCGATGACCTAGAAGAAATGAACAACTTCTTAGACATCTATCACCTTCCCAGATTGATTCATAAGTAATTGGAAGGTCTAAATCAGCGGTTCTCAACCTGTGGATCGTGACCCCTTTGGGGGTCGAACAACCCTTTCACAGGGGTCACCTTAGACCATCGGAAAACACATATATAATTACATATTGTTTTTGTTATTAATCACTATGCTTTAATTGTGTTCAATTTGTAACAATGAAATTGGGGGTCATCACAACATGAGGAACTGTATTAAAGGGTTGCGGCATTAGGAAGGTTGAGAACCACTGGTCTAAATGGACCAGAAAACACTAAAGAAACTGAAACAGTCATCAAAAACATCCCCAAGTTGGAGAAACCAAGATGGCGGCATAGGTAAACACCGGAAATTGCTGCCACGCACAACCACTTCAAAAATACAACTAAAAGACAAAACGGACATCATCCAGAACCAGAGGAAGGCTGGCTGAGTGGAAATTCTACAACTAGAAGGAAAGAGAAAAGCACACTGAGACTCAGAGGAACTGCGGAAGTAAAGTGCAGAGGTACTGAGGGGCACGTGGAAAGGGCTGGCAACTGAGGACATGGATATCTTTTTCAATCGGGAGGGAGTCTCAAGCTCCCGACTGCTCTGAACTCCAGTTCCGGGCGAGTTTCTGGGGACCTAGACTCATACGGGGAGAAACTGGACTGTCTGGCATCTGTGGGAACTCGAAGGCGGCTTTCTCTCAGAGGTGCTTGCAGCGATTACTGGGACACTGAGATGCTGGGCCTCTTAGGGTAGGACTGAGGAGCAGCCATAGCTGCTTGCCTCGCCCCGTTAATCCCATGAGACCCCGCCCCACCCAAGCTGTGCACGGAGGCTTTTGCATATGAAAGGCCTGGCCCTTTGCAACCTGAAAATTACCTAACAAACTGCAGCTGAGTCAGAGAGACCCAGAACTTCCAAAAGAAGGCCCAAGGCCTCACAGCAGCTTGCATTGCTTCACAGCTGGACCTCATCTGGGCACCTCCAAACCCCAAACAAAGAAGAGGAATCTACAGCTCTTCCATAGCTCCTGTTGGGTAGCCTCAGGCAGAGGCTAAATTAGCACCTCCTTAGAGATCCAAGAGCCAGTGTACCCAGTGGTCAGAGTGGGACCATCCAGATTACAACTCCTCAGATCCATAAGGAACACATTCAGGGGGCAGACTCAGTGAGCACCAAAGCCCCACTGAAGCAAGTCTTGCCCCAGAAGGGTGTCTCCAGCACAGAAGTTCTCCAACTGCAGACACAGCTGATTCTCACAGCCAATTGGCCTGGAGGTCAATTCCTCTCAGTGATATCTACAACAATCAAGGCTTAACTACAACAAGACTGTGCACAAAGCCCACAAAGGGGTGCACCAAGAGTGTCCACCTCAGGTAATTGGGGAGGCTGAGTCACTGGACCCTATAAGACACCTAGCACACAAAGCCACTCTATCAACACAGGGAAGCATAAAAAATGTGGAGACAAAGAAATAGGTCACAAATGACAGAAATGGAGGAAAGCAAACTACTGGATATAGAGTTCAAAACCACACTTATAAGGTTTTTCAAGAATTTTCTAGAAATCGCCGATAAATTTAGTGAAACCCTCAAGAAATCTAGTGAGACCCTCGAGGATATGAACAAGGACCAACTAGAAATTAAGCATACACTGACTGAAATAAAGAATATTATACAGAGTTCCAACAGCAGACTAGAGGATCACAAGAATCAAGTCAAAGATTTGAAATACCAAGAAGCAAAAATCACCCAATCGGAAAAACAAAAAGAATCCAAAAAATATGAAGATAGTGTAAGGAGCTTCTGGGACAACTTCAAGCATACCAACATCCGAATTACGGGGGTGCCAGAAGAAGAGAGAGAGCAAGATATTGAAAACCTATTTGAAGAAATAATGACAGAAAACTTTCCCTACCTGGTGAAAGAAATAGACTTACAAGTCCAGGAAGCGCAGAGAACCCCAAACAAAAGGAATCCAAAGAGGACCACACCAAGACACATCATAATTAAAATGCCAAGGGCAAAAGACAAAGAGAGAATCTTAAAAGCAGCAAGAGAAAAACAGTCAGTTACCTACAAGGGAGTACCCATACAAATGTCAGCTGATTTCTCAACAGAAACTATGCAGGCCAGAAGGGAGTGGCAAGAAATATTCAAAGTGATGAATACCAAGAACCTACAACCAAGATTACTTTACCCAGCAAAGTTATCATTCAGAATTGAAGGTCAGATAAAGAGCTTCACAGATAAGAAAAAGCTAAAGGAGTTCATCACCACCAAACCAGTATTATATGAAATGCTGAAAGGTATCCTTTAAGAAGAGGAAGAAGAAGAAAAAGGTAAAGATACAAATTATGAACAACAAATACACATCTATCAACAAGTGAATCTAAAAATCAAGTGAATAAATAATCTGATGAACAGAATAAACTGGTGAATATAATAGAATCAGGGGCATAGAAAGGGAGTGGACTGACTATTCTCAGCGGGGAAAGGGGTGTGGGGGTGCGGGAAGAGACTGGACAAAAATCGTACACCTATGGATGAGGATGGGGGGGCAGGGTAAGGGCAGAGGGTGGGGTGGGAACCGGGTGGAGGGGAGCTATGGGGGGGGAAAAGAGGAACAACTGTAATAATCTGAACAATAAAGATTTAATTTTAAAAAAATAAAAATAAAAAAACCTCCCCAAAAGTAAAAGTCCAGCACTAGATGGCTTCACACAAACATTCAAAAAAAAAAAAATGAATACCCATCCTTCACAAAATCTTCCAATATAATAAAGTAGAAAAAATACTTCCTAACTTAATTTATAAGGTCAACATTACCCTACAGTGTAGCACTGCCCAGACTACAGATAATTAAAGCAAAAGGACATGTTGGCAGTGCTGCCCGGGGAAGAGTGAGAGTCATCTAGCTGAGTGGTGCTGAGAGGGATCAGAAATAGCAAAGTACAGCCGTGTGAACACGGGCAAGGTTGGCCCAATTGAAAAGCAGAGCTAGTAGGGGTTATGATGCAGGCACCCAACCAAATTCTGCTCTGACTGCAGATATTTTAAACAATAAGACACACACGCGGGGCTGCCTGTGTGGAGTGCGGGGCATGGCTGCGTGCCCAAGGAGACTTCCTGTCCAGAAAGAAGCAGAACTAACAAGTGCTAAGGCAGGCACATGCAGGCCTTTCTCCAGGGAGAGCAGGAAGAGCTGGCGGAGCACTGAGATGTTAGCACACAGACAAACCCCACCCAGATGCAGCTCTGCACACAGTGAAAGCAAAAAGGCACCCCAAGAGTACACCAAGAAGCCCTATTTACATCAGGCAACCCAGCCCGATAAAAAAAGGCAAGAAAGTGTGCACACACCAGGCTCCCCCACCCAGAACTCACCCCTTTATTCCAGGTGATGCACTAGGCACCACACAAACCTTACTTCAACTGGCCTCCAAAACTATTCAACACACAGTCTACTCAGAAATTGTCTTTGAAGACTGGGAGAGATACAACATATAGGAACAAACACAGAAAGTAAAATGAAATTGAGAGTCAGGAGAATATATCCCAAATGAAGGAACAGGAAAAACTTTAGAGAAAAGCCCTAATATAATGAGACTAGAGGTCCAGTGCACAAAATTTTCTCAAAGTTTCACTGTCCCTCTGGCTTTCCTTCGGGTGGGGGGTTGGGGGTGGGGGGGGAGTTAAGAGATCATCCAAAGGATTTTTATGCATGAAAATAAAAATAATCAAAGGGCAAAAGCACCTGGGGGGGTGGGGGGAGGGGTTCTCCCAGGGGTGGGTAGGGGAGGCCGGGGAAGGTAAATGGGGGGGGGGGGGGGCATATGTACTACTATCTGTAATACTTTAAACCAGTGGTTCTCAACCTTCTGGCCCTTTAAATACAGTTCCTCATGTTGTGGTGACCCCCCCCCCAACCATAAAATTATTTTCGTTGCTACTTCATAACTGTAATGTTGCTACTGTTATGAATCATAATGTAAATATCTGATATGCAGGATGGTCTTAGGTGACCCCTGTGAAAGGGTCGTTTGACTGCCAAAGGGGTCACGACCCGCAGGTTGAGAACCGCTGCTTTAAACAATAAAATTAAATTAAAAAGAAAAAAAAAATGAAGAGTAGGCCTTCCTTTCCCCGGCTGCCGGCACCACAGCCTGCCAGTCAGTGACCTGGGCTCCCTCTGCGAGGCGATCATGGGGCAATGGCCAGGCTTCCGACCAATCACATCACACCTGCCTTGGCTGGCCTGGCGCCAATGGGTATCATAGCCTGGTCCCGGATAACCATCCGGATGGCCATTCCGCTGTTTGGCCGTTCCGTTGATTTGCATATTACCCTTTTATTATATAGGATAAGTAATTTACCTGATCAAGAATTCAAAGGGGAGCCCTAGCTGGTTTGGCTCAGTAGATAGAGTGTCAGCTTGCAGACTGAAGGGTCCCAGGTTCAATTCTGGTCAAGGGCACATGCCCAGGTTGTGGGCTCGATCCCCAGTAGGGGGGGTTCAGGAGGCAGCCAATCAATGATTCTCTCTCATCATTGATGTTTCTATCTCTCTCTCCCTCTCCCTTCCTCTCTGAAATCAATAAAAATATTTAAAAAAAAAAAAAAAAGAATTCAAAGAGCAGAGATCCAACATGGATGCTCCCAACACCAAACAGATTTGTGGCTGAACTGCAGGGCAACTACCGTGAAAAAATAGTGGAAGTGAAACTGATGTGAAATATTGTGAACAGGAAACACAGAGAAAAGACAGAAGGAGACAGGAAGAGGGTGAGCCAACTCATACAGGTCCTGGATCCCCCCTCAGAGCTCTGTGGGGGAGGGAGAGCAAGTCAGAGCGGAAACATTCAAGGGGCAAGACCTGAGGCAGACCCAGTCTCTGAGCTTCAGAAGTCCCGCTCCCCGGACTGTCTGGGACCTGGCCCTGCCAAGTGTCAGGCTGGTGGCTGAAAGCCAGGCAGGGATAGTGACTGACATGAACTGCACCAGAGAACCTACTGGGAGGCCTGTGGACAGCACACCAAGGGGCCAGTCTAGCTTCTGAGCAAAATACATTGAGCGCCACAAATAGCAGATCCAAAGGGTGAACGCAGAGACTGAAATCTGTGGAGCTGAACTCCACCTTTTTATTCCCTTTTTATTTCTTTATTATTATTTTGTATATAATCTTGTTTATTTAGATTTCACTTTGTTTCTGCTTCTCTTTTTCCTCTCATATTCCTTATTTCTAGTTCCTTTTCTCCATCCATTTTTTTTCCCTATATTTTATTTTGTTCTGTTTTTCTCTTGCTATTCTATATAGTTTTTAATTCATTATTACCTTTTAAAATTATTATTATTTCACATATATATTTCTCTTCTTTTCTTCTATTCTTATTTTTTATTTCTTTTCTATACCTTCTTTTTACATTCTCCTCTTTCATTTGCTTCTTTTTCCTTTAATTCTTTTGGTCTTTTGTATTATGATATTCCCTTTTATTTCCCTGTCTTCTCTTTTCTTACTCTTTTTTGTTGCTGGTGGGGTTGTTTTGGTTCATATTATTCGTTTTCATTTTGTATGTGTGTTGTTTTTTGTTTGGTCCTGTTTTATCATGTCTTTTTCTGCTAGCACCTGTTAATGGGTGCCGTGATACAGTTCGGGTTGAGCCTCATAGTCAGCCAGCCTGAGGATCTAGTCTACCTATGAAAGGGACAGTAGCAATCAAGAGCCAATTACAACAGGAGGGCCCACATAACCCATGCAAAGGACATTTCTACAACACCCAGCTCAGAAGATCAAAGAGACTACACCACTGGGTCCCACAAGATAATCACTACAGAAAGCCAGCCCACCAGGACTGGGAGTCATAGCAGATCTAAATAGTAAATAGATAGAAGCACAAAGAGGCAGACAAAGTGGAAAGACAAAGAAGCCCCAAATGAAAGAACATGAGAATTCTCCAGAATAAGAGTAAATGAAATTATCTGATATAATAAATGAGCAATTTATCTGATATAGAGTTCAGAGTAATGGTTATAAGGATGCTCAACAACAAAACAGACATAGGAATTATGCAAAACAACCAGTCAGAAATGAAGACTGACACAGCAGAAATAAAGAATACACTGGACAGAATAAACAGCAGATTAGAGAAAGATGAGAACTGAATCAGCAAATTAAAATACAGGGGAGAAAAATTCCCTAACCTGGTGAAGGAAAATGTCACACACAAATTCAGGAAGCTCAAACAGTCCAAAGCGGGAAGAGCTCAAAGAAGCCCACGCCATGGCACATCATAATTAAAATGCCAAAAATTAAAAAGAAAGAATCTTAAAGGCAGCAAGAGAAAAGGAATTTGTTATCTACAAAGGAGGTCCCATAAAGCTGTCAGCTGATTTCTCAACAGAAATACTAAAGGCTAGAAGGGAATGGCATGAAGTATTTAAAATAATGAAAAGAAAGGATCTGAAACCAAGATTACTCTACCTGGCAAGTAAAAAACCGGGTGGAGGGGAGCTATGGGGGGAAAAAAGAGGAACAACTGTAATAATCTGAACAATAAATGGTTTTAACAACAACAAAACATCCCCCTCTATCTTCAAAATACTAGAAGGTGAAATAGAGAGCTTCCCAGACCGAAAAACATGCTAAAGGAATTTATTACAACCAAATCAGCATTGCAAGAAATGTTAAAGGGACTGCTGTAATAAGAACATATAGAGAGAGGAACATAGGCATAACGAATAAAAATGGTGCCCTAGCCAGTTTGGCTCAGTGGATAGAAGGGGTCATAGCTCGGTTGCGGGCTCAATCCCCCACATGCAGGAGGCAACCAATTGATATATCTCTCTCACATCATGTTCTTCTCTGTGTGTCTCTCTCTCTCCCTCCAGTCTCTCCAAAAATCAATGGAAAAGTGTCCTCAGGTGAGTATTAACAAAAAAAATCTATAATAATAAAAGCATAATATGCTAATTAGACTGGACAGCTGAATGACCTTATGGACGAAGCCACGGCTGCGGGGACAAGGCAGAGGCAGTTAGGGGAAATCAGGCAGGCAGGCAGGCGAGTGGTTAGGAGCCAGCCATCCTGGATTGTGAGAGGGATGTCTGACTGCCGGTTTAGGCCCGATCCTGCAGGGATTCCAAGGGATCCCGGATTGTGAGAAGGTGCAGGCCAGGCTGAGGGACACCCACCCCCACCCTGGCATGAATTTCGTGCACCAGGCCCCTAGTAATAATAATAATAATAATAATAAAAGAATAAAAAGGGTGATAAAAAGTACCTATCAATAATAGCCTTAAATGTAAATGGATTAAATGCTCCAATCAAAAGACATAGGGTAGCTGAATGGATATAAAAACATATACATATGATGTCTACAAGAAGCTCGCCTTAGAACAAAAGACTCACAAAGGGTGAAAGTAAAGGGATGGGAAAAGTTTTGCCATGGAAATGAAAACAAAACAAAACAAACAGCAGGAATAGCAATACTCCTATCTGACAAAATAGACTTCAGAGCAATGGCCATAAAAAAGGCAAAGAAGGTCACTACATAATATGAAAGGGATTGATCTAACAAGAAGATATGACCCTGGTAAACATATATGCACCACATATAGGACTACCTAAATATATATTTTTTAAAACTCCAGGAGGGATTATCTTGAGCGAAAGGCACTTGGCAAATGCCAGGTGCAAAAGGGTACTCTGACCTCACCTGTTATTCCTAAAAGCAGGAGATAGAACCTCTACATGAACCCTGTCCTCCCTAGACTGGAAAGAAACATTTTTGTCACCTGAGACAGGAAGTCAAGACTGAGAGAAATCTGTACAAACAGGCCTTGTTAAAATAACTCTTATCTTTCTTTAGTCTTTCCATATATTTTACCTTTCACAATGGCCTCTCCTTATTCAATGCAGTCTATAAACCCTTAGGCCTAGCCACTTCTTAGGGTTTTCATTTTCCTATTGGAGCACCCAGGTGCATGTGAAACTCTGTGTGTATCTTATGTCCATCTAGTTCTCAGGCCCAGGGGAGGCCCTAAGAAGGTCTCGGGAAAGTCTTAGAGGTAAAGTTTACCTCCTTGCAGACTCTTCTGGGACCTCAAGAGAGAGGATTAGCCAAAGGCCCTCTCTAAGGCGCCAGTACGGTCCTGGTGGGCTTGGTAGATCTACTAGACAATTCCCAGAATCAGATGGCTGCCAGGAGAGACAAAGGCTGAGGAGAGGGGCAGAGAGACAAACTGTCATTGCTGGGACCAGCCCTGGGAATCCTCTCTCTCCTCCCCTTTCCTCTTCCTCCTCCCAACTCTTTTTCTCTTCCCCTTGAATCTTCCTTCCCATCAGCTTTGTCTGGTCCCCCCGTGTCTTTCTCAGTGCGTGCAGGTGTTTGCCTTTCTCCGACTGAGGATTCCTTTGGTGATCTGCCGAAACCTGCGGATCCTTCTCAGAATAAGGCCTTTAATGCGTTGAATAGAACATTTTGAAATACAAGGGAAATCAAATCCATTTGGCTTGTGAGGCTACCGCAGACGGACAGCAGGGAGAAAGGGCTGGGCCCCTGAGCTTACCCAACCAACCCAGACGGCCCTAGAGTTGAGGCGGTGAAGAATAAGAAACGTTGGGTCCCACCAGTCTCAGAGAAACGGAAACTCCGGGACATCATTGTTCTTTACTAACCAAACTGAGAAAAGGCCCTGCGTGCTGGGACCACGCGCCTCCTCCTGGCCACCGCGGGTACCCAATCCGCAGAAAACCAATAAAACGCGCGGCCTCCGCACCACCCTCAAGACCTTGGCATTAGACGCCCGTGAGCGCTGCGCACTGAGTTTGGGGCGACGCGGAGAGGGTGAGCTCGCCCTGGCAGCTTGGGACCCGTTGCCCAAATGTAAACTCTCTGAGCCGAGACCGAAGGCAGCCTGGGCGCGTTGCTGGTGAGGAAACAGGTTGCAGAGTTTAAAGGATTTGCTCCGGCCCAAAGCTGATCGGCACCAAATCACGGCCCAGGCCTGTGATTGCCCTGCTGTCCGCCTGGGCTTTTAGAACCGCCTTCCTGGGGCTCGGTTCCGCCCAGACGGGACCCAGACTTCGACGGCAAGCACATCCAGGAGGAAGGGATCTTTTCAGTCCATCCCCAGAGGCCCCACCCAGACCCACTGCGGAGCCACCTCCTTAGTCCCGAGACTGGAATTTTCCAACTTCCCACGACACCCGCCGGCACTCTTCCCACGGTCTTAGGCGCAAGGGAAGGTTCCGCGGAACCAGAGCACTGTCTGTGCCTCAGCCCGAGCCGTCCCTGCCCCTTCTGGGGCTGTTGGGAATAAGAAATCCAGGCTCAAAGGGGCGCGCATACGGACAAGTGGGGAATAAGCTAAGTGTATGATTGAGAAAAGTACAGAGCGCACGCCTGCAGAGGGCCCACACCTGGCCAGGGCGATCGTGGGCTCGCGGCTCTATTTATGGGCGGTAAAGCCGCCGTTGTCATCGATCTGCTCAGTCAATCCGCGGCCCTCGGTTTGCTCCAGGAGCCTCACGAGCTTCCTCTGACGTTCCGCCATGAAGTCCCTCGTCAGTGCCTATGTCTTGCCTCTCACAGTGCGTCTAAGTACAAAGGCTTCACTGTCTTCACCGTTCCCCTGCAGGCGCCGCGCTCGGGGCTCGGGGCGAGCCGATGCGCCCGGGAGGCGGGGCGGGTCAGGGCTCCGGGGCGGTTTGCAGCGCGTCCTCCCGGCTGCGCGGGCCCGGGATGCGCGTCCCTACCGCGGGGGCCGCGAGCGCCCCGCCCTCCTACCGGGTCGGAGGAGCAAACGTGTTGCTGTCTCTAAGCATTTAAAAGAGGGGCGCTGTGGTTCAGTAGTTGAACTTCGACCTCTGAACCAGGAGGTCACGATTCGATCCTCGGTTGGGGCATATGCCCAGGAAGGGGCCTCATTCCCAGTGCGGGGCGTGCAGGAGGCAGCCGATCGATGATTCTCATCATTGATGTTTCTGTCTTTTCTCTCCCTCTCCCTTCCTCTCTGAAGTCGATAAAAAAAATTTTTTTTTTTAATTTTTTAATCAATAAAAGAGGAATATTGTCTTTCGGAATCGAGAGCATCAACCATCAACGTACATGATCACGCTCTTCATGGTTTGTTTGCTTGTTTATAATGTCTCACCAAAAAAAAAATGAATTTCTCTAAAGATTACAGCTTATTTTTCCATTTAAACTTTAAAATTATGTTGTCCAGTTTGAATTAAAAAACCTTTTTGATATTTTAATGAAAACTATGTTACACTCAGACAGCAAGTTAAAGAGAGGTGCTATCTGTATGACGTTGAGTCTCCTACCCCAAAACATGGTTTAGCTTGGTTGCTAGGAAGCTGCCCCAATGCAGTGACTGCCAACCTTGAGCATTTCTCCGAATCACCTGGCGAGCTTGTCACAGGTGGTTGGGCCCACGCAGAGTTCCGGAAACCTCGGATCTAATGGGGCTTGAGAATTTGCATTTCTCAGTGTCCAGGCGATGCTGCTCTTTGTCTTGGCACCACGCTGAGAATAACTGGTAGCCTATTGATCCTCTTGGAGATGGTTAGCGGGATAAAAAAAAGAGAGATGAAAGCATATTTACCAAAAAAAAAAAAAAAAGTAGGACTGGTAAATGAGTTAAAAACCGGCCAAACTTGGCTCCCGCTCACCAGCTTAACCTACACCTCCCATCCCAACAAGGACGAGATTTCCCGGGAACAAATGTAAAGCAAACGTCTCCGGGCTCTGGCGGCAGAGCAACGTTCTCCGGTGTATCAATAACTAACCCAATACCCGTAGGCTCAGCGCTCCCGCAAGGCCGCCGGTGTCCAGCTCGTCAGGCAACCCCAGCCAGCTCCCCACGCTCCCTCTCCCTGCCCTGGTCCTGGCTCCGCCCTCTCCTTCCTAGCTCCACTTCCCCCTTTTTCTTCTTCTTCTTTTTTTTTTTTTTTTTGCTAAATTTGGGATGAATAGAGAGTTCAATTTTAAAAAATTCAATGGGGGAAAAAAGAGTGCGCCCAACGTGGGGCTCGAACCCACGACCCTGAGATTAAGAGTCTCATGCTCTACCGACTGAGCTAGCCGGGCACTTCCGGGAGCAGGCTGGTAAAAGTTTAGATTAGTTTCATTCCAGAGATCAGACGTCTAATGATGTAGCAATCTGAAAGAAATCTCAGGTCCTGAATTGTGTGGATCCAACAGAAACTCAGGGCCGAGGAACCCGAAGCTTCGAGAGAATGACGGGGGGCTGCGCAGGACCAGGTGAGCTTGCCGAGGAAGGAATCACGGGTCCTGAAACCTCAATGTTTCTGCAAATTCCCTTTGGACCGAGTCACTTTGAGAATCCGGCTTTTGGGACCGACTTCTGAGGCTGAGAAGCGCCGACAAGCCGCAGGGGTCGGAGCGGCGCGGGGACTGGTGCTCCGGACCTTGGGGCTGCCGCCCCTGCTGCCTTCTCCCCTAACTTGACAACCGGGAGGCCGAGTGGGGGCTTCGCGCATCACTGGGGAAATAGGTCCAATTCGCTGCTCATCTAGGGCACGAGTTTGGTTTTAATACTAAAATCTTGTGTGTCCTGAGTAAAAGACCACACTCCTTGCGTGCATAGCTCTCCCCGAGATTACGCGGACGGGGATCGGGGCCGTCAGGAGGTTTCACTCCTCTCCAAACCCTGGAAGGGGAGTTGAGCTCCCGATTCCCCGGCGAAGGGAGCCTCCCTCTGCGCCTGCGTCACAGTCCAGAGCTCTGCACCCGGCCTGAGGCTACTCGCCAGGCTGGTGGGGTTCACCTGGTGGGGGTGGGGTAGAGGGGGGCAGCGGAGTGAGTTGAGTGGGAGACAATCATTCACCGTCATAGGCTGCAGCTCTGCGACACCGCCGCGAGCAGATTATAAACTCGTTTAACTTTTAAAAGGCTAAGGAAGTTCAGACGCCAAGGCCAACTACGATGACCGGCCTCCTCGGATTCCAGCAGAGGTCGCTGCAGCCGCAGCGCCGAGTACCATCCACCGCTCAGGCCTGCCCCCTGCGGAGCAGCCCGGCGTCTTTTGAGATCGGAAACCACCTCTGCTGCTTGTTCTATTTGCCTCGTCCCGGTAACGCGCCTAAGTCAGAATCCCAAGCAAATCCTTCCACTCCGTAACCTCCAAGCCGTCCATCTGAATGTGATTTTGAGCCCCCGAATCCCGCGCTGTCTGCACAGCATCACCCCCTCTGCTGGGCGGCGCGCCCCGGTCCCGACTTGAGCTCTGAGTGGCGTTCCCAGTCGCCCCTCCTCCGGTCATGCTCTCTTTCCCCAAAGGTGCGAGGGCGGCCCGAAGGATTTTCCCATTTACATATCCAGCTTAGAAACTGGAATCGAGGTTGCTGTCCCGGAATGGTGGGACCGCAGAGAAGCGAGCTGGTGACTGCGGGAGGCGGGAGGGCTACCCAGCCCTTCACTTTTCGTGGCTCCCGAACCGCTGCAAGTAACTGGGCGCGCTCTCCATCCCCAACGCCGGCGCTTGAGCTGACTTCCTTATTCTCACCCCTCAGTAAATCAGACCACCTCGGAGAATCGGGAAAAACAAATCTGACCAGTCTCTATTTCAGAATTTTCCCTAAGCCTCCACCACCCAGCACACCCCTTCCGCAAATAAACAGAAATAAAAAAGTAAATTGTGTATCTGAGAAAAGAAAACCGAATGCGTTGGCCGGGAATCGAACCCGGGTCAACTGCTTGGAAGGCAGCTATGCTCACCACTATACCACCAACGCAACCTGAAAGCAGCGTGGTTCTGAATCTACTTTCCTATGAAGAGTCCCATGCCAAGCTTCGGTTCCCACCATTTCCCTGCTATTTTGAGATTTATATTAAGGAGAAAGAAGAAAAGCTCTCTAGAATTTCTCCTATGATGATATTGAAAATTCTAGTAGTATTTTTTATTATTTCACGTGTTTAAGGAAAGCCACTTTTAGTTCATCTAGAGTTAAGGCACTTTATTGGGAGTTATCTCTGTATACATATGGTTGCACATTTGAGAGTGTTTCCTTAAGGCAAATGCATAAAGGTAAAATTGCAATTAAAAACATATGTACATGTTAAATATTCAGTATTCAGTGAATACATCGGTCAACTGGATGTCGTCATTCTTTTCATCTTTAGAAAGCGCAGGGTAAACATATGGAGTCTCATTGTAATTTGCGTTTAATCTATTACTACTGAGGTTGATCATTTTCCATAAATAACAGTTATCTGTTCATTTTTAGACTTGCAAAGTTATATGCTTTGTCTATTTTTTCTATTGTGTGTTTATATTATATATTACTTACTTATGCCAGTTTATCGGTTGTCTTTTAATTATTTATAGGACTTTCTGATGGGCAGAAGTTTTCTTTTTTATGTAGTGTAATATGTCAGTTTTATCCTTTACTATTTGTCTAATTCAATATTAAGATAATTACCCACTAATATACTTTTCCTAGCTCTTAATTGTTTCAGTTCTTGCATTTAATTATTTAATCCATTTAATAGATGGTATAAGGTGATACTTCTATGAATTTATCCTAAGTAAATATCTAAGGATATACACAAAGATATATCTATACAGATGTTACTTGTAATACCCAAAAATAAAAATTAAAAAATGAGAGGGAGGACTAAAAGTTTGACTGATGAAAACACATGAATTGTTATTTTATGTTTTGTTTTTTAATTATATTTACATTGTGTGTTGCTGGTGAAAGCGTAAATTGCAGCATTTGAACTCCTGGACATTTATTCCACACCCGTGTAAAATGACATGTCCAAGATTATTTATGGCAGTATTGTTTGCAATAATAAAGGTTTAAAAATAGTAAGTGTCCAACAATAGGAAGTTTGTTCAATTAATGGTGGAATATCAATCAAATGGGATCCTATGTGCCATGGGATGAGGAGGTTCTTCATGTCTAATCTGGAACTATTTCCAAAATAAACTGTTAAGTGAAAAGGAAACGTGCAGAAAGGCGTGAATAGATTGCTGTCATTTATGCAAGAAGGGGAACATATTTAAATATGTGTGTATGTATGTATGTATGTACATGCATATACTTGCATTTGCATAAAATATTTTCATTATAATTATGAAACTTTCAGCTTTGGGTGGATGGAAGAAGTGACTGGAAGAAACAATGTCAATCATTAAAAAGGATTCTATAAAAGTAGCAGGAATAAAAGAGCAAGTTCCCTGACCGGGAATCGAACCCGGGCCGCGGCGGTGAGAGCGCCGAATCCTAACCACTAGACCACCAGGGACTGCGGTGTTAGCTCCCGGTAATCAATCTATAGTT
This sequence comes from Myotis lucifugus, assembly GCF_000147115.1. NCBI lineage: Eukaryota > Metazoa > Chordata > Mammalia > Chiroptera > Vespertilionidae > Myotis > Myotis lucifugus. The sequence continues at coordinate 373,025 of NW_005871238.1, read as the reverse complement.
CAAAATTGTATCCATTGTGTCAACTAGTTAGATATTTCAGACGTTTTTCAATATTGGCCTTTCCCGACGACGAAATTACTTATTATTTCTCTTTTGAAATAGAAAACCCGTGAGAGAACTGCCAAGCCTGGCTCCCGGAGCTGAAGGAGGCTGCAGTACACACCGTCACAGTCCCCAGAGCAGAGACAATCCATGGACACAATGGGGCGGGGAGGGCCGGGGGCGCGGGCGGGCAGGAAGAGGCCAATGGGGCGGGGCGGGGGGAGAGGAAGGGGACATATGTAATACTTTCAACAATAAAGAATTATTAATTTTAAAAAAAAAGTTCAGCGGAGAGAGACTAAGAAAGGCAGATCTCAGCTTCCCATAGTTCCAGTGATGCCCTGAATTGTAATCAGCAGGAAAGTGAAGGTCTCCAGCTGGGGCTTTGCCCATTGACCGGACCTTTACCTGGGGGTGTAGAAAGGTCCCCGCGCAGGGGACGCTGGGAGACCCAGGTCCTTCAGCAGCTCTTCCAACTACTGTGAACTGAGACCCGTCAACGGAAGAAACATCCAGACCTGTAAAGAATGCATTTGAGCCAAACTGTCGACAATTGCCGGGTAGCAGAATCTCAACGGACTGAGAGAATGCTCCGAGAAGGGCACTTTGGAAGCTTATTTTATACACTGAGTGGCCAGGTTATTATGATGACCCCATCACTACTTCATTGACACTTCCAAAAATACTGAATATTGAAAACTTCCTAAGCAAATACTCTCAAGATTTTATTATTATTAATTTGCATAACTAATTCACTTCATTGCACTGATGGGGTGGTCATAATAATCTGGCCACTCAGTGTATATTACAATCAAAAGAGAAGGCGCAAGCGGTTCCGGGAAATTCATTGGCGCTAGATTAGGGAGGCGGAGAAAGCAACGTGGGGAAACCGCTGGGATTGGATAAAAAGTAAAATGATGGACATCCACAGACCAACTCTGTTGGCCAAAGAGAATATTACCGACGAGTCACTCATCCAATGGCTGCTTGGAGGTCACCAGGATCTGAGCATAACGCACGGGTGGGAGACTAAGAGAAGGGCTTTGGAGCTTTACATTTTTTAAAGAAGAATAATAAAGAGAGGGAGTGAGGGGAAAGAAAAGAAAATTGGGGTACATGTAGGCATGTAGTCTAGGGACTGAAGGAAATTTAAAAACCAAATCCATGGATGTATGCAAATTAACTTGAAAGGAGAGAGAAAAGAAAGCAAATGTGAACTAAACGGGGCCACATGCCAACCTGACGAGCTCCGGGGAGGCCTGTGCAGTGGCCTTGAGAGCTCCGAGACCTACAGTAATCACAAAGGATGGTCTGAAATTACAACTTTCTAGCCAAAGCGGTTTACGGCAGGTAATCATGTCTTAGGCGAGCATCTTCCCTGACAAAAGTCATTCTGTATCTTGACTAGGCCTGTCTTTTGCATCTACGGTAACATGCCTGTGGCATGTCAGGGTAACTCCGCTTTTTCCAGACCCCTCAGGGCACAACCACTGCACCAGGGCGGAGGCATAAATCCTCTCTTTGTTATTGTTATCATATTAATTGTTGACTATTAACTATCCTGTGCCCACCTATGTAGAAGAAGTATAAGTCTATCATTTTACTTTTTTGTTGTTTTTATTTATTTTTTCGTTAATCCTCACCCAAGGATATTTTTCCATTGATTTTTCAATAGAGTGGTAGGGATGGGTAGAGACAGAGAGAAAGAGAAAAACAGGGGTGTGGGAGACACATTGATTGCTTGCCTCCTGGACCAGGGCCGGGGATGGAGCCTGCCATGGGCCTCTGACGCTGTGGCCCAGCCCTCCTTCCCCTGAGCAGGAAGCCGAGTGAGCCCACCAGGCCCCGGAGCCTCCGGCCATGGCTTCTCTGCTCTCCGAAGGTCCACCTGCAGGGCCTCGCCAGAAAAATCTGCTCCCAGCCCAGCCCAGAGCCGCAGAAGCTGAACTTGGCTGGCAAATTCCTTGCCTGGCCCTGGATGCTGTGCAGGAACGGATGCATGAGAAGATACAGGAGAACTGGAGGCAGGGTAGCACTGAAAAGCTGTCTGCTTCCACATTGGAGAAAAGAGGGCTGCAGGAGCAGGAGCGGGGACGGGAAGAGGAAGGAAAGGAGCTGAGAGCGAAGGAGAAAGCCGCAGAAGCCGCAGAAGCCGAAGGAGAAGCCACAGAGGCCCAGCCACCGTTGAGGCGCCCGGGGAGAAGGCGGGACAGCCGGAGCCGCCCTTCAGGAAGGTGGAGGTGAGCGGGGAGTACCTGGACGGCAAGGCCCCACGCAGGAAGTTGCAGCTACAGAAACTGAAGGGAACTTGACTCCAGGGATGGGGAAGAGCCACCAGCAGCTGCTGGGGCGCTGCAGGCCTGCAAAGCTGGCTGGAGGAGCTGGAGGAGCTGGAAGCAGGAGGCAGGGAAGCCCGAGAGCTGAGAACAAGACTCAGGGGAAGCAGGTGCCGTGCAAGGCCAGGGTGTGAGGATCTACGAGGACTGACCACACAAGGAGCACCTGCTGCAGGAGGCCCCGAAGGGCAAGAAGTGGTGGCGCAGGGGACCCCCCCACACACACACACACAGGACAGGTCTGGAGGGGTCTCCTCAGGCCGGCCTCCTGTGTGGGTTCTTGACTCCATGTGGAAAGATGGCACAGCGGGAGTCCAGGTGGTCTTGAGAGTGTGTTCATTAAAGCTGGGGACAGTGACACAAGGAGGACTAAGGGGAGCAGCAGCAACAGGGGAGCCTAGGTGATCTCTGCTAGAAACCTTACAGGGACGAAGTCCACCGAGGAAGGGCTTTTAGCTCACTGGGGAGGCAGAGAGAAAGGGGCCTTGAGACAGGATCAGGGGGGTAGCTGCTGCTGCCCACGGCTTCCCTGGGTGCAAGTCTTGTGGGACGCTGAGAGTTTAGGAAGAAATAAGTATTTCATGCCCAGGAAGCGGCCAGAGCATGCCCACCTTGGGTCTTTTTTTTTTTTAATATATTTTATTGATTTTTTACAGAGAGGAAGGGAGAGAGATAGAGAGTTAGAAACATCGATGAGAGAGAAACATCGATCAGCTGCCTCCTGCACATCTCCCACTGGGGATGTGCCCGCAACCCAGGTACATGCCCTTGACCAGAATCGAACTTGGGATCCTTCAGTCCGCAGGCCGACGCTCTATCCACTGAGCCAAACCGATTTCGGCCACCTTGGATCTTTGTCCTGAGGGCTTTTTATCTTTTTTTTTTCTTTTTCTTTTTTCTGTGAATGAGCATCTTAAGGGAAGTTTTCAGCAAACTATTCATCAGCTTTCCAGGTGCATTTGTAATATGCTGATGCATCAAAACAAGTGCACAGGGGAGTTTCCAATTATTCTTTGGTCTGCTTTACTGTTTTACTTTTTATCTTGGGTCTGTCTGGCTCTAGTGGATTTTCGTTTGGTTTTTTAATTTGTTTCCCCACTTCATCTGTCCTTGGGTTTAGCACCAACGGCACTAATTGGGTCTTTGTTCTCTATTTCCCAGACCAGGGTGATTTAAGCTGTGTTCTCTGGTTAGGGAGGAGAGGTATAAACTATTTGCTTTCAAGTGCCCTTGGTTGGGGAAGATAAGGTCTTGCGATTCACAAGCTGGCTGTACGTTTTTTAAATTGCCTCGCCTTGTTTAATTTTCTTGCCTCAGTTTCCCTATTCCACTTGCCCAGGAATTTTCCTAGCTTCTTACTATCCTGCCGCAGGAAAAGCACACAGCCCGTGTGGTGAAGATGCAGCAGCAGCAAGACCAGCGGCACCAGAACCTGCCTAAGAAGACGATGGCCAAGTCCGAGTGGCACCTGGAAAAGGCCGGCAGGAAGGGCTGGATCCTGCCCAGGGCCTGGCCTGCTGTGAGGCCGGCCACTGGGTATCCTTTCCCACTTGTGGCTGCACTGACAGTGGAGGCTCAAGAGAATCTCCAATCCTATGATGCTGGACAGTCCCCAGTCTGTGTAGACTCAGGCTCCTCCGTGTAAAGTGCACACGGGGCGCAGGTCATGTGCGAAAAAGAGAACGTTGTTGAGAATAGAGGTCCGGATCCTCAGACCTAGGGAAGGGGTGAACCAGATCCTGGCTCCAGCTTCCTTTTGTGAGGCCAGAAAGCCCCCAAAAGGTTGCAGGGTGAGGGACGAGGGAGCCGTGTGGAGGGCATGGGAACTCGAGGGGGCACTTCACTGGCCCCTGCTCCCCCTTCATGTTCAAGGAGCAGGAAGGGAATGGCCTTGGTGACTGCCCATGTCAGTCCAACTCCCAAACTGAAGATGGAATTGAGGGCTCCGGTCACTGGGAGAAGGGGGCAACTTCAGGCATGACTGCACTGGAATTATTCTAAGGTTATTTGTAAGAAGGGTAAAAGTTAGAATTTAAGTTAACATGCACATTAAGAAATCTAAGGTAACCACTAAAAGATAGAAAGAGTGTATACTAAACTAAGAGGAAGGAAAACATGGAATGAGGTGGGATGATGTCAACCTGGAAGGCAGGAGAGACAATAAAACCAAGAACTAAGTGAGGTGAATGGAAGATAGAGCGTTAAGTGGTAGAATTAAACCCAAGCCTATAGGCGATCAAATGAATGCAACTTGACAAAACTCAGGTGGATTTTATAGTATGTGGATTGTATTTCAATAAAGCTGTTAATAAAAATATAAGGCTGAAAACTCCCCCAAATTTGGCAGAGGGATAAACCTACAGACTGAAGAACATGAGCAAACCCCAAAGAGGATAAATGCAAAAATATTCATGCCAAGGCACATCATTGTCAAACTGCTAAAAGCTAAAAACGAAGGAAAAAAAATCTTGAAAACAGTGAAAAATGACACATACTGAATGACAGCAATTTTTTTGTTAGAAACCATGGAAACCAGAAGAAGTGGCACAAACATTTTTTAAGTGCTGAAAGAAAAGACTGTCATTCCAGATTCCTATATCCAGTAAAAATATCCTTCAAGAATAAAGAAAATACATTGTCTCAATGTGCCAAGGTTATAGGTTCAATCCCCGCCCCAGCCGGGGTACATACAGGAGACAACTAATCGATGTGTCTCTCTCACATTGGTCTTTCTCTTTCTCTCCCCGCCTCTCTCTCTCTCTCTCTCTCTCTCTCTCTCTCTCTAAAGAAGAAGAAGAAAAAGAATCCTTCGCTGAGGATTAACAAAAAATAAAAAACACAAAATTTCTGTCAAACATCAAAATCAAGACATTTCTCAAAATAAAACATGATTGTGATACCAAAAAAATGAAATTAGTGAGGGGAAAATCCTGGAAAGATTTTTGTAGATACAGACAAAATTATTCTAAAAGTTATATGGGAAGGCAAAGGAACTAGAATAGCTAAAACAAATTTTGAAAAAGAAGTGGGAGGAATCAGCTTTCCCATTTTACTTAAGACTTTACCCAAGATTTACTAAAAGGCTATAGCAGTCAAAGTGCTAGGGTATTGGCAGAAGGATAAATACACAGATCTATGAAACAGGATGGAGGACACGATAGTAGACCCATACAAATACCCCCAATTGACTTTTTTGTTTTTACAAAGGTACAAAAGCAATTATATAAAGAATAGGATTTTTTAAAATGTTTTTTTATTAATTTTACAGAAAGGGAAGGAGAGGAATAGAGAGTTAGAAACATTGATCAGCTGCCTCCTACATGCCCCCTACTGGGGATCAAGCCCACAACCAAGGTACTTGCCCTTGACCAAAATCAAACTTGGGACCCTTCAGTCTGCAGGCCGACAGTCTATCCACTGAGCCAAACCGGTTAGGGCAAGAACAAATAGCTTTTTAAATATACATTGCTCATTGGACACAAGACACTGGGGGGTAGGGGAGGCCGGGGGGAAGGTCAAGGGGGAAAAAAAAGGAGACATATGTAATACTCTTTGTAATACTTTAAGCAATAAAACAAAAT
>NW_005871238.1:269731-366236 GCF_000147115.1 Myotis lucifugus | reverse complement strand
GGGACATGAGGTATTCTTCTAATGGAAATGCCCTGTAGCTTGATGTTACCAATGTCAATATTTCGTTGTAATGTTGTACTATAGTTTCACAAGATGTTACCACTGGAGGCAAGGGTGGAGGAAGCTGGGTAAAGAACACTCAGATCTCTCTCTCTCTTATTCATAACGAATGCATATAAAGCTGTAATTATCTCAAAACAAGTTTAATTTATGTTTAATGGGAATACAGTCTCAGTTTTGCAAGACAAAAAGAGTTCTGGGGGCTGGCTGCACAATAATATGCTTTATTTTTTTAATATATATATTTTTTATTGATCACGATAATATGAATGTACTTAACACTACTAAACTGTACACTTAAAATGTTAAGGTAGTAAATTTTATGCTATGTGTACTTTACTACAATTAAGTATCATTGTGAACTCAGATTTAAGCATATTTAAACACATCAAATATGTTTAAATTCATTGTAGATATTGTTCATTTTGACACTCAAATTGCCTATCTTTGGCCAGTAGAATTATTCTAGTAGTTTCTGATTCCTTTTGATACAATCTTAAGTCTTTGAAAGCTTCCTTGCTTATCTTGGAAAATTCCTCCCCCATACCTGAAATTAGTCATTTCTTAGAAGGGGTTCCTTCTAATGGGAAATTGTGTTGAGATAGCTCAGTTTGAACAATAGCATGCTCATTGCTAATGGGTCTTTGTTTCCAGGCCTTTTTAATATAAAGTTAGGAAATGGCATAAAAACACCATGAGCTCCAAGTTATATTTCCAATTGAAATGCAGAATTATAGCGTTTTTACTTTAACTGTATCAACTAAATCTGTACCTCTTTGTTCTACACCAAAAATCCTGTTTCACAAAGACACTGATATTTAACACTCATTTGTTTTACCTCACAATACACAATAGTTTCAGAACAACAATACTAACACTCCCACACCAACCATACGCCTACTTTAAAACATTTTTGCACTTCTTCTTGTCCTTAGAGTATATTCCACTTGGGAGCCATGGTCAATTATTGTTTTACAGTCACTTGAATGGTTTGGTTGGGGACATTTTACAGTTTGGTAATAAAAGCCTTTATGATGTGGTCTTGTGTGGTCACGGGAAAAACTACATTGTTCAGAAATATTTGTATAATAAAGAGAAGGGTCCTTATGGGCCTCTGGATTCTGAATTAAATGTAGAGCCAATTAATGCAGATGCCTCAGTGACCCAGTTTGGAATCAGCCGTGTTCATTTCACTTGGCAAGTACTAGGAGGTGAATGATCCCAGAAGCCTATGGCTGCAGAAATACGGCATGGCTAAAGTCCTGGGCTGCAATATTTTAAAAGGTCACAGGATTATGTGACTCCACAAAAGTACCCTTCTGAGTCTCTTTTTCTCTGTTTATCTCTCCAAATGCCCCTCCCTTGGGGGTTAGTAACTGTCAAAAACTTCTATCCCCAGTCTTTCTTCACTTCTTTGCCTTGGTTAACCTCCTCCCCCCACCCCCGCCCCCACCCCCCAACAACTCAGGAGTGTGTGTGTGTGTGTGTGTGTGTGTGTGTGTGTGTGTGTTGGTGCGAGGGAAGGAAGAGGCATTGCTGTATGAAAATGGAGGTAGTAGGGGGATGGACAGCTGCAAGGATCTGAACTGGGAGACTGAAACCCTCATCCTAAACAACTTAGAGCTCAGATTTCTTCTCTGGGCAGCTGGCTTTTTCGGTCCTTCTGAAATAGTCTGCAAAGATGGGGGAGGGCTGTCAGCTACATCCGATTTGGACCCTGTTTAAAGTCAGCTCCCCACTAGGTATGTTCTGTAGAGACGAAATGCAATAGTCAATACAGCGGAGATGAGGGCGGTGAACGAGAGGCACACAATTGCCCGCTCTCATTTTAAAGGCCGGGGGCTCATTCGTGACCATACTGGAGGGCTGCCTGGAGTAGGCAGTGACTAGAGTCCTAGAAGCTGGAATTGGATATCTGACTTGCCTGTCATATTTCGGTTCGCCCTCCCCTACTTGGCACCCTACACCCCACATTCTTTCTAATCCTCCTGCCCTCCCAACTCCCACACCCTACCCCCATCAACGCTCCTGGAATTTTGGACTTAGCTATTTTTAAAACAGTCAACTCAGTAGCCACCTCCCTCCCCCGCTCAGCTGTCCAGTGCCCCAGCCAGCCATATACTCCCCCTTCCCCCCACACCAGCCCTTCTCTGGCTCCCTGACCTCACTGAGGTTGCAGCAGGCCTGGGGGCCTAGGGGAGACATGGAGAAAGAGACGGGGGATCCCCTGGCTGGAGCCGACCAACAGAGTAGGCAGTCATGGCCGGAGAACGGGATGTCAGAGTAATGTTTGGCCTCTGGAAACAGTAAGTCAAAATGAAATTGCAATTCCTTTAATACGCTTTTGGATTGAAGTGAGACTTTCACAGAATTACAACAGATATCTCTGGTCCAAAAGCTACGATCTCTTCCGGGCTAAGGTGCCCCCATCTGCATTCCTCCTTCTGTCTGATTTCTTTCTGGCCTCGAGCCACTCGAAGTTTAAGCCTCGGGCTCCCCTCGGGCAGCTTCAGCTCTCTCTTCACCTGGTTCCCTCCAGGCTTCCGAGGAGGCCGCCTTCCTTAGCAGGAGTGTCCCATGTCCTGAGTCTGTGGTTTTCTCATCGAGGCCAAATTTAGCCTCACATGATTAGTCATGACATTCGTCTACCCCGTCCCCACTTAGCGGTGCCCTTCGCATTGGGCTTCCAAGGATGGTGGCCACTCCTCGTCAAAAATGATTTCTCCCCACAACTCCAGACCTGCGGTCCTATTCTCCCTCCTGTGCCCGTCCCCCAGGCGTACCCTTACCCCAGGGGAGGCAGGCCCCTCCCCAAGTCCTCTCCTCGTCCAGAGACTGAGAACTTCTAAGTTTGCAAAGGGAAGGTTAGCGGGAAAAGCGATTCCTCAGCCAGGTCTGGAAATACTCAAGAGCTGTGGGCTCCGTGCCAGCAGGTGTTGTTGTGCGTGCTTGGGTTGCACTCGGTTATCCGATGAGAGAGGGGCTATAACTGCAGCTCTCTGGAACAGATGAAAAGAAATCAGCTCCCTTTTTATTTGAATATTGAGGGGTGGGTATTCTTGCTGAAAATTCTAACCCAAAGGGGATAAAAAAGAAAGAACAACCCCCGGTGTTCCCTCCTGATGGGGAGAGGCAAATAAGAGGTATGTTTCCGAAGCACTTTTCAGATCCTAAGTCCATTGGGGAACCTATAATTCCATTGGGGAACCTATAATTCCATTGGGGAATCTATAATTCTCTTGGGGAACCTGTAATTCTATTGGGGAACCTACTGGAACGGTTGGATCTGATCTGTCCCCATGACTCCTCCGTTTTGGACATTTCTGCTGTTTTGGTAGCTCAGAATGGGGCAACACAGTGGACTCTGCCCCCCACCCCGGGGCCACTCAACGTTCCTTCCACCCCCGCGCCGGGGTGTTGCATAAGGGACCTGAGAGTGGCCACAGAGCAGGGCACGGAGGTCTAACCGCCACACGCACAGTTCAGGGAGCCCCCTTCTCCCCAAACTCCGGTCCGCGTACCCTTTTCTTGACCTTCCCACATTCCCTTCACATCATCCAGAACAGCCTTCACGTTCCTGTCTCCCCACGCCCAGTCTCTTACAGGACGGCCAGCCAACGTCCACTAGGTAGGACAGCCATCCGCTGGGAAGAGCTGGAGCCTGCGGGGACCTGGCTGGATAGGTATGGGGGATCCTGGCCAGTGCCCTAGTCCCCGGGCCCCCCATGGCAGTCCCCCGACTCTAAGCACCCTCACTCTCCTGCTGCTCCTCTGTGGATATGGTAAGGAGGGGCTAGGGGAGGGTGTGGGGGCCCTAGAAGGCAGGCTGCTCTCAGGGTGGGCATGTGGGCATGAGGGAGTGAGAAGAAGGGTGCCAGGGGTCACCCCCACTCTCAAGCAGGAATATACTATTTCCCATTCCGCTTGGGGACGGGAAGAGCTATAGCGGGCTCATTCATTTTAGCTAAACTGAGCGAGGACAGCAGTAGGGAGCTGGGGGCTGGGCCTTGAGCCTTCAGTGGTTTCAGGAGGGGCTGGCATCCCCTGATGAGATGGGGGGCGGGGGGGCAAACTCCGATAGAGCGGGGCTCTGGGCACCATCTCGCTCCTCCCGCGTCTGCCCCCAGCTCACTCTCAGTGCAAGATCCTGCGCTGCAATGCGGAGTACGTGTCGTCCACCTTGAGCCTCCGAGGCGGGGGCTCCCCCGGGGCGCTCCGAGGGGCCGGCGGCGGGGGCCGGGGCGCCGGGGGCTCCAGCGGCCTCTGCCGGGCGCTGCGCTCCTACGCGCTGTGCACGCGGCGCACGGCGCGCACCTGCCGCGGGGACCTCGCCTTCCACTCGGCGGTGCACGGCATCGAGGACCTGATGATCCAGCACAACTGCTCCCGCCAGGGCCCCACGGCCCCGCCCCCGGCCCGCGGCCCCGTCCTGCCCGGCGCCGGCCCCGCGCCCCCCTCGGGCCCCGCCGCCCCCGACCCCTGCGACTACGCGGGCCGCTTCGCCCGGCTGCACGGCCGGCCCCCCGGCTTCCTGCACTGCGCCTCCTTCGGGGACCCCCACGTGCGCAGCTTCCACCACCACTTCCACACGTGCCGGGTGCGGGGCGCGTGGCCGCTGCTGGACAACGACTTCCTCTTCGTCCAGGCCACCAGCTCCCCCGTGGCCCCCGGCGCCAACGCCACCGCCACCCGCAAGGTCAGGACCCGGTCGCTCCCGGGACCCTCTCCCGGCGCCCAGCCCAGCCCACTGTCCCCGGGCGAGGCTCCCATCCCGCGTCTCCCCAGCCCCCGCCCCGCCCTCTCCGCCGTCACCGCGTCCTGCAGACACCGCTCCTGTGAATCCCTGTCCCTCGGGGAGGGGGGGGGGTCCGCTCAAGTTCAAAGCCACTGCAGACAGTGGGGAGGGGAGAGCCGAGAGCCCTGGGGCGAGGGGACTTCTCCTTCCCCTGCGGGAGCTGCTGAGACTGAGGCCAAGGGGAGAGGGGGCTGAGCAGGGATGGGGATGGGGGAGAGGGGGGACCCCGCCAGGCCTGGCAGGAGAGCCCGTCGGAGGCCTGGCTGCGGGGCGAGGGTGCCCGGCCGCGAGTGAACCGCCTCCCTCTCGCCCTCCAGCTCACCATCATCTTTAAGAACATGCAGGAGTGCATCGACCAGAAGGTCTACCAGGCGGAGGTGGGCAACCTGCCCGCCGCCTTTGAAGACGGTTCGGTCAACGGCGGGGACCGGCCGGGGGGCTCCAGCCTCTCCATCCGCACGGCGAGCCCCGGGAGCCACGTGGAGATCCGGGCGGCCTACATCGGCACCACGGTGGTCGTGCGGCAGGCGGCCGGGCAGCTCTCCTTCGCCATCCGGGTGGCGGAGGACGTGGCCCGCGCCTTCTCGGCGGAGCAGGACCTGCAGCTCTGCGTGGGCGGGTGCCCCCCGAGCCAGCGGCTGTCCCCCGCCGAGCGCGGCCTCCGGGGGGCGCTGCCCGCGGACGCTGCCCGGCGGCTGTGCAAGGAGGGGCTGCCGGTGGAAGACGCCTACTTCCATTCCTGCGTCTTCGACGTTCTCATCTCTGGGGACCCCAACTTCACCGTGGCCGCGCGGGCTGCGCTGGAAGACGCCCGCGCTTTCCTGCCGGACCTCGAGAAGCTGCACCTCTTCCCCGCCGACGCCGGGGCCCCCCTGGCCCCCGCCGCGCTCCCAGCCCCGCTGCTTCCCGGCCTCTTGGTTCTGTGGCTTTTCGGTCAGTAACTAGGCCCTGAGCCCTGGGTTGGGCTGGACATGACTTGGGGATAGAGATTGGCAGGGACGAGCAGAAAGAATCGCTGAAGGACCCTGGCCGGTTTGGCTCAGTGGATAGAGCATCCGCCTGCGGACTGAAGGGTCCAGGGTTCGATTCACGTCAAAAGCACACGCCGGGCGGACTCGATCCCCAAGCGGCTGTGCAGGAGGCAGCCCATCAGTGATTCTCTCTCATCATTGATGTTTCTATCTCTCTCTCCCTTCCTTCACTGAAGGAAAGAGTCACTGAAGGAAACAGTGGGGACTGGGAGACACGTGAAACAATGACATTTATCCAGAGCTAGACAAGGCTGCGGCCAGCGGTGGAAGGAAATGATCGTAGAATAAGGATTCTGGGTCAGGTTTCTGCATCCCAGACCCCCTTAGGGACTCTGCACCACCAGTTTCCCTGGTCCCCTTTCCAGTCGGTGAGCTGCCCCAGTCCATCTGCTCCTGAGCTCACCCCTACCTACCAGCTTAGAGGTTAGAGTGGCCCTGAGGATCCCTAGAAAACGGAAAGGTTGAGACTTTTAACAGGAAAGAACTGAAAGAGGAAAACATGATCATTACCCATAAAAACACAATGGTTTCCTCCGAGGAAGAATGGTTCCGGAAAGGAGTTTATCTGATGAACATCAGAGGGCGATGTGTTTGGCTTTCTGGGTTCAGACGTGAAGGGGAGGGGCGGGGGGGGGTGTCTGGATCTTAGTTGAAAGGAACCTCTGCCCTCGGAGAATGGCACAGGCAGGAAAGAAGCCACCACCCCGCCCCCAGCTCACCCGCTGTTAAAGCTGTGGGTGGTCACTGTCCTCGCTGCCTGCGCGGGATCTCTTCACCGATGCTCGAGTGAGTAAAGACCAGGTGCTCACAGAGGGCGCAGGGGCATCAGACACTGCTTCTGCCCTCGGGAAGGTCACAGGCTCCTAGAGAGACTGGGGAGCGGGTGCTACTCACTGCATTCTACAGCACTGGGAGATCTGCCGGGAAGAGGGCTGGAGAGACATAATAATAATAATAATAATAATAATAATAATAATAATAGGTATAGAGGAGATGGGATTGGAAGAGACCTTAAAGGTCGGGTAGGACTTGCATTGGTAAGGGCCTTCCAGGCAATGGCAACCTGAGTGAAGCATAGATTCATGATTCAGTGAAGCAACCAGCGACCTGGGCAGGAAGTAGAGGAATACCAGGGTACGGTGGGCAGAGGACAGATTGTGAAGCGCCTTGAGAGCGGAGCCAAGGAATTAAATTCAAATAAATTCATTGATGGGGGGCTTAAAGCCTGTCAAGCAATGCTCTGAACTCAGGTTGTTGTGTTGTGAATCCTCATCTGAGGATATTTTCCCACTGCTTTTCAGAGAGGGTGAAAGGGAAGGAAGAAAGGAGAGAGAGAGGGAGAGAGAGAGAGAGAGAGAGAGAGAGAGAGAGAGGAGACATATCAATTGGTTGCCTCCTGCACATACCCAACCGGAAATCGGACCCGCCACCCTTCAGTCCCTGGGCTGACACTAACCATTTAGCAGCCAGGGCTGTTCTATACACTTTTAAATTATTAGTTTATTTAATCCTCACAGCTCTCTAAGGAAGGTAATATTTTCATCTCTATTTTTACATAAGGGACCTGAGGTACAGGAAGATTTAGCAACTCGCCCACAGTCATGCAGCTAATAAATGGTAGAGCCAGAAAAGGAACCCAGGCAGTTCAGCTCTACAGCCTTAACTAGTAACCGCTAGACCAGCGGTTCTCAACCTGTGGGTCGCGACCCCTTTGGCGGTCGAATGACCCTTTCACAGGGGTCGCCTAAGACCATCCTGCATATCAGATATTTACATTACGATTCATCACAGTAGCAACATTACACTTATGAAGTAGCAACGAAAATAATTTTATGGTTGGGTCACAACATGAGGAACTGTATTTAAAGGGCCAGAAGGTTGAGAACCACTGCACTAGACTGTATTGAAGAGGAATCGGAGAGCCACTTGCCTTTGGTTGGGAAGCTGGGCAGAAAGGGGAGCTGTGGCAGGGCTGCCACCACAGAAGCGACCTCTTCTTCTGTCACATGAAACCCCAAAGGAGAGCGGGCGGCCGGGGGAGCCCGAAGTTGAAGGAATCTAGTTTGTAGAAGAGAAGACTAGAGAATAAAAGCTATTCTCGTTCAGGTCTAAAGCTGCTCTGAACAAAACGACTTAGGAGGTACCTTTTATATTCAGTACGTCCCCCCTCTTTTCCTGGGCCTGTCCCTCACCTACTCAGGTGTTGACACTTATGTCGCCCCCCTTCTCTCAGCCTCACCCACCTGCCCATTCTCCCCAGAACACATCTACACACTGGCCAGTGCCTACCAGGCAGGGTGGCTATCGGTCTGCCATTCCAGATTTCTTTTGCAATTCCCCACCCCCGGCTCCTCCTCTCCACCTGCTCTAAGGACCACAGCCGCTCGGCCATTCCATCAGAGCACAGTCTCATTTCTGAAATGACCTTCGGTTGATCTAGAAAGCAATCTGTTCTAATGGGAGGAAATGGGAAGAAAAACATCTAGGGCTCTCCCTTCCCATTCAGATAACAGGCATTTTCACTCAAAACATCTTTTTAAGAAACTGCTCCTTATATTGGTTCTCTTAACTCACCGGAGTCACTTTACCTCTCCGATTTGGGAATCGCTAGTAAATTAAGAATTTTATAGCCAACTGGTGAAAGCAATGGTTTAATGACACCTGTCAGGTAACCCTGCTTCCTTTGCCCACATTTAGGATTATCCCTCTTACCAATGCAGGACTTGAAAAGGGGTAGGTCAGCCTTCAGACTGAGAGTTCCGGGTTGGATTCTGGTCAAGAGCACGTAGCTGGGTTTCAGGCTCAATCCCCGGCCAGGCTGGTCAGCACAGTGCAGGAGATGACCGATTGATGTGACTCTTGCACATGGATTTCTCTCACTCTCTCTTCTCCTCCCTTCCACTCTCTCTAAAAATCAATGGGAACATATCCTTGGCTGAGGATTAACAAAAAAAGGGGGGGTGAGGGTAAGGGAGTCATTCAAAATAAGCACTTGAAAAGATGGTCCACATCTTTGTCACCAGGGAAATGCAAATCAAAATAAAACCACAAAGAGAAAATACTACACACGTTAGAATGGTTACAATGTAAAAGATTTGACCAGGTCAACTGTTGGCAAGGTGTGTGGCTCTCAGACTCTGCTGGTGGGGATGTGAAATAGTATAGGGTGTCCCAGCAAGATTTGAATTTTGCCTGAGCATTAACAACAACAACAAAAAATAAAAGCCTAATTTTACTTGCTTTATTGAATCAGATTCTAATATCTGTTGCCCTTTGATTTGAATCCCTTCAATTTGATAAGCATTACCAAGTACCAATGATGGCCCAGGAGCAGGGACAATGAAGACCAATGAAGACCACGGCTTTGCGTATGTGCCAGCAAAGCCGTGGAGGCCATTTACCCGATGTGCTATTCCATACATAACCCTATACTGTATACTTTATGAATCAATAAAAAAATTACAATTTTTAATTATAAATCTGTGTTTTCTATCAAAATTACTTCTTGCGTGAATTTTGGGACACCCTATATGACCACTTTGTAAAAACAATTGGGCAGTCTTTTTAAAAGCTAAGTAAACACTTACCATACAGTTGAAACATTCCACTCCCGAATATTGACCCAAGTGAAACGATAACATGTTTCTGTGCAAAGACTTGCATACCAATCTGTCCATAGTCGTCTTGTTTGAAATAACCCAAAACTGGAAGCAAGCCAAATGTCCCTCAGTAAGTGAATGGATACACCGATTGTGGTAAACCCATACAACAGAATACCACTAAGCAATAAGATGAAATAAACTACGGGTCCACACAACATGATGAATTTCAAAATAATAATGCAAGTGAAAGAAGCCAAACAACAACAAAAAGGAGTACTTACGGTATGCTTCCATTTATATAAAATGATAGAAATTGCAAACCAATATAAAGTGACAGAACAGAGATCAATGGTGGCCTGGGAAGGGGTAGAGGGAGGGTGGGAAGGAGGAATGGCCAGCGTGGCTCAGTGGTTGAGCAGCAACCTATGAACCAGGAGGTCATGATTCAATTCCCGGTCAGGGTCAGGGCACATGCCCAAGTTGCGGGCTCGATCCCCAGTGAGGGGTGAGCAGGAGGCAGCCAATCAGTGATTCTCCCTCATCATTGATGTTTCTATCTCTCTGTCCCTCTCCCTTCCTCTCTGAAATCAATAAAATAATTTTTTAAAAAGGGGTGGGGGGAGGATGGGAGCGGGCTGGAAGAGGTTAATGGGGGGGGGGGAGGACCTATGTAATACTTTCAACAATAGAGATCTTTTTTTAAAAATAAACTGGGGGTGGGGTGAATGCCCACAATACAAAAAGATATTTTACCAAAAAAAAAAAAAGAAAAAAAAAAAATGGGGTGGGGGCATGAGGAAACAAACATTTGGGAGTAACATGTTCATTATCTTGAGTGTAGTAACAATTTCAGGGGTGTACACATGTCATAATGTTGCAAAAGACCAAAGAAATACCAAGCACGCTTCCTAGAGAAAGGGAGGGACCCCGTTTATTAACACTAGTGGACTCCGGGAATAATTTCCAAATCAGAGTGAGTAACATGCAGAGAACCTGCCTATATATATCCCGCTGGGGTCTTTGTCTTGCAGATATGGTTCCGCCCCCTTGTGGGCTTACAGGAAGGCCCAGGTGTTGGGGGTCCCCAGGCCATATCCGATGATCTGTCCTGAGGCCAGCAATAATGACCTCCCCCCACCCCACCCCCGCAGTGCATTGTTCACAGTTTTTATGGCCTGACACGCCTTGCAAGACCAGTTTCCTCCTCAATAAAACATGAAATGATACACTTCAACTATGTGTAGTTTATCATACATCAATTATACCCAATAAAGCTGTAGATTTTTGTTTGTAAGTGGGTAACCAGCTTTCCCTCTTCCTCTGATGGATCAGACAGAAGCTTAGAATGACCAGAACATGGAAAGAAATACAGCACCGACTTTCCTCCTCCTAGGAACACACAGAAAAGAAAAAGATGACGGGGAAGGGAAGAGAATATCTAATGATTTTATATTCTCTCTTCTAATTCTTGTCCTAAGGACCACATTTCTTCCTCCAGATTGTCAGAGACCAGAGAAAGGACATTTCCTGGTTTAAAAACATCTACCCTGTGCCTCATAATTCCGCCTTCCCACTCCACCTACAGTCAGCAGGTGGCGCTGGTGACTAAAAAGAAGTATTCGGGATGAGGAAGGTCTCCAGGAAAAAGAAAATTAATTTCTCAGGTTATCTGACATGTTGCCCATTTGAGAGAAAATATTAATAAGCATTTGGCAGAATTGTCATTTCAGAAATAAATTTAAGATAGGTGCATAGTACACTAGGTAAACTGTTTAAATTATTATAACTTCACAACAGAGTTGTTCAAGACATAAAACAATCAAAATACACTACTTGGCTCCACATTTACACAGTGATAATAATGTAAACAGCCCTAGCCAGTTTGGCTCAGTGGATAGAGCGTTGGCCTGTGGACGAAAGGGTCCCGGGTTCAATTCTGGTCAAGGGCACATTCCCGGGGTTGTAGGCTCGATCCTCAGTGGGGGGCGTACAAGAGGCAGACAATCAATGATTCTCCCTCATCATTGATGTTTCTATCTCTCTTTCCCTCTCCCTTCCTCTCTGAAATCTATAATAATAATAATAATAATAATAATAATAATAATGTAATACTGTCCACTGATGTAGCCAAAATTGTGATATAACTCTTGGAAGGATGAGGTAAAAGAAAAGGGAAGGCAGATATACAATGGGATGTAAAATGCTTAAAATTTCAATTACTGTAACAAAAATAGAGTAGGTATGTCTAATGTTTCTAAATTAAGAAATAAAAGAAGAAACATATAGTTTAGAAATATAAAGTAAATAACAGATTAAAAAGCTGAAATTATTGAAAGAGATAATTCAGTAGAGAGACCTGAGATGTGCTACGTTTTGTGTATTAAATACTATATGATTTCAACCACATTATGTTTCCTTATTTTGATTTTTCAAAGAGAGGGTATTTCCACCTTAGCCAGTCCTGAGCTTTCCCCCTTAACTTCTCAAACTTGTGGGCACCTCAACCACTTCCCAGATCCACCCAACTCCTCCCCACCCTCCTCATATACTTCATGGCAAGCTCCTTCCCACATTTTTTCTCAAGGAAAGAGGAAAGTCCAGTAAGTCCAGTTCTCAAAACCAGTGCCAAGAAGCTGCGCCAGCAAGAAGGGGGAACAGAAAACAGGACATTAGAAAATAAAAGTCCTTTCTTCATTTTCCTGCTGCTCCCAAACCAAATTATTCATCATCCTCCTGACAGTTCATAGGAAGGAATAAGTTAAATATGTTTCCTGAGATAAAATTTGTGTTTGAATAGAAGGTGGGTTTTAAGAAAGAGAAAGAGAAATCAGAAAGGAAAACTAGATTCTGCCGCCACTATGAGCTATTTTGGAATCATTCTTTGCTATTGGTTCAAAGAACAAATAATTTTAATATCAAGGGGTTTTTGTTTGCTTTTTAAATATATTTTTATTGATTTCATAGAGAAAGGGAGAAGGAGGGAGGGAGGGAGGGAGGGAGGGAAGGAGAGAGAGAGAGAGAGAGAGAGAGAGAGAGAGAGGAAATGATGCGGGCCCCCCACTGGGGATGCAGCCAACAAGCAGGGCATGTGCCCTGACCAGAATTGAACCGTGACCTCCTGGTTCACAGGTCAACACTCAATCACTGTACCACACCGGCCTGGCTATCAAGGGTTTTGTATAGTCAGTCTTGAAACAGCACTGTTCTTCTACTCATACCTCTAAGACACTAGCTAACTCAGATTTTTAAAAAACCAATCGGCCTCTTCATTTTGCCCTGCTACTCCACCTCATCCCAGCCAAGAACTGAAAGCCCTGTTGCTAAAACTATAGCAACTGAAACGGAAAATGTTCTGCCATAATTTTATTTTCTCTTTGTGAAGGTCACTGACCTTCATCTACCACAACCAAGCCTGCAGCCAGGGAGGAAGACCATCAGCACAGGAGAAGCAACCAAAACCAGAAAGAGGGGCAACGGCCTGGGCTGTGTGAGCAATCCTATGGGTTACCGTTTGCCCTTCTTTAGAACTGTGGAAGCACCTAAACTGTGCCAGGCCATGAGACAACATGGTTCCTATCTTTGGGGAGCTCAGTTTAGTGGGAAGGAATAGTCAGATAAACATAATTACAAGATAAACCATCAATATGCATAACATATAGCCCTGCCGGTTTGGCTCAGTGGATAGAGCATCAGCCTGCAAACTGAAGGGTCCCGGGTTCGATTCAGGTCAAGAGCAGGTACCTCTATGCAGGCTCAACCCAGAGGGCAACCAATCAATGTTTCTCTGTCTCTCCCCCTCCCTTCCACTCTTGAAAAATCAATGGAAAAATGTCCTAAAAATATCCTCAGGTGAGGAATATATATATATATAGGTGCGGGGCGGGGTGTGCGGGGAGCGCCTGGGGAGGGGGCCCCGCCCCGCATCCCTCCCCCCCCCCCACACACATATATATGCAAAACATATAGAAGCATGTCCAACATGCTGTAGGAATACAAAGGTGACAATTAAGTCTAAACAGACGATGACTTAAAAAAATCAAAGTAGAAAGATCTTTGAACCATATAAATCAGATGAATTTTGTCCTAAATTGTGTGAACTTGGGCAAGTCATTTGAACTCTCTGAATCACAATATACACTCTACAAAACATCTGCAGCCTATCTAGTGAGAGTCAATTGCTTGTGCAATTTCTTTCTTTTTTTTTTACATTGATTTTAGAGAGGGAGGGAGGGGGAGAGAGAGACATTGATGGGTTGCCTCCTGTATGTGGGATCAAACCCACCACCTTCAGATGCAGCGGATGATGCTCCAGGCAACTGAGCCTCGCGGCCAGGGCTGGGCAGGTCTTTATAACACACCGTACAGTTGTCTCTATGTTCACTATACATGTTATTAAGAGAGGAAGCATTGTTAACTGTCAGTCTGGATAAAAAACAAAACAACTTTTAGCATGTGGCTTCTTCTCTCAGTCATGAACACCATGTTCCTTTCTCTGCTTCTTTTTCCCACGATCAAAGAATCATCTTTGCCTCTCAGGGAGCCGTTCGGGTCAAGTTTCAAGTCTCAGAAAACCATCTGTGTTTTTGAGACAATTCTTGGACTAAGGATCTTGACAGTACATTCACTTACCCACTGGGTGGCAGGGCTGAGCCAACTGGATTACTGAATTGTGTAAGAAAGAAAAAAATTCTCAGAAAAGGGGAAGTTGGGTTAAGCACGCAATGTCCTGTCTCCCTGGTGCTTATAAACATGAACACCGTCCAATTTTCCCCTCACAGAAAAACAAACCCTCACCCCTCACCGCCTTGCCACCCTCGCTCTGCTACACAATTGGACCGGGGCCTCTGAGGAGAGACCGGTTATGTATGTTACAGGGGAACAGAAGGAACTGAGGTTGAGGTTTAAAAGCAACAATACCAGGTTCCGCATGAGTGGCACACTGTGTGGGAGGCGGTCAGAGGGACATGAGCAGAGCCAGGACGATGGGCCGGGCACAGAAGCTCGCCAGGGCAGGAACCCTGGGAGTCTAGCAGAGGACAATTGCAGGGTGGGGCCTCCCCTCCAGGGTGACCTTTGCTCCCCGAGCATACGGCTGGCCTTGTGGTTTGGACCCCCTTGACCTTTCCTCCCTAGGGGAACATTTAGGCCTCAGTTGTATTTCAGCTCCAGGCCCAGAAAAGCAACACAACCAGAGAAGCAACCCCACGGCTGCCCTCAGGACCAGCTGCATTGGATAAAGCTCTGCCCTGGCGCCCACCAATCAAGCCCAACGCTGAAAGGACACACCTGGAAAGCTGCTGCATATGCTATTGGGATCTTCCCCTGGGACCGCCCCTAAGCTTTCCACCCGTAACCCTTAGGAGCCCAGCTGGTGTGGCTCAGTGGCTGAGCGTAGACCTAGGAAGCAGGAGGTTGTGGTTCCATTCCCAGGCAGGGCACATGCCCGGGTTGTGGGCTTGATCCCCTGTGGGACAGGCAGTCCTATCGATGGTTCGCTCATTATTGATGTTTGTTTCTATCTCTCCCTCTCTCTTCCTCTCTGAAATACATATATATATTAAACCCTTAGGACAGAGGACCCAGGGCACTCTCCCTCCAGGGAGCCTTCCCTTCTCCTGCGTCGTGCCCCCCCCCGCCCCCCGCCCCCAGGTCATTACCATTAGCCATTAGCTTCCACACTCCAAGCTCCAAGGGCCCTTCCTTTACCTCTATAACTTGTATAATCAGCCCATTTCTTCTACAGATTACTGCTTCCATCTCTGTGATTTTATAAATGTTTTAGTCTTGGCTCTGAATTCTTTCCCAGCCAGAACCCAAGTACCGAGGTTGCTGAGCCCAGGTCCGGTCTGACCCCACGGGTCTAACACCAGGTGCCCTTCCTGCCACCCACAGCAATTCTAGTCCAGAGCCACACCCCTATCGATTCAACTTATATTTAATAATAATTGTACTCTATGAAATGTACTCTGCTAGGTGCTATGAAGAAGACAAAGATCTTTTAAACGGACATAGTTCCTTCTCTCTAGGAATTCATTATCTGAGAGAAATGAAATTTACATGCAAGTTCCATGTGAGAAATATAAACAATATGCTATGGAATCCCCCGAAGAGAATGAAATCCTCTTGGTTACAAGGCAAAAGATGAGGGGATCGGGAATCAAGAAAGATTTCAGAAAGGAACAGTCGTTTGGCCGTCCACCAAGAAGCAGAGACGGGAGGAGGGCCCAGCATTCCAGGTAGAGAGGAAAGCATAAACAAAGGCAGAGAAAGATGTATTGGAGGAACAGTGAGTACTCAGGTTTGGCTGAGGTATCGGGTACATGCAAAGGAAATAGAGAGAAATGAGACTGGACGTTTTGTTGTGGGCAATTTGTGAAGGCTTTTCGTGGCAAGTCAAAGCGTGTGAAGTTGACTCAGTTAAACAGTGGGTTTGGGAGCCTCACGGGAATAGACAGAAACTCAATTTTGATAGATTTAGTCAAGGTCTATAGATTATAGCGTAAATATCAGTTAAAAGCTATTAAAATAATCTAGGCAAAAGTAACAAGGACATGAATCAGAGTGGTGGGATAAGAGATAAGAGATAATTCTAGAATCACTAGAAAGGTAGCTTTCATAGAATCGGGCAGTTGACTGGCTGTGGGGATGTCAGAGGAAGGAATCAGAGGCCATTCCTGGATTCTAAGCCTTGATAACAGAGGGAATGCATAACGGTTCCCTTAAAAGAAACCAGGGAAGCCCGGCTGGTGTGGCTCAGTGGTTGAGCATTGACCTATGAACCAGGAGGTCACGGTTCGATTCCTGGTTGGGGCACATGCCTGAGATGTGGGCTCGATCCCCAGTGGGGAGCATGCAGGAGGCAGCTGACCAAGGGTTCTCTCTCATCATTGATGTTTCTACCTCTCTCTCCCTGTCCCTTCAGCTCTGAAATCAATAAAAAAATATTTAAAAAAAGAAACCAGGGAAGAACTGAATTTGAACACGGGGGCAAGATTCTGAATTCCATACTGGACAAGTTAAATCTGAGATGCCAGCCGGAATTTTGGAGACAGCCTAAAGGGATAGTCTAGATTTCTACATGAGTGATGTACAAATGGGCAAACTGAAGTACAAAGCTTGAAGGAAAAAAAAGCCGGGGGGTGGGGGGAGAGGCAGGAGAAGGGCCAAAAACAAGCCCTTAAGAAAAGCTTTCAGGGCCACAGAAAAAAAGAAATTACTAGCAAAGGAGAAAGGATAAAGTCCAAACGCAAGAGGAATGTTTAAATTTTTAAGAGATGGCAGTTTTCAAATTACATAGGAGTCAAGGGGAATGAGGCCTAAAAAAATACTCTAGTTTCCCATGAAACCTTGAAAAAAACTGTCTCAGTGGCAGCAGAAACCACACTAAAAGGGACAAGTTTAGTCAACAGAGAAAGTGGTATAAGTTGGATAGTAAAGAAAAGACAACAGATGGGGTGATAGCAGAGAAGGGATTACCTTTTGTTCATATACTAAGGCCACTTTAAGAAATATCTTAAACGAGTCAGCAATAGATCTGAACAAATTAATTCATCTCCTCTCCCCAGCTTTCCCTAAAGTTGGGGGACTCCTAGATCTCTGATCTTTCCTCAATTTAGTAGGACAATGGGTCCCCCAAACATGAAATGTGGTCTTCCAGGTGAGTTTTTTTTTTTTTTTTTAATTCAGGTATAGTTGACACACAGCATATTAGTTTCAGGTGTACAACATAATGATCCAATATTTTTGTATATTGTGAAATGTTCACCACAATAAGTCTAGTTAATGTCTATCACTGTACATAATTATAGCATTTTTTCTTGTGATGAGAACTTTTAGAATCTATTCTCTCAGTAACTTTCAAATATGAGATACAGTACTTTTAACTATAGTCACCATGCTGTACCTTATATCCCCATGACTTGTTTTATAACTAGAAGTTTATTCCTTCTGACTTTGTTTACCCATTTTGCCCAACCCCCAACCCCCACCTCCAGCAACCATCCATCTGTTCAGATGAGGTATTTTTAATAATTAAAGCTAAAGTAGGCCCTGGCGGGGTAGCTGGCTGGTTAGAGCGTTGTCCTGATACACCAAGGTTGTGGGTTTGATCCAGGTCAGGGCACATGCACGAATCAACCAATAAATGCATAAATAAGTGGAATGACATTTCTCTCTCCAATCAATCAATAAACAACATTTTTTTTTAAAGCTAAACTTAAATAAAAGACACCCTCACAAAGCCTCCTAGAGACAACTCTAGATTAAGTATTAAGAATCCTGGTTTTGGCCTGGCCTGCATGGTTCAGTGGTTGAGTGAACCAGGAGGTCACGGTTCAATTCCCTGTCAGGGCACTAGCCCAGGTTGCAGGCTAGATCCCCAGGGTGGGTGGCAGGAGGCAGCTGACCGACGATTCTCTCTCATCGTTGATGTTTCTATCTCTCTCTCCCTCTCCCTTCCTCTCTAAAATCAATAAATATATATATACATATTTTTTTAAAAAAAAGAATCCTGGTTTTGAAGAGTGGCTCCACCAGTTACTAGTTTCATGTCTTAGGGCAAGTCCTTTAATTAAAATAATGCAACTGGTTTAGAAAAAAAGACAGCTAGAGTCCCCTTTAATTCTTAACGTTTTAAGTCTTGTCTGAATCCTTTACAGTGAACATCAAGCAAGATACTGTGTGAAAGCCCTGAGGCAGGACCACACATTGGAAAGAGTACATACAGTACTTTATAGATCAGACGCACCTGGTTCAAGCTCTTGCTCTACTTAACGAAATCTGTGACCTCAGGCAAATGACTTAACCCCAAGCCTGATTTCATCAACCCTGAGCCACAAGGTTATTCTAAGAATTAAATGAAATAATCTAACCTTAAATCCTTTCTGGAACAAGATGACAGATGAATTTATTGCCAACGTAAGAAACACTCAAACTTGTAGCCAAACTGATGACAGTTGCTGGGAAGCAAAATCTCAACGGATCGAGAAAATGCTCTGGAAAATAGTTTTGCACCTTATTTTATAAATTACAGTCAAAAGAGAAGGCGGAAATGGATTACATGACATGTATTGGTGATAGATTAGGGAGGTAGGAGAAAGCAAATCGGCAGCTGGTGAGACCTCTGGGATTAGATAAAAAGTAAAATGATAGACACTTCTTTTACACAGGTGGGTACAGGATAGTTAACAGTCAACAACATGATAACTTTAGCAGTGAGGGGATCTGTGGCCCCGAGCTACTCTGACATTCCAAAGGAATGTTATTATAGATGCAAATAGACAATAGACAGGTTCAGTTAAGGTAAAGACTGAGTTTTGTTGGGGAAGATTCTAGCCAAGGACATGACCACCTGCCATGTACTGCTTAAAGAGTTTTAATTTCAGACCATCATCTTATGTGGTTACTTTAGGTCTGGAGTTTGTAAGGCTGCCGTGCAGGCCTTGCCTGAGCTTGTCAGGTTTAGTATGTGGCCCCTCTTCATCCGCATTCTAAATAAAAAATAATTGAGATAATTACATAAAGTACTTGGTCCTTACAGGTGCTCAATAAATGACAAAAAAAAGTCATTTTGAACTCAAAATGCTACACAATTATTAATGTGTTCTTATTTATCTATAAGTTGGAGGCCGTCTCAATCCCACACTCTCTTTCAAACCTCTATTTGCCTCTCTCTAACATGACATTCCCTAGGGGAGTGGGAAAGGGGGGTGGTTAGTTAAGAGTAAAAGGGCCCTGGCTGGTGTGGCTCAGTTGGTTGAGCGGTGTCCTGAACTCTGACAGGTCACTGGCCGGATTCCTGGTCAGAGCACATACCCAGGTTGATCCGATTCCTGGTCAGAGCACATACCCAGGTTGATCCAGGGCGTGTACAGGAAGCAACTAATTGATGTTTTTCCTCACATCAATGTTTCTCTCTCCTCTCCCTTCTTCTCCCTCTAAATTCAATTTAAAAAAAAGAGAGAGTAAAAGGGAAGCTTACTCTTTGTGAAGGTGACAGGAGTGATCAAAAAGACAAAGAAAGGGGTTTGTTTTCCCTTAGGAGCTAGGAGTCTTTAGAGTTCTTGAATGTTTGTCAGGCCAGAGGTTAAAGACAAGAGAAATGCAACCAGTCCCTCGTCTGACTGGTACCAAGTGCTGGGCGCTTCGCCCCCTACTCAGCCTCCTCCAGTCAAGCAAACAAGTCCCCACCGCGTTTCCTATTGGCACTGGGACTGACGAGGGTGGGGAGGGAGCAGGTAGAGACGATCGAACTTGCAGAACTGCTGGACGTAGCCCTCACTTTGCTGCTTGCTCCTCCCGGATCTGCCCCTTTTCTCCCCCGCACCCCACAAGTGTTTGCACCCTGTTTTCAAGACAGGAGTTTACAAGGTTTTTTCTTCCTCCCAGCCAGGAACTGAGAAAGAGGAATCCGGGGGCAGATTTTTATCTGAATTCCAGGCTATTGGGTGAAAGGTCGCGAACAACTCTGTCCAGGAGGGTTCCCTTCCAGAACATGCCTTGGCTGCAGGCCTGGCTGGCAGCTGCTGCCAAACCGAAATAGTTTTTTGGCATTTAAGGAAACCCAGACATTTCACAGAGCAAACAAGAGGTCTGTACTGAAAGAAAGAAGAAACCGAAGCCCAAGAGAGGAACTTAGAGCAAGAGAGAATCGTATTAAATTTTTTAAAATTAAAAAATTCAATACTTCATAGGTGTGCCCAAATACTTCCCTTTTTCTAAGATGTCCCAACTCAACACCACCCTGATCGACTAATACTTCTTTCATCCCCTCAAAATGTACCTAGTTACATATCACACGTTATCTAACAACAATGATTTGTGTATTTCTTTGTAATCATTTTGATGTTTCATTTTATGTACACTTTCATACCCAATCAAACTAAAAATTCTCCCAGAGCCATAATATTGAATTTAAAAAAAATTTTTTTTAGTGAAAGTCACACCTTTGCTACTCCAGATAATTCAAGGAATATTGTGACTAACCCAAAACAACTCAGGCCTCGTTGGTTAACTTTCTAGAACAGGGTGTTGCCTCTAACTCATACACCCTAAGGATCGACATGTTCCCTTTATTGTTCGTGGGAATTGATGCTGTGTGTGTGTGTATATATGTATGTGTTGTGTATGTATGTGTGTGTGTGTTTCCAACAGTCTTGATGCCCGATTCTTGGGCTTGCTTAATACTGAGGTTGAATTGTAACTTGTTAGCCTTAGGATGTCAACCGAGTTAGGAGGTTTGAGGAAGAAGGATTCTTAACAGCAATGAAAAGCCTTTTTTTTTGCTGATAGGGTAGAATTTCTGTATGTTCTAATGCTTTTTACTCACTTCCTCATCTCAATCTTGGGGACATTATCTTCCTCTTTCTAGTACAAGAAATGAGGTAATAATCACCTGATGCCCGACAGGAACCTGAGGGGCTCAAGAATCAAGGAAAAGGTGAAGAATCCCAGCAACTGTGCATGCAAATTTTTCTCATCACACTTGTAAGTTCTCAGGAGTCAGCTCCTGACCTAAGGCATTTCATGGCCAGCCAGGGAGAGGCCCATCTGACAGACAAACCGAGGGAGGAGATAGGGTCTCCTTTGGTTTGACATATCACCTTCTGATGACCCTTCTGTCTTCTATTTCCTTTCTTACTAATTCAAATAGGTTAGGAAAAAACTTTTAAAAGAGAGAAATTCTTCCTGCAAATAGGAATATGACCATCTCGTCCACTAACACTTTGGTTATAAACAAGAGAACTTTCCTGTGTTTAAAAATATATATATTTATTAATGAGAGAGAGAGAGAGAGAGAGAGAGAGAGAGAGAGATATCAAGTTCTTGTTCCACTTATTTATGGGTCCATTGGTTAATTCTCGTACATGCCCTGACTAGGGATCAAACCCACAACCTCGGTGTATTGGGACAATGCCCTAACCAAGGACATACCAGGCCAGGGCGAGAACTGAGAACTTTCCTGCTTTTAACTACCTTCCAGCCTGGGCGCGGGGTAGGCCACAGATTTAGGAACACGCCTTTGATTAATGATTTGAAGAGGCGATGAAGACCAAAAAGAAGCGAAAGTAACCCAGGAAGAAAGGGAAAAGAGTGAACCATCCGTTCTTGCCGCTTTCCTGGAAAAGCAACGAGGGAGATAATGAGAACCTAAGGGTCACGCCTCCGTGAAGAGGTCCGGAGGTAGTTGGGGAAGCAGACACAGTGTTCCCCAACTTTGCAGGTAGGAACTGCAGCGATGAGGGATCAGCAACAGGATGTGAACACGCCCTGACTGTTTCCGTTCCAGAGAACAGACTGCAGGGTACGGGTGAAGAACAGGGTACAGGGATGAAGAACAGCACAGGCCTCCAGCCCGGAGCCCCGAGCCAGGAGCGGGGCGGGGGGGATCAGTCCCACACACCCGCTTCCCAAGGACTTGGAAAGAGGTTTAAAACTGGCGGCCCGTTCTCCTTGCCTTGAATGTCTTTGCTTGTTAATAAAGATGCCGACCCGTCCCCAGCCCCCGCTACCGTGTCCTTAGAGCTGCGGGATAGGTTTTCACGCGACCTGCAGCTGGGAATGCGCGGCGCCTCTGCACCCACCGCCCCGGCCGAGGCGAGCGCGAAACTCCCTCCTCAGCACTTTTCCGTTGCCTCCGACCGCGCCCCAGCCCAGACCCGTCCTCGCCCGGCCGCCCGCCCTCCGAAGGCCGCTGGCCCTGGATGCGTTTTAGGGTCAGCGAGGTTCTTCTCTCATGGAGCCTAAGGGAGCCCGCCCCGCACACCCCTCCCCGCACACCCCTCCCTGAAGCCCCTCCCCGCACCCCTCTCCCAGCAGCTACCTTCCAGGCAGCTCCCCGCACACCCCTCCCCGCACATCCCTCCCCGCAGCCCCCTCCCAGACAGCTCCCCGCACACCCCTCCCCGAGGCAGCTGCCGCCACCGCCTCCCCCGCAGCCCCCGCACCCCCTTCCCCACAGCTCCCCCGCACCCCCCTCCCCGCACACCCCTCCCCGAGGCAGCTCCCGCCACCGCCTCCCCGCAGCCCCCGCACCCCCTTCCCCACATCTAACCGCACCCCCCTCCCGGAGGCCGCAGAGCACAACAACCATTTTCCCCGCCAGGAGCACACGGTGTCCCACGCACCGCGGCGGCGTCGCTGATTGGCCAGGCCCTGGTAAACAAGCGGCGGGCAGCCAATGGGAGGGCTGTGCACGAGGGCAGCACGCGCCGCGGGGCTCCGGCGGCGGGGCCGGGGCCGCTATAAAAGCGCGGTTTCCGGCCGCGGCGGCAGCGCCCTGGTTTCTGCGGACTGAGAACCCACCAGCCGCCGAGCCCCGCGCCCCCAGCTGTGCTCCTGTTGGAATCCTTTGGCATCGCCAACAGCTGCCCTTGTTCGGACATCTTTTCCAAAGTTGCCGAGAGTTGCAGAGAGAACTGCTCTTCCGTCCTTTTAAAGCGCCCGTGGATTTAGGGTTTTGTGACCCCCACGACCCGCACTCGTTGCTCCCCAGCCGACCTCGCCCGATCATGGTGGTGTTCAAGAAGATCAAGTCTTTCGAGGTGGTCTTCACCGACCCCGAGAAGGTGTACTGCAGCGGGGAGAAGGTGGCCGGCCGGGTGACGGTGGAGGTGTGTGAGGTGACGCGGGTCAAGGCCGTGCGGGTGCTGGCCTGCGGGGTGGCCAAGGTGCTGTGGCTGCACGGGTCCCAGCAGTGCAAGCAGACCCTGGAGTACCTGCGCTACGAGGACACGCTGCTGCTGGAGGACCAGCCGACAGGTGAGCTCCGGGGTTCTCTGCGGAGGGGGTGGGGGTTTGGGGAGTTGATTTGAGAAGTTTGAAACGAATACATGGAGCTTCTAAATGCTCTAAGTTGCTCCGGTTGAGCGGTTTGTGTTGTGTCCCTATATTTTAAGTTTTAAATTTGCAAACCCCCCCCCCCCAAAAAAAAGGTCAATTTGTCCTATTTCTTAGAGTGATCCTGCGGGATTTTGCCTTAGCTATTTAAAGATTTTTTTTTTTTTGGTATGCATAAGTTACTCTTTGCTGTTTGAGACGATAGCAGCTTAATTTTAAACGTTGCAAGTTTTTGCCCAACAAAATGCATCAGAATTTCTCAGTGAAGAACATAAGGGATGGAAATGGGGGTGCTACAATAGATGGTGTGTGCTGCCCAAGAATTCTTATCACACAGATGAGTTTTAAGTGTAACAAGAAACCTAACGGGTATCGCCTTTCTCTCCCTGCAGGTGAGAATGAGATGGTTATCATGAGACCTGGAAACAAATATGAGTACAAGTTTGGCTTTGAGCTTCCTCAGGGGTAGGTATCAGCCAAGTGCATCTTTGGACTTTTCTATCTCAGGATCTTCCCCTCACTTGATCCTGGAGAGTATTTTTAAATTGTTTCCTTTTTCTTGACACAGGCCTCTGGGAACATCCTTCAAAGGAAAATACGGGCATGTAGACTACTGGGTAAAGGCTTTCCTTGATCGCCCCAGCCAGCCAACGCAAGAGACAAAGAAAAGCTTTGAAGTGGTGGATCTAGTGGATATCAATACCCCTGATCTGATGGTGAGGTTCAGTTTAAGATTCTATTCTCTTGGGTCTCAGGGATGATAAGTCACATGTCTTGGGCATTAGATTGAAACACCTTAGGGGGATTCAAGTTCTAAGTCATCAAGGTGGGAGGGAAAGCTGCCTGCTCTAGGTAAGGGGTGGAAAGTAAAGAGAAGCGTAGAGCCTGGCGCTGGTGTGGTTCAGTTGGTTGGAGGGTCAGCCTGTGCATCGAAGGGTCTCGGGTTCAATCCCCAGTCAGGGCGAGGTCAGGGAGAATTTGGGAGGCAACCGATATATGCTTCTCTCTCCCTTTCTCTTCCTCTCTTCCTAAAAACATAGTCTTAAAAAAAAAAAAGCAGAGAACGTGTCTCCAGAAAGTCTCAAATCAACCCCCTCTCTTCTACATAGGCTCCCGTGTCTGCTAAAAAGGAGAAGAAAGTGTCCTGCATGTTCATTCCTGATGGGCGGGTGTCTGTCTCTGCCCGAATCGACAGAAAAGGATTTTGTGAAGGTAAAAGCCTAAGTCCTGACAAAATAGAAACTGTGGGTTTTGGGGGTGAGGGCAGGGCAGGGGCAGAAGGAAAGTCATCAACTGTACTTAGCATCAGCTTCATCTTTCTTGTTGCTAGGTGACGAGATTTCCATCCATGCCGACTTTGAAAACACATGTTCCCGAATCGTGGTTCCCAAAGCTGCCATCGTGGCCCGCCACACTTACCTTGCCAACGGCCAGACCAAGGTGCTGACGCAGAAGCTGTCATCTGTCAGAGGCAATCACATCATCTCCGGAACCTGTGCATCATGGCGTGGCAAGAGCCTCCGGGTGCAGAAGATCAGGCCTTCCATCTTGGGCTGCAACATCCTCCGAGTTGAATATTTCCTGCTGGTGAGTGGGGCGGGGTGGGCCTGGAGAGAGCGATTGTTCATCTGTCGGAACAGCAGTGGTGTGTTCTCCAGACCTCCAGTCTAACGAACTGCCAACTTCCTTTCTAGATCTACGTTAGCGTCCCTGGCTCCAAGAAAGTCATTCTGGACCTGCCCCTGGTGATTGGCAGCAGGTCGGGTCTGAGCAGCCGCACGTCCAGCATGGCCAGCCAGACCAGCTCCGAGATGAGTTGGGTAGATCTCAACCTCCCTGATACCCCAGAAGGTGAGCCAGACCCAATGTCTTAGCCTAGGGCCTGCTTGGGTGTGTAAAATTGGGACGGTCGGCCATGTCTGGGCCAGGTTTCTCATCCCCAACCTCTCTCTGTCCAGCTCCTCCTTGCTATATGGATATCATTCCTGAAGACCACCGGCTGGAGAGCCCCACCACTCCTCTGCTAGACGACACAGATGGCTCTCAAGACAGCCCTATTTTTATGTATGCGCCCGAGTTCAAGTTCATCCCACCACCTACCTACACGGAGGTGAGAATTGTCATTTGACCACTGCCTTTGTTCCAAACCTCCTATAGGAAGTTGAGTTGGAGGGATTCCTAAAGCGGGGGTTTCTTTTAGTTTTTACCGGAACTAAAATGTTCTCGTTCTTCCTCCCAGGTGGATCCCTGCATCCTCAACAACAATGTGCAGTGAGCATGTGGGAGAGAAGAAGCAGCTGTATCTACTTGTTTCTTTCCGCCTCTTCCTGGACTCTTACTTTTTCAGAGACTCAACAGTCTCTACAGTGGGGTTGGTCCACCCCAGCCTCTGACTCCCCAGCGTAGGAGGTGACCAGCAGGCAGTCTAGTCTCCTGGGCCTTACAGGATGCACACCCATCCTCAGCCAGCCAAGATGTTGTGATGTCGGGGTGTTTGCTAGATGGGTTTCAAAACATAGGCCCATCCCATTTTCTGAGATCGCCTTGAAAACTGAGGCATATTGAGTAGTTTTGAATGGCCTCCTGGCATGGTCTTCCCAAGATTTGTTTGCAGGGGAATATATATATAGATCGTTATAAAGATACCAGATCATGAACGTCTGTATCATGTGGAGCAGAATCAATGTAGCAAACTGGGAAAATGGAAAGGGGGAAAAATCATATTCAAAACTTTGGGAAAAGGAGGTTCTTAAAATCATCCTTGCCCTTTGTAAGCAAAAAAAAAAACACAAAACTCTCCAAAGCTGATTGGGTCTGGACTTTGGAGAGCTGTGTGAACTAAAGGGAAGAAGCTCTAAGGCGGTCTTTGCTTAGAATGTATTCCATCTGGCAGAAAGCATTAATAGCCATGCCCCACCAAAGGTCTTCTAAGCCATTCTCAGAGCCTATTGCACTGTGTTCTGTTGCAAATGTCTTTATATGGGAGAACGTGTTTTTCCTTTCATGTGACTCCTTGGGATTGATTCTGAGGTGATGTGTTTAGCACTTTAGTTCCTGTCATGTTACTCTTTTCTATCTCAAAACGTAAGCTAAAACTGGTCTACTACGTCTCTAGATATAAGCACAAGGACAAAGAAGTTTCTCATGACTGTTGAGACTTTGTCCCAGTGTACAGAATTCTGTAATTCTGGCACTCCAGCTGTCTGAGAGGGGTTGCTGCTACCAGCCTTGCCCACGGTGACTTCTCACCAAACAGAGGCTAGATCGGGATGCCCAGCCCTGGTCAGAGCCTCCGGACGTTGCCGTGAGAAACCCGAGGGCAGGTCTCCACAAAAGCCCCGGCTCCCCTCTCCCGGGTTGGGAGGCGGGGGATGCTGACAGCCCCTCTCACTGCAGCCTTTAGCACTTTGTTCCCCCTCCTGTGTCAGAGCACTGAGCTCCACCCTTTTCTGAGAAAGCATGTGGACTGAAGGTGGTTTAATGTTTTTTTAATTGTGTATCTTTTTGTATGATTAAAAAAACTATATTTTGTACTTAACCAGATATATTTTCACCCCATGTAGGGGATATTCTTTGTAAAAAATAAATAAAGTTTTTTCATGGCAAAAACTGTTTCCTTGTCTGTGCGATGGTATTGGAGAAGTTATTAGAAAGTGTGCCTCGCCCTGGCCGGGTGGCTCAGTGGTTAGAGTGTCATCCCAATGCGCCATGGTTGTGGGTTCAATCCCCCGTCAGGGAATGTACAAGATTCAACCAATTAATGCATAAATGAGTGGAACAACAAACCAATGTCTCCCAATAAATAATAAGTAAACTTTTTTAAAAAGTGTGCCTAAAGGAGTGTTTCTCCTACTTCACAATTCATTCTTGAAAACCCTCGGATTATTGCCTATCGACCCTAATGAATATAGTCAGAAAGGGGGTTGGAGAGCTGGAGAGGGAAGACATTGGCGCTATATTTGGTCTTTTCCAATTCAGTAAGGAACTAGCTGGGATCTGGTGATCTAAGCTAGTTTTCTACATGTATAGTTAATCATTATTAAAGTTCTTCAATTTTGGAGTGCATGAGCTTTTTTTTTTTTATTGAGCTTTTAAAAAACAAGAATATGAGGTTTGTAAGGGGAATTGGTGGGAAAGGTTTACAGTTCCAGATTTTATCATTTGGCTTCATCATGGTTTCTCCCCAGTGTAAACCTGGTTTATATAAAGACAAAATAATTATTCAGGATTTAAGGATTTAGTTAGGAATATTCTTTTTTAAAATTGATTTTTAGAGGAAAGGAGAGAAACATCAATTTGTTCCATTTATGCACTCATTGGTTGATTTTTTTTAAGTGAATGGGTTTTTTGTTTTCTTTATGTATTTTTTAAAATATATTTTTATTGATTTCAGAGAGGAAGGGGGAGGTAGATAGAAACATCAATGATGAGAGAGAATCAATCCCCGATCAGCTCCCTCCTGCATCGAGCCCACAACCCAGGCATGTGCTCTTGCCTGGAATCAAACCTGGGGCTCTTTAGTCCACAGGCTGATGCTCAATCCACTGAGCCAAACCAGCTAGGGCTCTTACTGTATTTTTTAAGTTTATTTCAGAGACAGAGCAGAAGGGAGAGGGGGAGAGAAACATTAATGTGAGAGAGAAGCACCAATCAGCTGCCTCCTGCTTGTCCCCTACCAGGAATTAAGCCCCCAAAACCCAGGCATGTGCCCTGACTGGAATCGAACCAGCGACCTTTTGGTGCATGGGACAACACTCAACCAACTGAGCTACACTGGCCAGGGCTCATTGGTTGATTCTTGTATGTGCCCTGACCTGGGATCGAACCCACAACCTTAGGAAAGTGCTCTAACCAACTGAGCTACCCGGCCAGGGCTTAAATTCTTTGAAGGCTGCTCCCATGTTTTATCTCTGCAATTTGTACCTTTCCAAGCGTATAATCATAATAGTAAATGTTTGCTGAATACTCAACTCCACCCTCATGCCTTAGGATATGTTATGCTTCAGCAGTTCCTATTTCTTCCTTGTAGGGTAATAACAATAGATTGACACCGCGTAATTGCACCTCTAATTGAAATGATCTTTATTATTCCTAAAGGGGTGACTCGGATGGAAACCCTGAAATGGCAGGCCTTAATGTACTTCCGATTTCTGGCTCATTTAAACCTTTGTAGGCAGATCTAGTCCTGGCCGATATTTGGGGTTCGGCTTTTCTGTGGACTTGCACATGCTAATTCCAAACCTCGGATTCCTGGAAATTCATAAAATCCATGTGAATGGAACAGAAAGTGAAATTGAAAAGATTCCTTTCCGCTCCCGTCTTTGTGTGCTTGTGTCTGTTTTTCATTCTCAGTAGCTCTTTCCTGGCTCTCTCTGTTTTTCCTTACCCAGGTGTCAAAGTCTCCAGCTCTTTATAGCCTTCACTTTGACCGCAGCCGCCTCCTTTCCCTGCCTATTCAAGAATTTAGTGGCTCTGCCCTTTTTCAAATCCGAGACCAGGAAACTAGGTCAAAGTTGATGGAAAAGTTTTTTCTGCAGCTGGTTCTCCAGGGACTGGAGAGGTGGCGGAGAACAAGAGCAAGCCAGAGGGCAGACAAAGGATGAAGAGATCATGGAGCACAAAGCTCTATTGTTTGTGTACACAACCTGGCGACTGTACCTGATCTGAGGAGGGGGTGACGGGGAGAGAGTAAATAACATACCCAGGTCTGCTGGAGAGTTGAGCCTTGAAAAGCCAGAACACAGGCATCCCGCCCTGTTACCCACATACCTCAAATCCAGCACTTGCCCGATAGAACATTCTATGATGATGCGGATGTTCTATATTTGTGCTAATGTGACAGCCACGTGGCTACTGAGCTCTGAGATGTGGCTACTGAGACTGAAGAACTGGATTTTTATTTTTGAACTTACTTTGAATTTAATAAGCTTATGGACCAAAAGGGGCCACATGCCAATCTCAGGAGAGGCCCGCATGGCAGCCTTGCAAACTCAGAGACCTAACGTAACCACAAAGGATGGTCTGAAATGAAAACTTTTTAACTAAAAGCAGTTTGTCATGTCCTAGGCTGGGATCTTCCCTGACGTAGATCAATCTTTACCTTAACTGAGCCTGTCTATTGTCTATTTGCATCTATGATAACATATTGGAATGTCAAAGTAATTTTCCTTTTTCCGGACCCCTCAAAGCACAGGCCCTGCTCTTCAGCGGCCACAAATTCCCTCATTATTATTGAGTTCATTGTTGACTGTCTTTTACATCCTGTACCCGCCTAATAAAAGAGGTACAATTCAATCCCAGAGGTTCCCCACTTTGCTTTCTCCGCCTCCCTGATCTATCATCAATGATTTCATCTAGACCACTTACCTCTCCTCTTTTGATTGTGATGTGTAAAATAAAGTACAAAGCTGCCATTCTCCGGAGCATTATCTCAATCCGTTCAGATTTTGCTTCCCAGCAATTGTCTACTGCTTTGGCTCAGATAAACTAAAATAATTCTTCACGGGTCTGAAGGTGTCTTGTGTTGAGAAGCTCCACGTGCTGAGTGATTACCATATTGCACAGCAACATCTGAGGAAGGAACCAAGCAGATACGGCTGTCCACCCCGAGGAAACTCGCCCCTCTCTGAGAGCACAGGAGGGCCCACTGGACTTCTGCTTTTACACACAACTTCTAGGTCCCCCAGAACATTCTCTCTGCGTAGGTTCACGTAAGTGCGCTTCCCTAGGTACTGGCCCAGCTGTTTCTCCACCTAAGTGGGTAGTTATTTGGGGACTTCCTTTCCCATGCTCTTCTCATATGCCTTCTCATTGTTAAAGCACTGTGACGTACATGAACAGCCACTGGAGGAAATTCAGTTCTTAGTATCAGATCCATGAGGTCCAATGTGGTACAGGAAGATTTGAGCAAAGTCAGAAAAAAACTAAAGAAAGAAAAAAGCTAAAGAAAGTAAAACGAACAAGAAAAAGGCTGGTATTTTCCCCAACAAGGGTCCTTGGCTGCCTTGATACCTCTGAACAGACGCGAAACACAAGGATTGAGGCATTGGGGGGCAAAAGTGTGGGGGGAGGATCTGACCAAGCAGCTGGTCAGCAAAAGCAATCACATGGTACCTGAAGGGTGTGAAGTGGGGTGAAGGAGTGACTTTTGTCCAGTTCCTTCAACAGCATCCAGACCTTGTCCCAGTGTCCTTTCCTTGGGCCATCTCTAGGTGACAGAATGCATAAGGTGGATAAGGAAAATATTCTACTGCCCCGTCAATGGCCCAGTCCCTGTCCCAAGTGGAGAGCAGAAACTTTTGTCCCGCTCTCTATTCTGACCCCATGTCCACCTTCATTTACTGAGCTAAAAAATTCCCTCTCGGGCCCTGGTCAGGTGGCTCAGTGGGTTGGAGTATTGTCCTGCACAATAAAAGGTTGTGGGTTCGATTCTGGTTCAGGGCACATACCTAGGTTGCATGATTGATTCCTGGTTGGGGCGAGTACGGGAGGCAACTGATTAATATTTCTCTCTCACATCAATGTTTCTCTGATGTTTCCCTATTTCTCTCCCCCTCTCTCCCTTCCTCATAAAAACATACCCTCTACTGAGGATTTAAATGAATAAAACTCCCTCTCCAGGGCTTCAGGGCCTGGCCCAAAAGATGTGTCAATAGCCTAAGAAAAGTTCAAGGATCGGCTATTAAAGTCATGGTGTTACCTGACTTAAAAAAAAAAAATTGTTATTAATTTCAGAGAAGAAGGGAGGGGGAGAGAGAAATAGAAACATCAATGATGAGAATCATTGATCGGCTGCCTCCTGCACATCCCCTACTGGGTGATCAAGCCTGCAACCCAGGCATGTGCCCTGACTGTGAATTGAACTGTGACCTCCTGGTTCATAGGTTGATGCTCAACCACTGAGCCACACCGGCTAGGCACCGGACTATTTTTAGAAATGGCCCGCACCCAGGGACAGGTTAGAGAATGCGCTCTATGGTTTCCAGGGGTAGGTTATGTAGGGGGAAAATCATCAGTCTTGGAGGCTAAGGGAGGGATGTGGTCAGGGTCTCGTCTCTAGTAGGTGTTAGGTAGGTAGTCGATCAGATCACCTGGTCCAATCAGCCATGGCATCGCGTTGTCTTTTCTGGGCCTGGAGCTGAAACGTAACTGAGGCCTGGATGCTATCTCTAGTTTGACCAAAACTCTGACTCTGGGTGAACGGACCCCAGGCTTTGTTCTTAAGATTAATTGATGCTGATCAGAACCTCATTGTCTCGAGGGCCTAGTGATTAAGGGAGTGGTCCTTCCTGCAAGGGAGTAGGAGGCCAGTGAGTCAAGGTGCTGGATGAGGCCAGTTTGAATCAAAAAGAAAGAAAGGGCCCTGACTGGTTTGGCTCAGTGGATAGAGCGTGGGCCTGCGGACTGAAGGGTCCCAGGTTCAATTCCAGTCAAGGGCATGTACCTTGGTTGCGGGCACATCCCCAGTGGGGGGTGTGCAGGAGGCAGCTGATCGATGTATCTCTCTCATCGATGTTTCTAACTCTATCCCTCTCCCTTCCTCTCTGTAAAAAAAATAAATCAATAAAATAAATCAATAGCCGAGGCCGGTTTGGCTCAGTGGATGGAGCGTCGGCCTGCGGACTGAAGGGTCCCAGGTTCGATTCCAGTCAAGGGCATGTGCCTTGGTTGTGGGCACATCCCCAGTGGGGGATGTGCAGGAGGCAGCTGATTGATGTTTCTCTCTCATCGATGTTTCTAGCTCTCTGTCTCTCTCCCTTCCTCTCTGTGAAAAATCAATAGAATATATTAAAAAATAAATAAATAAATAAATAAATAAATAAAATAAAGAATTCCACTGTACTGAAAGAAAGAAAGAGAGAGAGAGAGAGAGAGAGAGAAAGAGAGAAAGAAAGAAAGAAAGAAAGAAAGAAAGAAAGAGAAAGAAAGAAAGAAAGAAAGAAAGAAAGAAAGAAAGAAAGAAAGAAAGAAAGAAAGAAAGGAGTATAGTGTGGTAGTGAAGCCAATATACCCTGAGCCAAACTATCTAAGTTCAAATCTTACTCCCACCACTTAACAAGCGCTGTGACTTCAGGCCACTTGTTTCCCCTCTGTTTGTTTACCTGCAAAATGGGAGATAATAACATATCAGACGGTTATTGTGAAATTTAAAAATACATGTGAAGTGTTAGAACAATAGCAAGGAAAGTGTCTGTCACCGAAAATGAAAGAGGAGCCATATCCTTCGTGGCCACCACCAGGCATGTCCCAAAAATGCTCTCTAACCAATCAGAAGTAAGGCCGTTCTCTTTGTTCCTCGTGATTCCCTTCCTGTGTTTGGGGAACAAGACAGTCTGAGGAGAGGTCAGTGTATAGAGGCTGATTCAGCCTGGAGTTCATTGTGGTAGGGGACAGGCAGCCCACTGTTGGGACTCCCAACCCCAGGCCAGGCCAAGCCCTCTGCACACCTTTAGCATCTCATGGGATAGTCTGGGAGAACAAGCGTTTTCTCTCTCATACACCCAGTGTGCTTCTCAGGTCTCTAGAACCATCTGGAAATTAACTGAACTTCCTTAACTTTTTAGTACACAACTCCAGAAGGAAACTTTCCACCGTTTGGAGAGAGAAACTGAAGAACAGAGGGTGCTGGGTTACAAGGTGACTCTGAAACACTGGGTCCGGGCTGCCAGTCACTACTTGAGCCAATTCAGCAGAGGCCGGGTTGAATCATACATGAGCGTTTATTCCAATCCTGCCGGCAGCATGGAGAGCAGCAGGTCATCCACAAACATCTGCTGTGCAATCCCCCATAAGCCACCTGCTTATATTGGGCAGGACAAAGATTACATGGGACATTAGGCAGAAGGAATAGGCAATGGGGGCTGGGATGGGACTCCATTGTCTGGGCAACAAGGTTGTTCATCTTTCCTTGATAATAGGCAGTTCTAGGATAAGAATGGATCACATTCCAAGGCTGACTCCCAGGCCCAAGGTTGACTCCCAGATCCAGGGGGCATACAACTCCCAGCCAGGTTAGAATGTGCTTTTTTTAAAAAAATATATTTTATTGATTTTTTACAGAGAGGAAGGAAGAGAGATAGAGAGTTAGAAACATCAATGAGAGAGAAACATCGATCAGCTGCCTCCTGCACATCTCCCACCGGGGATGTGCCCGCAACCCAGGTAAATGCCCTTGACCGGAATCGAACCTGGGACCCTTCAGTCCACAGGCCGACGCTCTATCCACTGAACCAAACCGGTTTCGGCGAATGTGCTTTCTTTAATCAGAATAAAACAACCATAGTTAACAGAGCATGATTAATATTTCTTACAACTAAGAGCTAGTCCCCAATATTCTATTTCTGCCCCTAACAACACTACAAAGAATTCTCAGACTCCTTATCTAAAGGGACTGCATCTCCTTTGATTTTCCCCCTTGAGGTGGACTAGACTGAGTAGCACAAAAACCAGCTGAGGTGAGCCCATTGTGAGCCTATGTAGATTATTCCTGCTTTGTCCTGACCTTCCACTTGGCTGACCCTGCCGTACTCTCCACTGTGCTTGTTACATAAGGAGGGAAGGACGGACAGATTCTGAGGCTGGGATTTTTCTGACTACCAAGTGATTGGTCATCTCCGGGGACAGGAGGAGAAGGGAGGACACGGGGACATAACTGTGAATCCCACGTGCTGCGAGGGCTGGGATGTAAGCCAGGTCTATTCTCCTTCCTTATTGGGAGATGGAGCTGCCAACTACCTCTCCGAGTCAATCAAATAGTTAGTAAACAGGTTCTTGGAAATGTCTGGCTGGGTCCCAGTTTGAATATTTTTAACCTCCTGGACCGATGGACAGAGGGAGGATTTCAACTGCTGGCAGGGAAGGTGGGGTCATGAGAACTGTGCTTCCCTTATATGGTTCTGTGGTGAAAGACCCCTCCTTCTCCACTTCACCTGTCTAAATTCTGACTTCCTCCGTCACCTATCCACTCACAACTAATCGTTTCTTTTTTTTTTAATATATTTTTTATTAATTTTTTACAGAGAGGAAGAGAGAGAGATAGAGAGCCAGAAACATCGATGAGAGAGAAACATCGATCAGCCACCTCCTGCACACTCCCCACTGGGGATGTGCCCGCAACCAAGGTACATGCCCTTGACCGGAATCGAACCTGGGACCCTTCAGTCCGCAGGCCGACGCTCTATCCACTGAGCCAAACCGGTTTCGACAACTAATCGTTTCTTTGTCTCCTTTTCTCCTATTTCTCTCTATTCCTCGTCTTTCATGCTTGACTCACCTTCCAACTCTGAGAAACCTTTGGTTTCTGTTCCAGACCACGAGATGTTAGCTCCATGTCAGCGTCGGTCAGGGAAAGGGTGGCTGGGCAGTGACCTTTGCTTCCAGGGGAAAGGCACAGCCTGCCAGTGGTACCCGGAGGCTTCTCCAGTCCTGCCTCCCCAACCGCTCCTGCGAGCGCATGTACCTCTCTGCCCCAACCCTTGGGAACAGAATTGGAGGACTTGGGAGCCCAGATGTGCACCTCATATTCCTTTGGAAAGTAAAGGAAATGTTAGAGCCCTGTCCCGTGTGGTTCAGTTAGTTGAGCGTCAACCTATGAACCAGGAGGTCATGGTTTGATTTCTGGTCAAGGCACATGCCTGGGTTGCGGGCTCAATCTCCAGGAGGGGGCATGCAGGAGGCTGCCAATCAATGTTTCATCGTTGATGTTTCTCTCTATCCCCTCTCCTTTTCTCTCTGAAATCAATAAAAACATACTGTATATATTTTTTAAAAAGGAAATGTTAGAGGTCAGAGGAGCAAACCAGGGGCCCGTAGGTGGAAACAGCTTGCAGGCATTTAAAAACCTGTACAGTCTCTTCCTAAAAATTTGAATTGGTTATAAACATTTAAAACCCAACTTTTCACTAAAATCAACTGTTCTAGCATCTCTTAAAAAGCAATCAGATTTGAACACACACAGTGTCATGGCATCAAGCTGCTGAAGTTGAAGGGGGCAGGCCCGTTCTCCCCTGCCAGTTCTCACCATCCCCTATTGCATTAAACCACCTGCTTCAACTCCTCTACGCCTGCCTGACCCCGTCTGGTGGTCACCTCTGCTCTGAGTAGAGCTTCTCAATTACTCCTTCTGAAGGACCTTTGAGATGAGGGAGAGTGAACCATTTTCCCAGGACTTCCAGAGCAGCCCACAGTAGTCTGTTACAAGCCAGAAATGTCTTTGAAGTATGTATTTTAGGTTTAAAAAGTGAACATTTTTATTTATGCTATATACTCTATTTATATAGTTTTAGTATAAAAATAATTTATCTCCCCACCAAATCTTAAAAGTAAAATTGGCTCTCTGGACGGTGTGCCATGTGTATTCTGTGGCTCCAAACACTCCTCACCATGTCACCCACGAATAGCCCAGTTCAAGCAGCACAATGCTAACAACAGGAGGCGAAGAGAGGTGTGGAAAGAAAGACATGGGGATGGAGGGGGAGTCGAGGAGAGAAAAAGACTCTCAAGGACACTGAGTCTGAGAGACCAGCTCTCTCTGACCCTAAGTCAACTCTCCTGCCCTGGAGCAGGTCAGCCCCTGAGAAGCTTGTAGACACCCCTGAGGACTCTGGGCAGGTGTCAGAGTGGTGACTCAGAGTGAAAGCAAGTATCAAAACAAGAGCCAGGCCAAGTAAGGGAGAGGTGAGGGACTAAGAGCAGCCAAGTGTGGTCAGACAGGAAGAAAGGTCTTGGGACCAGGAGAGACGTGTGGGCACAGGGAGCTGAGGGCATTTGCCCTTTGCCCCACTGTGCCCGTCTTTGTTTCACTTCCTCTTACCACCCCTGCTTGAGGAAAATGGGTAGAGAGTTATTTTGATCACCTTAAATGAGAGAATTTTTTTCCAGAAAGGCTGCATCTCTGGCCATAGCAGAGCACAGGAGGATAAGCATCAGTGTTATGGGCAGAAATAGAAAATTGGGAACTAGCTATGGTTATGGGAAATATTCATCATGCTCTGATTGCCTTGTTCTGGTTAAAGAAAGCATATTCTAACCTGTCTGGGAGCTGTATGCCCCCGGGACGTGGGAGTCAACCTTGGAATGCGGTCCATCCCCAGTCAAGAACTGACTAATATCATGGAAAGATGAACAACCTTGTTGCCCAAACAATAGAGTCCCGCGCCAGTGCCTCCCTCCCCCCAGCCCACTTTGCCTACTTCTCCAGATTCCTGTTTACCCACGTAATCTTTGTCCTACTGATATAAGCACCTGGCTTATGGTGGGGGCAGAGCAGATGTTTGTGGGTGACCTGCTGCTCTCCGGTACTGCCAGCAGTTTTGGAATAAAGGCTCACACAAGATTCAACCCTGTCTCTGCTTAATTGGCTCAACCTGTCTCTGCTTAACACGCAGCCCAGACCCACTGGTTGCTCAGTTACACCAGGGCTTGGGATTTTATCTATTTTCTCCAAGATAGAAACTACCCCAGATCAGTGTCCCAGGCTTAGGTGAGTTCGTTTCCCCCATCCCTTTCGTAAGGCAAAGACTGGCCTAACTAATCTCCCTCCTGTTCTAATACTGTCCATGCTGCCCTGTGTATAACAAAGAGGGTTAGATGCCCGGCCAGCATGGCTCAGTGGTTGAGCATTGACCTATGAACCAGGAGGTCACGGTTCGATTCCAGGTCAGGGCACATGCCTGGGTTGTGGGCTCCATCCCCAATGTGGAGCATGCAGGAGGCAGCCAATCAATGATTCTCTCTCATCATTGATGTTTCTATCTCTCTCTCCCTCTCCCTTCCTCTCTGAAATCAATAAGAAATATATAGCCCTAACCGGTTTGGCTCAGTGGATAGAGCATCGGCCTGCGGACTCAAGGGTCCCAGGTTCAATTCTGGTCAAGGGCATGTACCTTGGTTGCGGGCACATCTCCAGTAGGGGGCGTGCAGGAGGCAGCTGATCGATGTTTCTCTCTCATCGATGTTTCTAACTCTCTATCCCTCTCCCTTCCTCTCTGTAAAAAATCAATAAAATATATTTTTTAAAAAAAATAAGAAATATATATATATATCAAAAAAGAGTGTTAGAGACAAGACTAGGGTATTTTCTCCCTCTGTCCGTTGTACACCAAGATAAATGGAACCACAGGATGAGGAAGACGCAGGGAGGCAAGGGGCCTGGTGTGGGGAAGTCCAGGCCGCAGCTGAGAGCTGAGGATGCTGGAGGAGAGGAGGTGTGAGAGTGGAGAACAGTCCCAGAGTCACAGGTCACAGGACAGCCCCTCTGCATTGGTCAAGACCAGGTCTGAAGAGCCCTGGATCCCCCAAGTCTGGGGTCCCCACACTGATTGCACTTAGCCTGTCAGGGCTAGATCCTTGTCTTCGCAATGACTCCCAGTAGGGTTGCAGGAAAAACCTCCGTTCCCTCCAGGAGTACAAAATAGCAAATTAAGTCCTGTTGGGGATAAGGCAAAAGCTTTTCTGAGGTGACAGAGGAAGCTAGAACTTCTTATTTCCAGCTTTCTGGTTCCAAATAACCAGACCTGGGATGGCGGGGGGCGAGGGGGGGGCAGTGAGCCTCGCCTTGGCCAGGTGGCTCCGTTGGTTGGAGCGTCATCCAGTCCATCAAAAGACTGCGGGTTCAGTTTAGGGCAGGGCACAGACCTAGGTTGCAGGTTCCATCCCTGGTCAGGGAGGGAATGGGAGGCAACCAATCAATGTTTCTCACTCATATTTATCTCTCTCTCAAATCAATAAAAGCATATCCTCAGGTGAGGATAAAATAAAAATAAGCCCTGCCAGTGTGGCTCAGTGGTTGAGTGTTAACCTATGAACCAGGAGGTCAGGTTCAATTCCCTGTCAGGGCACATGCCTGGGTTGCAGGCTTGATCTGCAGCCAATTGATGATTCTCTCTCATCATTGATGTTTCTATCTCTCTCTCCCTCTCCCTTTCTCTCTAAAATATATAAAGGGTGTCCCAAAATTCACGCAAGAAGTAATTTTGATAGAAACCACAGGTTTATAATTAAAAATTGTAAATTTTTTGTTGATGCATAAAGTATACAGTATAGGGTTATGTATGGAATAGCATATTGGGTAAATGGCCTCCACGGCTTTGCTGGCGCATACGCACTCTTTTGTTATTGCCTGAGTAGCCGCATTTTCGAAGAATACTCAGATGATGCCTCCAGCCCCAAATCCGCACCAAACAGTGACACGTTGTGGATTCATTTTGTTTCTCAACAATCACTCGTGGATTTTCTGAACCACAAATGTGACAATTTTGTTGATTAACCAAGCCATCAAGATGAAAATGAGCCTCATCGAAATTCAGCCACTTTTATGCAAACAGTCATGGAAATTTTCAATAAAAGAGTGCGTATGTGCCAGCAAAGCCGAGGAGGCCATTTACCTGATATGCTATTCCATACATAACCCTATACTGTATACTTTATGAATCTATAAAAAATTTACAATTTTTAATTATAAACCTGTGTTTTCTATCAAAATTACTTCTTGCGTGAATTTTGGGACACCCTTTATATATATATTTATATATTTTTTTATTTTTTTTTTAAATAATAAAATAGAAAAAAGTGAGCCTCACCCTGGCCAGGGAGCTCAGTTGGTTAGAGCATCATCCCAATACACCAAGGTTGCAGGTTGGATCCCCAGTCAGGGCAGATACAGGAACCAATCAATTATATA
Organism: Myotis lucifugus; assembly: GCF_000147115.1. Taxonomy (NCBI): domain Eukaryota; kingdom Metazoa; phylum Chordata; class Mammalia; order Chiroptera; family Vespertilionidae; genus Myotis; species Myotis lucifugus. Next base: position 327,233 of record NW_005871238.1, on the reverse strand, counting down.
TATACTAGAGGCCCCCCGGCGGTGGCTTCCTCGGCCCTTGCAGCCCTGGCTTCGTCCAGAAGGTCATCCGGAAGGATGTCCAGAGGGTCATTCAGCTGTCCGGTCTAATTAGCATATTACGCTTTTATTATTAGAGATCATCAATAAAATTATATATGTATATTTTTAATGCATTTTTATTGATTTCAGAGAGGAAGGGAGAGGGAGAGAGAAAAATGTCAGTGATGAGAGAGAATCATTGATTGGCTGCCTCCTGCACACCCCCTGCTGTGGACAGAGCACGCAAGCTGGACATGTGCCCTGAACAGGAATCAAACTGTGACCTCCTGGTTCATTGGTTGACTCTGAACCACTGAGCCACACTGGCTGGGCAATAAAAGTATACTTTTTTTAAAAAAGGACCAACCAATGAATGCATAAATAAGTGGAACAACAAATCGATGTTTCTCTCTCTAAAAATCATATATATATATATATATATATTTTTTTTTTTTTTTTTTTAAGTGAGCCTCACTAGGGGAAAGGTTAATGGAGAAGGGGTTAACACTGGTCTGGCCACATTAGGTAACTGAGCTACAGCATTCCTCTCCATCTCATTTTTCTTCTCTGTCCTCTGGCCAGATAGAAAGGAGGGGAGGTAGAGAGCACCTGCCCCCCTGGCTTCTTCCTCAGGCAGAAATGTCTTGGTGACCTGCCTGTTTTAGTCCTAGCTTGTGACCTTGAACTCTGCTCTAGGGGTTGTCTCCTTTTTTGCTAGTTGATGGAATTGCTGATTCTCCTCCTATTAAGCTGCAGCAGGTTCTTGGAAAGGACTGGCCAGGTGCCGGAGTTATCTTTAGCTCGCCCACGCTGAAAATAAGATGGGGAGATCCAGCAGATGGAAGGAGCTCAGCAAAAGCTGGCCACGTCCTGACCTTTGTTCTCAGAACCATTTGGGCTCTTGCAGCTGGAGCAACACCCGCGTGAAGGACTCCTAGTGGACACTCTAATCCAAATCCTGTTTCTTTCTTTTTTTAAAAATATATTTTATTGATTTTTTACAGAGAGGAAGGGAGAGGGATAGAGAGTTAGAAACATCGATGAGAGAGAAATATCAATCAGCTGCCTCCTGCACACGCCCCACTGGGGATGTGCCCGCAACGAAGGTACATGCCCTTGACCGGAATCGAACCTGGAACCCTTGAGTCCGCAGGCCGATGCTCTATCCACTGAGCCAAACCAGTTAGGGCCAAATCCTGTTTCATTCATGAGGAATTTGAGGCTTGAGACTGGACATAACTTTCCCAAGGACACGAAACGATGGAGTGGTGAAGCGAGGACCACGCACCAGGGCTCTGCCCAGCTGAGATGACAGCCCTTCCCCTTGGTGTAGTTCTTATCCAGCTTGGGCTTCGAGCCACCCTACCTTCCTTTCAAAGCTCAAGCAACAGCAAAAATGAATCGAGGAAAGGAATTGTCTTTTCCTCACCAAACCAAGGGTGTCCTGCCCATCTGACCTCTGACCCTCCAGTGTTCTCTGGTCTCCACTCCTGACCTTCTAAACTTCATGCTGCACCCAGGCCTCCCATTCACTCCCCCTCAGACCACTCGAGACCCGGCAGGTACATTTGCAGACCCCACTCTCATGCTTCCTGCTCAAGGTGGGAGGGGACCAGGAGGCTGGTAAGAAATGGTGGGAAAAGATGGGACGCTTGCCAGAGAACCTACCCTGCCTGAGGCCAGTGCAGCCCAGGCTGTGGGCATGGGAGCAACCTGTTCAACATAAGCCGGCCCTAGCAGGCACACCATGCCGGGCGGAGCAAGCACCACACGGGTCCTCTCTGCGTGTTTACAAGGAGGCCTCAACCTCTAACCTTCCTCTTGGTCCTCCAGAGGAATAGCAGCCCTGACTGTTTACTGGGCCTTAGCAACCGCAGCCCGCCGGACAGAGCCTGTGGAAAGTGGGGGAGAGGTCAATGGAAACAGACTAGCTCACGCCTGGAACTGCTCCGGAATCTGGGGAAGCTGCCGGGTCCCATGCCTCTGGCTTTGTTCGGCAAGGTCACCTGCCAGCAGAGGCAGGAAGCCAGACAGGGAAGAGTCCAAGAATGATCTGATTTTCTTGGTACTTTGTCTCTAAGGCGAGACATCTGACCCCAGTGGTCACTCTAACCTTTGTCCCCCTTTCCCCTGTTTCAGGGGCAGAGGATGTGTGTGCATAGAGGTGTGTGTGCAGGGGGTGGGGGGGATAGGGCGGGCCGGGATGTGTTCCTCCTCTACTGTCTTGTGTCTAGCATCTTCTTTGCTCCCATTCTTGAAGTTCCCAGGCTGGCACTGGTGAGGTATAGGGCATTGGCTATAACGCCAACAAAGACACAGATACAGCCGGCCAGATTTGGAATTGGGGGGGGGGGGTGTCGGGGGCGGGGGGAGAAGGGTACAGAAGATTTTTCAGTGTCTTTTGGTTCTGTTTCTTGCGGATTTCTCCCTCGTCATCTCACAGGCTATAGTGTGACTGGGAAACCCCAGGGGCGGGTCCTCTCCCTACCCCCACTCCACTTACAACACCTCACAGAGCTAGAAAAAGAACACATCAATCATCACAAATTACTCAATACTGGAATGTTCTGTTTCTATTCCAGTCTTCCTTCTCTGTTCTCTTGGCTGCTTCTACTGTAACACCTACTACTGCACCCATATGGGGCTTTTAAGGGCCTTCCCTCAATGAAGTCACAGGCCCTATTCATTCTTTGCAACGGGGTCAGAAAGATCTAATATAAGGTTGCCACTCTCTGCCACTTGATGCTGCAGGGAATCCAGTGTGCCAGCCTGAATGAGGTTGGGAATTTCTTTCTTATTTTGATTGATCGATTGATTTGAGAGAGAGGAAGGGAGAGAGAGAGAGAGAGAGAGAGAGAGAGAGAGAGAGAGAGAGAGAAGCATGGATTTGTTGTTCCACTTATTTGTGCATTCCTTGGTTGATTCTTATATGTGCCCTGACCGGGGATCAAACCCACAACCTTGGCAGAGCAGAGGCAATGCTCTAACCAACTGAGCTATCTGCCAGGGCGGGGAATTTCCTGAAGGTTCTCCTGCATCCCATTTTTATGGCTTTCAGATGTGCAGTCGGGTTGCTATCTGTGCTTGCCTCCTGATTCAGTCCTTATTCCGCACACGCAGCTAGCCTGTGACTGCTGCATGTCCAGTGGCTGGGACCAATCAGCTCATCGAGGGCCTTCTCAGAGCCAATCAGAGCCGAGGGAAGTGACCTCACCCAAGGGAGAGCTGTGTAGGCGAGGAAGCATCTCTCAGAGCTGAGTGTCCCTAAGTCACTCCACTCCACCCCTCCCTCCCTAGTTCCTGTAAAGCAACACCACCTCCCCTCTCCCTCCCAAAGAAGGAAGTGAGAAGGGCTAACTAAATTCCACATAGGAAAAACAAAACAAAACAACTGCAACTTAGCCACACAGTGGCTTCTAGAAGCAGAGAACAGAATATTCAGTGGGCTTCACCTACACACACTATTCCCAGTGGTGTCTCCGGGGCCTGGAAGCGGGTGAGTGTGCTGAAGAAGACTCGGCACCTCCCCCCTCTTCCCTCTCCATACCTGGCTTTCTGGACTCTCCCCACAAAAATAGCTGCGATCATTCTCTGTAAACAAGGACAAGCTCAAGGCCAAGTGTGGGAAAGAGAGGGCCTGCGCCCTGTGAGCACATGAGGACAGGCACCGTCCTGTCCCGTGGCCGGAGGCTCAGACATCAGCTGATCTTCGGGGCCAGCGCTGTTCTTCTCCACTGCTCTGCACAGCCCCTCAGAGGAGCTTCTTGAATGTTCCTGGCAAGGCTAGATTGGGAGCACGTGTCCCACCGTTGGGGTGGGCGGGAAGGGAAAAGAACAGGAAGGCTGTAACCCCCAGGTGTCCCACTGGACTCTGACAGGGAAGGAGAGAATGGCTCAGCGAGGCATCCCCTTCATTCCTCCAGCCCTCTCCCACCAGGCCTCACCCTGAACAAAAAGACAGATTAAAAAAAAAAAAGTTTTTATTTAAAAATATAAAACTGGCCTTACTCCTCCTAACTGCTCCCACCCCCAATCATCCCCACAAAGAACTATAAAAAGTGGGTAAGGGCGTGTGTACAGCTGTCTCGGGTCTAACAGTTTCAGTTCTTCTTTCGACCCTCCTTTCTCCCTTTCATACAAGCAGACATGGGCCCTCTGCCCTTTCGCCAAGATCTCAGAAGTGACACAAGGGCAGAGGCAGGGGAAGGGTAGGAAAGAGCTGTCTGTCGCCATTCTCCATTTCCGTCTCCATAGACCAAATAGGTTATCTCAGTGGTTCTCAACCTTCTGGCCCTTTAAATACAGTTCCTCCTGTTGTGACCCAACCATAAAATTATTTTCGTTGCTACTTCATAACTGTAATGTTGCTACTGTGATGAATCGTCATGTAAATATCTGATATGCAGGATGGTCTTAGGCGACCCCTGTGAAAGGGTCGTTGGACCGCCAAAGGGGTCGCGACCCACAGGTTGAGAACCACTGGGTTATCTGGACACTGAGCGAAAGATCTCCTTGTCCACAAAACCAAGTAATAGGCACAGTGCCTCTGTGTCCTACATCAGAAAGGTACGAAGGTCCAGGGTGCTGTTGAGGGTCCCTATTCAGTAGATAGCCTCATCCATATTGTCATCACTGTCAACCCCAAAGTCCTCTCCATTGTCGAAATATGACATGATGTAATCCGTTTCCTGTAATACAAAGTAAAGAAAAGTCAGGCGTGCTTTTGGCGTTCTCCTTCCTCCCTGTGTACCCGGTCCCTTCCCTCCCAACCACACGCTCTAGGCCTGGAAACCCCGTGGCTGTGGCTGGCTTGTAGAAGAGCCAGCGGACAGATACCATGGAGGGCACTTTCTCCTTTGGCTCTGCAACCCTCTGAAGAGAACATCCCTGGTGAGCAGAGTTGAGATCCCCAGAGCTAACGAGAGCAAGAGAGCAAGAGGGCAAGAGAGAGGAACTGCGGGCGGAAAGCGGTCTCCTCACCTCTTCATGTTCTTCTTCATCGTACTCCTCCTCTTCTTCCTCTTCCTTCTCTTCTTCTTCTTTCTCCTCGTCTTCCTCTGAAGTTACTTCTTCCTCCTTCTTCTCCAGAGTCTTTTTTTTTTTAAGATTTTGTATTGATTTTTAGAGAGAGAAACATCATTCATCAGCTGCCTCCCACCAGGGATTGAGCCCACAAGTGGGGCATGTGCTCTGACCGGGAATAGAACTAGCAACTTTTCAGTGCACAGGTCAACGCCCAACCAACTGAGCCACACCGGCTAGGGCCTTCTCCAGGGTCTTATGTGAAGATGAATAGGAAGACAAACTCAGACTCAGTGCACAGAAGGGAAAAAGTGAGGCACACAGGGGCCAAAGAGGAGGGCATGGACCTGGGGCGCAGGCCCCGTGCACATTTCCTCCTACCTCTAGTTTCTGTATTGTTTCCTCTTTATCTTCTGTGGTCTTGGGGGGTCTCTTGGGAAGTAGAATGGTGGTCCCTGGTGAGAAGATCAAAAATTGAACCATCAGCCTGGCGGGTGTGGCTCAGTGGTTGAATGGCAACCTATAAACCAGGAGGTCACAGGTCAATTCTTGGTCAGGGCACATGCCCGGGATGCGGGCCCAATCCCTAGTAGGGGGCATGCAGGAGGCAGATGAGTGATGAATCTCCCTCATTATTGATGTTTCCATTGTTCTCTTCCTCTATGAAATCAATAAAAAAATATATGTATATTTTTTTAAAGTGAACCATCAGAGAGCAAACTTCCTACATTTCTACCACCTTCCTGCAAAGACCATGTTACTCTACTGCCCTCATGTGGTCACCAAGGTGTCCAGCAACAACACTGGGTGCTTGGAGTAGGAGTAGGATTAGGAGGGCAGGAGGAGAGCTCTTTTCCCTGACACACTCACGCTCCTTCTGTAGCTTCCGCACTCGGATCCTTAGCTCCCGGGGTAGACGTCGCCAATCTGGGAAGAGTGGGAAAGTAGAAGTCAGTCTGACCCTGCCTGGGGTGAGGCGGACTTCTGTGAATGATGACTGGTTCTAGAGATAAGGGTTGGGATGAAGGTGAGGAAGGAAGGGGTTGGGTCAAAGTTGCTTGGAACGAAACTGTGGCTTGGATGCCTCCAGGGGAGTGAGGGCTAGTTACCAGGTTTTTAGGTGGAACCTGAGAGTGTTCACTAGTATACATAAGGGTCCAGTTTGTAAATACTGAGGTGGTGGCGGGGGGACAGAAGAGGGTGGATGGGGTGGCGGCCAGTGTGGAGACATTTGCAAGAAGGGCAGTCAGTGAAAGGACCCATCACCTACCAGGGTTCCAGTCGATGGCACTGTCAATCGGCCCCGACATCTGATATTTGTCTGAGTAGCGCTCCACATCTGAGGGGTCAGAGGCCAAGGGTCAAAGTTTTATCCTCCCCAAGGCCTAGACCAGGGTTGTTCTCAGGGCCCAGCCCTGTCAGTACTTGGGAATTGTCTGTCCCCTCAGCCCACACCCAGAGCCCAGGGGTCAGCTTCATGAGGACCTTCAACAGTCTGTAACCTGTCCCTTTCCACCTAAAAGTATGATTTTTTTTTTGTTATCTCCCTTAACCCAAAGGCATGAGTCCATCAAGAGGTAGTGGTACAGTAAAAAGTATACTGGGGCCCTAACCGGTCTGGCTCAATGGATATAGCATTGGCCTGCGGACTCAAGGGTCCCAGGTTCGATTCCAGTCAAGGGCATGTACCTTGGTTGCGGGCACATCCCCAGTAGGAGGTGTGCAGGAGGCAGCTGGTCGATGTTTCTAACTCTCTATCCCTCTCCCTTCCTCTCTGTAAAAAATCAATAAAACATATATTTTTTTTAAAGTATACTAGAGACAAGGAACCAGGGCTCCCATATTCCCTTTGCTCCTTGTTCATGGGACTAACCTCCACGAGCCTTTCCGCTCCCTGAGCTTCCACTTTTAGGGAACACTGTCCTTCCACAGCAGTTAATAAATACCCACTATCCCAGGCCTCCCACGTGCACCCCCTCCTCCAGTCGCTCTTGGTCTCCCCGACTTCTCCACGATCCACTAACCAGAAAGGTATCCCTTTAGTTAGCAGGGTATCTCCGAGGCCTAACACCAGCCCCCCTTCTGATTGGTTGGTGCCTGTAATATCCAGATGGTTAAAAATTATAACACATCCCCCCTTTATACGGGTGCAATACTTCACCTCCTGCTATCCCAAGACTATTGCAAAACACAAAACCAATCTTGGACACTGTCATGTGTTTCGAATTCAGGGGTGATTATCATGATCTCCCCAGTTGGACGGTGAGCGTCCTCTGCCTCGCCTGGCATCGCTGGCACTGCCCCGGGAGGCACTCGGGACGGGATACCAGCATCCGACTGACCTCTCTTGGGGACCGCTGGCCGGATGAAGTAGGGGAGCTGCCTCATGGCCCCTCGCAGCTCCTGCTTCAGCGCCAGGACATACTCCCCTTCCTCTCCTGAGGGCAGAGGCACAGGACGGAACTCCAGGGGCTAAGAGACAGGGGCAGTGGTCAGTCCGGGGAGAAAATGTTGGACTACAAATCCAGGAGGGTGTCTCCCCCCAGCCCAATCCCATGCTCCTGCTGAGCAAAGGGCCAGACGAGAAAAGGGGAGCAGCACAGCAGGGTGAGAGTTGGGGAGCCAGGGCTCTGAGAAGTCAGGTCGACACTTCCCGGCCTGGAGAACATCCGTGGGAGCCGGGTGCACAGAGACAGGGAGGAGCAAGGTAAGGATGGTTCATGACGGCCCAGGAGACATCCCGGCTCACATACAGGCAGCCAGGGGCACCGGGGAGGCCTGGGCAGGGAGGGCAGACACTCACCGGGAAGAGTGGTGAAGGCTGCAGGGTGGGTGGGGGCAGAGCATCCCCCTTCCCAATGCCCACGGCCTCCATGTTGAAGGTCAACTGGCCGCGGCCTCGGCCCCGGCCCCGGCTGGCCATGGTGGAAGCGGCCTGGGTATTCCGAGATCCGATGAGAAACACCTGATGAAGATAAAAACAGAGAGAAAAGGCGCAGGAGAAGGGGTAGGAAACCAGGGAGGTATACGACACGCAATCCTTTTTCCTGGGACCTGAAAAGCCAGTGTAATTCAACAGGTATTGATTGAGAAGGCACAGGCCAGGCAGAGTATTTCTGGAAATATAAACACGGATGAGACGTGGTCTCAACCGGACAGATAATTGCAATATAGTGTAACTAGCCCAAAGGGAAAGTGACTAGATCCTTGGATAAAACTCCATTGCATCCCTAAGATAATCTGATGTTTATCACCATCTACGGAGCTACCTATGACCTTCTCATTCTTTCTCTCCCTGGCTTTCCAAACCCAACCAAGCCCCAATTCAAGCCAATGCAATGCATTTCAACAACACATTTATTCAGAATATACCATGAAAAAAGTAGTACGACAGGCACTGTGGGGGCACAGGGATAAGTCATCAGTCTCTGTCAGTGGTGGGTGTGTGTGGGGGTGGGGGGGGGCAGAGAGGAGAACCGTTACAATCAAATTGATCTTTTAAGACACCACTTGGAAGCACAGAACTTAGAATTGGAAGCACCCACAGAGCTTTCTAGTCCAAACCCCCTCCGCGTGCAGTACTCCACTCGGTAAGCTGTGAGTCATTCTGCGTCTGGTGGTATTTTCCTAGGGAGAGGGTGTCCATTCTCCCCCATGGCGGCCCATCCCACTGGGATTGATGCTGATGAATCGAAAGCTCCTCTTGCTACTGAACTGAGCTCTGCCTCTTGTCATCATCAGACTTGCGGGGACAGTCGGATGCAGCTAGCATGGGGGATAAAGTCACCAAGTGAAAATGAAACTTGCCCGGCCCGGCGTGGTTCAGTGGCTGAGCGCGGACATATGCCCGGGTTGTGGGCTGGATCCCCATTGTGGGGCGTGCAGGAGGCAGCCGATGAATGATTCTCTCTCATCGCTAATGTTTCTATCTCGCTCTCCCTCTCCCCTCCTCTCTGAAATCAATAAAAATATATTTAAAAAAAATTAAACTTGAAAAAAATGATACCCCAGTAGCAAGGAACATACCTAGCACCCAGATCTTGGTTTCTAATACTATTTTCTAATAAACGGAACCAAGGCTTCTTGAAGAAATGGCTAATTCTAGGATGGGGGCAGGAAATATACACCATGAGCCTGAAGTACCTTCTAGTGCAGGGGTGGGCAAACTTTTTGACTTGAGGGCCACAATGGGTTCTTAAACTGGACCGGAGGGCCGGAACAAAAGCATGGATGGAGTGTTTGTGTGAACTAATATAAATTCAAAGTAAACATCATTACATAAAAGGGTACGTTCTTTTTTTTTTTTAGTTTTATTCATTTCAAACGGGCCGGATCCGGCCCGCGGGCCGTAGTTTGGCCACGGCTGTTCTAGTGCCAGTAAGTGCTAAGACAACAACAACAAACAAACAAAAAACCACCACACATTGATGGGGCTACATCAACGGAGCATACGAGTCAAGTGAAAGAGATCCCAATGGCCAAAGCCGGAACAATTTGAACAATAACATAGAGCAGTATTGGATTACCCCAAAGCATAAACTAAATATCCAGGAGTTCACACTAGTATAAATAAATGACTGAATAAATCAATTCATGGGGGAGAAAAAAACATCTCTCATTCAGAATTCCAAATCCATTGTGTAGACTCCCCTAAAGACAGAGGGTAGAACTCCCCTCTCCTTAAGTGTTGGCTGTGTATGGGGAATCTTGTCCAAAACGTATAGTTTTTGAAAGGGTAGGGTAGTAACTTTACAATGGAGAAACTGCACGAACACTAACTACTTCTGCCAGGTGACCAAGGTCAATAGCAACAATCTTAAATCACGTCGTGAATTCGTACCCTTAATATTGAAGTGATGAAATGGCACTTACCACTTTACCTCTGTGACCCCCCCCCCAAATCCACAACCCCAGTCTACTCAGGAGAAAAACATTGGACAAATTCCAGCAGAAGAGCATCCTATGGGCCTGACCGGTACTCTCTAACACTGCCAGTCACCCAAAACAAGGGAGGTCCACCCTTCCATCGTAACAGGGGAGAGCAGTCCAGTGGTAGGTAGTATTCTTAAAAATAAAGAACACCATCCCTTTTGTTTTCTGATTATAGAATATACATTTATTCTAGAAAACTTGGAAACACATAAAGGTATAAAGAAAAAAATACTTATTATTTCATGATGACCGCCATCTAGTAATAACCATTATTAATATTTTAACATATATCCTTTTAATTTCATTTCCATGTGTATAAATACATGTACGTGTATACACACACACACACACACACACACACACACGGACCATGATAACTAAATGTAATGTTGTATACTGGATGGAATCCCGGAACAGGAAAAGAGCAGCAGGTAAAACTAAGGAAGTGTGAAACAAGTGTGACTTTAAATAATTAGAATGTATCAATATGGTTTCATAACTGTAACTTATGTACCATACTGATATATGGTGCTAATAATACGGAAACTGTTCCAGGGCATAGAGAAACTTTCCGTACTATCTCTCCAGTTTTTCTGTAAATCTAAAATTGTTTCAAAAAATAAAAACTATTTTAAAAAACCTTGAGTAGCACTTTAAATCCAGTTTCTCGGACCTTCCTTGCTTTTATGACCTTGGCCAGTTTGAAGAGAACTGGTCAGGTATATGATAGGATGCTCCTCTGCTAGAATTTGTCTCATGTTTTCCTCCTGATTAGACTGGGGCTCGGGGCTTGGGGAGGAGAATCCCAGAGGTGAAGTACCATTGCATCACATCATATTAAGGGTACATAGTAACAACTTGTTAGAGAACAATAAGAAATAATACAGTACATAATTAAGATCTCTTAAATTAGTGATTCATAATGTAATTGTTCCCACAGTCCAGAGAAGGGAGAAAACTAGGAGGTCTGGGATGGTGAGGGGAGGATTTATAAATACAGAAACAAAGCTCTAACCGGTTTGGCTCAGTGGATAGAGCATTGGCCTGCGGACTGAAGGGTCCCAGGTTCAATTCCAGTCAAGGGCACATCCCCAGTAGGAGGTGTGCAGGAAGCAGCTGATTGATGTTTCTCTCTCATCGATGTTTCTGACTCTCTATCCCTCTCTCTTCCTCTCTGTAAAAAAAAGAAATAAAATATATATTTTTAAAAAATACAGTAACAAAGTCTCAAGTTTGGAAGAGCACTTAGAAGTCATGCATTCATTCATGTAACAAATATTTATTGAGCATCTACTACATGCCAGATATAATGCTAGATAATGGGGATCATAGTGAATCCTCTAGACTTGCATCTTTCCTCTGATAAACCATATTTAGTACATTGTTATTCATCTTCTATTTAAACATCTTTAATGAGAGAACGCCCTATCTCACTTTGTATGTCCTTTAATTTTTGGATATTTGTGCTTCAATTAATATTCAACAAACACTCTAGACCAGTGGTTCTCAACCTGTGGGTCACGACCCCTTTGGCGGTCGAATGACCCTTTCACAAGGGTCGCCTAAGACCATCCTGCATATCAGATATTTACATTACGATTCATAACAGTAGCAACATTACAGTTATGAAGTAGCAACGAAAATAATTTTATGGTTGGGTCACAACGTGAGAAACTGTGTTTAAAGGGCCAGAAGGTTGAGAACCACTGCTCTAGACAAAAAAAATATATGGCTAAATAAAGGGCATTTTACAAAAATATAGTTATTTAAAAATATTTTTAAATAGTTATAAAGTAATCTATGTTGCAAACATACACACACATTTATGAATAAAAATGTTCTTAAAGGATATACATTAATTTAAGGTGTGTTTTGGGGGGGCGGTTATTTGTAATTTAAGGTTTTCTTCTATACTGTTTTTGTAATGAGAAAAAAATGTTGATTTAAATTTTAAAATATATACTAACAATAGTAGATGAGACTAGTAACAGGTAGCAGGAAGGAGAGGGTAAAAGAATATGTGTCTGAGAAACTTGGAAAGTTTCAAGCCCAACTACCACGAAAAAATGTGAAGCAGAAGCTGGCTGTTAGTTAACAGATTGCATGGTATCTGATTGACAGAGCATACGAGGGAAGAGAAGAGGACTGGTGGACCCTGGAGTAAGAATCCATCACCATGCCTTCGGGCCCTTTCAGGGAAAGAACACTCCCACCGCTGGCTCCGGTCTCTTTCCACTTGACAGACAATGGAGAGGGGAGCTGGGTGTTTGTTTGTTTGTTTGCTTGCTTGTTTGTTTTTAATATATTTTTATTGAGGAAGGGAGAGGAAGGGAGAGGAAGGGAGAGATGGAAACATCAATGATGAGAGAGAATCACTGATCAGCTGCTTCCTGCACGCCCCCTACTAGGGATTGAGCCCACAACCTGGGCATGTGCCCTTGACCGGAATCAAACCCAGAACCCTTTAGTCCGCTGGCCAACACTCTATCCACTGAGCCAGACTGGCTAAGGCTGGGGCAGGGGGGAGCTGTTTTGACTACAAAGCAGCCAGGAGTCAGGAAAAGGCCATGCATTTGAGGTTAGACAAATCTAATTCCATTTCCACATGCGTATCAAGTGGCTCCCAACAAAGTGGGGTAAAATAAGACAAAATTTTATCTAATTCAGGCAATAAACTAAACCATTCATCTCTACCCTACTCAGCTCAGTAATTACAACAAGTCTCTTATACTTAAGATTGTGATTGTGTCTCAATTCTTGACAGTAAAGTCTCTTATAATCTGGTTCCAAACTATTCTTCTTTAATATCAATTGTCCCCAGTGTTCACCCCTGCATTCTCCCTCCCGTAAAACAACAACATCCCATATACATTATGCTCATCCCCATTATGTATAACTGTGTGTTATGGTACAAGTTATTGAGAACAGATTGCAACAAAACATAGAGAAAAATAGTTACATGGAATTTAAGGAAGTTACATGCATGTAGTGGTTAAGAACATGGATTTGAATCCCAGTTCTGTCATTTCTTAGCTATATAACTTTCAGCTATTTTAAAAATATCTCAAAAACTGTTTCCTTCATCCTTAAAAGGGGAATAATAAAAACAAAATCATCTTCATTCACTTAACCAGGGGTCCTCAAACTTTTTAAACAGGGGGCCAGTTCACTGTCCCTCAGACCGTTGGAGGGCCGGACTATAGTTTAAAAAAAAACTATGAACAAATTCCTATGCACACTGCACATATCTTATTTTGAAGTAAAAAAACAAAATGGGAACAAATACAATATTTGTATTTGCATGTGGCCCGCGGGCCGTAGTTTGAGGATCCCTGCACTTAACAAATATTTACTGCGTGCTTACTACGTGCCAGGCGCTTTCTAAGAGATCCAGGGACTGAGGCCTAGAGCACTCTAAGGTTTAGGCTTTCCTATATTTGTAGTGAAAAAATCACCCCAAAAGAATAAACATGCAAAAGACATGGACAATTGCCCTAACCAGTTTGGCTCAGTGGATAGAGCTTCGGCCTCTGGTCTGAGGGGTCCCAGGTTTGATTCCTGCATGTACCTTGGTTGCAGGCACATCCCCAGTAGGGGGTGTGCAAGAGGCAGCTGACCGATGTTTCTCTCTCATCAATGTTTCTAAATCTCTATTCCTCTCTTTAAAAAATCAATAAAATATATATTTTTTAAAAAGACATGGACAATTGACAAAAGTCTGACTCTTTACCTATCAAACTGACAAAGATTTAAATAATAATCAGGCTGTCATGAATTTTGTTGAGATGATCAGGCTGTCATGAATTTTGTTGAGATGGACACTCTCATAATTCACTAGAACAATCGTTTGAGGGAACAAATTGACCACTTGAATCAACAGCCTTTTTTATTTTTATACTTTTAGAGAGAGAGGAATGGGGAGGGAGAGAGAGAGAGGAATGGGGAGGGAGAGAGAGAGAGAGAGGGAGAGAAAGAGAGAAAGAGAGAGAGAGAGAGAGAGAGAGAGAGAGAGAGAGAGAGAGAACACTTATGATCGGATGGAACCTGGAACCTGAGTATGTGCCCTGACCAGGAACCGAACCAGCCACCTCTGGTGTAGGGGAGGGCCCTCCAACTGACATACAGGCCAGGATTCAACAGCCTTTTCTAACGTTCATATCCTTAATCCACTAATCCTATTAAAAATTTTAACCTAAAGAAATCATCAGATATGTAGTCAGAGATATAAGTTCAAGGATGTTCATCAAAGAGCTATTCATAGTAGCAAAAATCCTGAAATAATTTAAATGGTCCAACAAAAAAAATGATCAAAAAAATTCAAAATATTCATTTTAGACTATTACGTAGCCATAAAAATGACTTTTAAAAAATATTATTTTTATTGATCTCAGAGAGGAAGAAAGAGGGAGAGAGAGATAGAAACATTAATGATGCGAGAGAATCATTGATCGACTGCCTCCTGCACACCCCACACTGGGGATAGAGCCCACCACCTGGACATATGCCCTGACCAGAAATCGAATCCTGCCCTCCTGGTTCATAGGTCGACACTCAACCACTGCACCCACCAGTCATTATTTAAAAATGACTTTAAATAATATTTAAAAGAAAAAATTCACAATATAATGTAAACTAAGGGGGAACATAATAAAAATTGCATTTATTGTATGACCCTATTTATGCAATATACACACACATATATATGTATACATGCAGAAAAGAAATAGAAAGGATACATATTAAAATATAATAATGGTTATCACTACATCATGGTCATGATATAATAGGTATTTTTCTTTATACCTTTATGTGTTTCCAAATTTTCTAGAATAAATGTATATTACTTCTGTAATCAGAAAACAAAAGGTAAGGTGTTCTTTATTTTTAAGAATGCTACCACTAGGACTGCTCTCGCCTTTCACAATGGAAGTGTGGGATGCAGTGTGCCAAGCTATATATTTGTTTAGAATATTTGTTGGATATCAATTGAAGAACAAATATCCAAAAATGGAATGACTGGAAAAGTGAGATAGGGTCATTTTACTAAAGACGATTAAATAGAAGCTGGATAACAATTTACTAAATATGGTTTACCCGAGGAAGGATGCATGTCTAGAGTAGAGGATTTATTATGATCCCCCTTGTCTAGCACTGTCTGGAATATTGATTTATGCTCAATAAATATTTGTTGAATGAATGAATGAGTGAACACAAGATAGCTAAGCTTTCTTCCAAACCTGAGACTTTGTGATTCATAAAATGCCCGCCCCCTTCCCCCCGCCCGCCCCCCCCCCACTATCCCAGTCTTCCTAGCTTTCTCCCTTCTCTGAACTGTGCGAGCAACTATAAAATGAGCCACTACTTTTAAGAGCCCTTAATTATATACTGTATTGTACTGTATTTTGTCTTTTATGAATTGTTCCCTAACCACATTAGGACTTTAAATTCTGAATCCCCAATCAATTCCATTCAACCTTCATTGGGCAATGTGTAGTATTAGAACCTGCCCTACAAAACCTTATATCCTGAAAAGACTAGAAGCATTAAAGAGAGAGGGTGCACTAGGTACTCTAATAGAGGTATACATAAAATGCCAGCATCAGACTGGGAAACAATTAATTCTGGGGGGAGGTGGTGCAAGAAAGCTACAGGTAGGACATGGGTAACCTTTCATCTGAGTCTTGATAGATAACAGAAGTCTGTCAGGCCCCTGGGGAGATACTGTTAACAGGTTCGAGGAAAGCTGATGCCATTGCAGAGTCGGAAGCACGAGAGCGCGTCTTTCCCACGTTCTGCTTTCTATCCGTCGCCTGTGCGCACAAGAACGCTACGGTGTGGATCAATACCGCGACGGGAACCCAGGAGAGAAAGGGGAGGGAGCCCGAGGGGGCTGATCAGCAAGCTGGTTTGCTGTCTGTCTGTCTGTCTGTCTCGCAGCTGGCCCAGGCGAAGTAGTTCGGGAACTGTGGGACGGAACCAGGTCCGAGCCTCCAGGTGGGAGCCTTACCTGCCGCCCCTCCCCCACGCGAAGCCGAGGCCGCCGCCAACCTGGAATCCGCTCGTCTTCCTCGAGCCGGGGGCGCTCTGGGCCCGCCTCCGCGAGCTCCCCATTGGTGAGCCCTCCCCGCCAATCTAGGAGGAGCCGGCGGGGAGGTCCGCCCCCTGGCAGCCGAGGAGGCGGAGGGCGGAGCCAGCCGGAACCGGGCGTGGGAGCCCCTAGCGGAGGGAGACGGGGTTGCAGAATCAGCCAGGCTCCATTATTTCCCATCTGGTCTCAGATGGAGGAGCCGCGGGCCAGCCGAGCGAGAGTTCACAGCGGGGGCCTGACGCCCAGGTCTCACCAGCGGGCTCTGCGGGGGCCCCCACAGAGACATGAGCCCCTATGGGAGCGGCTCGTTAGAGATGAGTCTTTGCGTGACGGCCTCACGCTTGGCCTCTGCTCCATGACTCCAGCCTTCCCTTCCGCCCTACACTGCTTCCCTTGAGCACCACCAGTGAATACTGCTCTTATAAAAAATGTTTCTTTCCGTGGGTTGCTGCCATGTCTGAAAGAAGATGGGGAGAGGTTTGGGGGGGAGGAAGGTTAGGAATCAGAGAACTAGAGTTAGGGGGCAGGGCAGGAGCCAGTGTTTCCTGCACTTTCCATTGCCTTCCAGCTCCTCTTCGCCCTTGGTAAGGGCACATGGTGGGAATGTTACAGAAGACCGGAGACAACCAAGCAACGCTCAGAGAGATGGAGTTACATTTATGATGATGATGATGATGATGATGATGATGCACGGCCCAGAGAAAAAAATGTCTCTAGAATTCTGGGCCAAGTCACAAAGGAAATTTCCTGTATTTATACCTTTTTACCCTCTTTGTCTCCCAAATATGGGGTTTTTCTGGTCCCCTTTGCACAGTTCTTTGTGCTGGGCCTTTGAGACCTCCAAGGCTTGGCCTGGCGCCAGCACTGATAACTTCGTCTGGGGAAGGGTTACGCCTCTCTGGAACAGGGAGTCGTCTTTTTTCCTTATTATTTAAGCCAGCAAGCATTTACAGATGCCAAAATAGCAGGGTTAAAATTTCAAATAGCAGTTTTTATATAAGATAGGTGCTTCAGGAAGAGGAGTCTTACGTGTACACACACACACACACACACACACACACTCACCAGAAACAGAGGGAAGAGCTCAGAGGAGTGATAAAATATAGGCTTCAAGAACCTCCGAGGTGTCAGAGCAATGGCCTGGGAGCAACCCCTCTGGGCTCGGAAGGCTGCAGGGTGGTGGCAAATGCCCCATCTTTGGGATAAGACAGAAACGGAGCTGTGAGGCTTTGGAGAACTCGCTTAACTTTACTAAGTCCCTGTTTCTTTCTTTTTTAAAAAAATATATTTTATTGATTTTTTACAGAGAGGAAGGGAGAGGGATAGAGAGCCAGAAACATCGATGAGAGAGAAACATCGATCAGCTGCCTCCTGCACACCCCCCACTGGAGATGTGCCCGCAACCCAGGTACATGCCCCTGACTGGAATCGAACCCGGGACCCTTGAGTCCGGAGGCCGACGCTCTATCCACTGAGCCAAACCGGTTCTGGCCCTGTTTCTTTCTTTAAAAAAAATATTTTATTGATTTTTTACAGAGGAAGGAGAGGGACAGAGAGTTAGAAACATCGATGAGAGAGAAACATCAATCAGCTGCCTCCTGCACACCTCCCACTGGGGATGTGCCCGCAACCAAGGTACATGCCCCTGACCGGAATCGAACCCGGGACCCTTCAGTCCGAAGGCCGATGTTCTATCCACTGAGCCAAACCAGTTAGGGCCTAAGTCCCTTTCTCTTATAAAGTGAAGATAATTCCTTCTTTGTAGTGTTGTTGTGAGGACGGGAGATATATATGTAAAGTACTTGGCACATAGCTGGTGTCCGATAAGTGGTAGCTGGTAAAAATGGGCGGCTTCCCTGCAGTATTTCTCTCCCCCCGCACCCCCCCCCCCCTTATTTTTAGGATCTTGTGTCTGGTGGCCTCCGGCCTCTGAATTATCTCAGGTGAGTTTTCCAAATCCTTGGGAAATTTTTCCTTACCCCCCCCCCCCCACTTCCTCTGAAGCCTTCCAGCTGGACACAAACTCATTCCTAAAATATGCAGATGGAAGCTATGGTAACCATGGAGACAGGGCAGGTGGCAAGGAGAGGCAGAGGCAGTGAGAGAAACCAATTGCGACCACAGGGGAGCGAGACTTGAGGAGCGATTTGGACCGAGACTTCCACGCAAGATGAAAAAATAACCTAAGCAAGATGAGTGAAGAGGTGCCGTGAGAGAGGATGTGGCACAAGGTTCGCTCTTGTCTCCGCGCACCCTCGCCCGCAAGAATATGGGGAGGAGGCATCCGGGAATGCCCCTGGGCTTTCCTAAAAATGACCCAAGGGCCGCCCCCCTCCCTATACTTATTTGATAGGCACGTACAGGGAGCTGCGGTGCAAAGATCATCTATCCTGTGTGCTCCGTTTGGTGGGGGGGGCGAGTGCGGGGAGTGGGATGCTCCCCGCGTCTGACTCCGGCTCGCCCTGACATTTAAACTGTGAGACGCCAGACACATCTCTTGCCGCTCTCCGCACAGCATTGAACTCCGGCTGCGGATCCCCACCGCCGCCCTCCACCCCTCCGCACAGGGCGCCCCGTGCCCCGCGGTAGGTAGGTCAGGTCTGGCGCACAAGCGCACAGGAACACACCGAGCGAGCGAGAAGGGGGGATCTGCAGAGGCTCAAGAATGAATTTAGTTGGTGTCGGTCTGGGTGGCAGAGGAGATCTTCTAAGAATCCTTTAGGTTTGTTGGGACCGAAGGGCTGTCGGCTAAGCCAGGAAAATCAGGATTGGAGCTCCAGGTTTGGGGGTTTGTGTGTGCATGGGTGGGGGAACGGGTTGGTGCCCGACGCCCCCACCCGAGGAGACGAGGCTATAAATAGCAAGGCAGAGCTCCGCCTTTCGCACCCCCCCTCCCCCCCCCAGCCTCTCTCCTCCCCAGCCGGCGCTGTGCCCGGGGCGCACCGGGAGGAGGGACCAGCATCCGATGCCCGGGCGCAGATACTGACACCAAGGGAATCCAGATGCCCCCCCACGCCATGTGGGCCCCCGGGAACCCGGCCCCACCACCCCGGCTGCCTGGTGGTCCCGGCCTCGGTTCTGGCCGGGCGGAGATTCTGCAGACATTCAGGTATCTATTTGGGCGCAAAGCCTGGGAGGGGAAAGAGCAAGGAGTGATGGGGACCAGAGCAGGGGCAAAAGAAACCCCCATTCTCCCCCACCCGTTTTAGGTCCCCAATGCAAGCTGCTTCCCTCCCCCCACTCAATTTATGGGGCGGTGGCAACCTCAACGAGGTTAGGAACGGGAATGTGTGTGTGAATGTATGGGTGCATGTGCGTGGGTGGGTGGCATTCAGCATCTGAGAGAGGGGGATTCCAAGTGCAGATAAGAAAAGGGGGGTGCTGGAAAGGTCTGAGGAGCCGGGGGGTGCGGGTGGGGGGGTACCTCTGAGCGTGCACGTACGCATTTGCACGCGCGCTGGTCTTTAATGCGGGTGCACCCTTCCCACCTTCTCAAGGCATGCTCGCGAGAGAGAAGCGAGCTCAGGCATGAGCTCAGGAAAAGGCTGTATCCCTGCAATGGAAATCTCTCACCCCACGGCCGGGTACCTTCCAGCCCGGTGCATCAGTTTCCCTGCCTGGATCCATCAGTCAGATGTACCCTCTCTCTTGCCAGGAATTGGCTTCGCCACTGAGCCCCTCAGGCCTCTTCCAGGCCATCACCCCCCCACCCCTAGCCTTCCCGGGCAGGCCCCGGCCCCCGGCCCCGGCTCCATCCGTGCTCTCGCCCCAGCCGCAGCGATGCTGCACACGGAGGGCCACGCTCTGCTCCGGGCCGTGGGGCAGGGGAAGCTGCGCCTGGCCCGCTTGCTGCTGGAGGGCGGCGCTTACGTGAACGAGGGCGATGCCCAGGGGGAGACCGCGCTGATGGCAGCTTGTCGGGCCCGCTACGACGACCCCCAGAACAAGGCGCGCATGATCCGCTACCTCCTGGAGCACGGCGCGGACCCCAACATCGCGGACCGCCTGGGGCGCACGGCGCTCATGCACGCCTGCGCCGGGGGCGGGGGCGCCGCCGTGGCCTCGCTGCTCCTCGCCCACGGCGCCGACCCCTCGGTCCGAGACCACACCGGCGCCTCGGCGCTGGTCCACGCCCTGGACCGCGGGGACCGCGAGACCCTGGCCACGCTGCTGGACGCCTGCAAGGCCAAGGGCACGGAGGTCATCATCATCACCACCGACACCTCGCCCTCGGGCACCAAGAAGACGCGGCAGTATCTCAACTCCCCGCCGTCCCCGGGGGTGGAGGACCCCGCTCCCGCCCCTCCGAGCCCGGGGGTCTGCGCGTCGCCGTCGGAAATCCAGCTGCAGACTGCAGGGGGGGCGCGGGGGCTGCCGTCCCCCCGCACGCAGGAGGAAGAGGAGAAGCGGGACGTGTTTGAATTCCCTCTGCCCAAGCCCCCCGAGGACCCCTCGCCTTCCGAGCCGCTCCCCAAACCACCCCGCCACCCTCCCAAGCCGCTCAAAAGGCTCAATTCCGAGCCCTGGGGCCTGGTGGCTCCCCAGCCGGCCCCGCCCGCGGAGGGGAGGCTGGGGATGGAGCGCCTGACCGCCGACTTCAACGGCCTGACCCTGGGCGGCCGACCCCGGCTCTCCCGACGTCACAGCACCGAGGGCCCCGAGGGCCCGCCCCCGTGGGTGGAGAAGGGGACGGGCGGGGGCGCCCTCTCGCGCCGGAACACCGCGCCCGAAGCTCAGGAGGCCGGTCCCCCTTTCTGGGCTGCGGGCAAGAAAACTGGAGCCCGCCATGAAGCCGCTTGGAGGCTCGACTTCCCCCACCTCGCCCGGAAGGAGCGGCCGCCCCGTCGCTGAGAAGGGCCGGCCGCTACAGCGCCTTCCCCGCTGGACTCCTGCCCCTGGCGGGCTTCGGATGCCCTCCCCGCGCCAGTTCCCAGGAAAGCCTGCCCGGGGCGGTGTCCCCGCTGAGCGGGGCGCCGGCGGAGCCCGGGGCTGCTGGAGCGGAGGGGCTCGGGGACGCTGCTCTTGGACCACATCTCGCAGACGCGGCCGGGCTTCCTGCCCCCGCTCAATGTCAGCCCCCACCCCCCCGATCCCCGACATTCGCCCCCAACCCGGAGGGTCGCGCGCCTTCGCTGCCCGCCCCTCCCCAGGCGGGGGCGCCAGGCTCTCCGAGGACCAAGCGCAAGTTGGTGAGGCGCCACTCGATGCAGAACGAGCAGATCCGCCTGCTCGGGGGCTTCCAGGGTCTCGGCGGGCCTGGGGAGCCGGGGCGCTGAGAGGAGGGACGGGAGCCAGGGTGGGATCAGGACCTTGACGGACAGAGGGAGAGCCAGCTCACACACTCACACACACACACACACACACACACACACACACCGGGCAGGGGGGTCTTCTGCATGTGCTCCTGGGCGCGGTGCACGCACACATGGGCAAGCGTGTCCACACGCACAGTTACTCTTATTCGCAGGGAAGGGTACGTCCTCTTTACTGGGCTTACAGACACGTGCATTCATGCCCTGGTGACTTCACAGGCTTATGAGAATTACCCACAAGCAAGGCACACAGGCCCCTTGTGCTAGGGCCCCACATGGGTGCCAAATTCACTTGCATTTGTTGAGAAGCAGTAGGGAGCCCTTACCTATAGGTAGTCTGCAGTCTTTGCCCTCCTACAGAAGCAGTCCCTTGCTTTCCGTGTGTGCCCTGAAACACAGCCCTCTCATGACTTCGCACACTCTGCCCTCTCCGTGACCATGTCACCCGTTCTGCGGGTCTCGCTTCTCTCTCCAGGCCTGGCTCCCTGCCCACACCCTGCTCCCCGTCCTAACCATTGTTCAGGATATCTTTTCTCCTGGAGGGTTTCCTGCAGCAATCCCAGCCTCGGTTCTGCTGCTGCCCTTCCTGCTCTCAGCTTTACTTCTCTACTTCCTGCTTTTTATTCCCACCCGGTCCCCCCAGCCAATACCATACCACACGGCGCCTCATTTCCCCAGGGTGGGCCATGGGCTCCAACTGCTCTCGTGTCTGAGCTTATGAACACCCTCAGCGGGTAGAAGTGGGGAGCAACCCCAAATCACTCCTCTCTCCACTTGACATATCAAATAAACGTGTTCAGAAGTCTCTGTTTTGTCTCTTCGCCCGAGGGGTGTGAGGTGTGGGGGATGAGGAATGGGGAGGGAGGGTGATGCTAACTGTAGCTATAATGACGTAGGGATACTTAGACGTTCCACCCACCTTCCTCCCAGGAGTCCAACTGACCAACTGAGGTTGTAGAAGAAAAGGCCAGTGTCCTGTGTCCTCCAGGGTTGAAGGCATTAGGCATGCTCTCATTTCCCCGTCTCCTCTCCGTCCATCCTCAGAGTCTTTCACTTAAGAATCCTACAAAGAGTTCCTCCCTCCACCATCAGCAGACATATCCCAGGAGATTAATTTCCCCCTTTTCAAGCTTCCTATTGCTCACAGCTTTTCCTCTGGGTTCTAACTTTCATCTCACCAGGTGCATTTCATTCATCTGGATTTCAGGAGAGGGAGAGGGAGAGGGAGAGGGAGAGGAAGAGAGAGAGAGAGAGAGAGAGAGAGAGAGGCATAAATTTACCTAGGTAAAAATGGCATAAATGATTAGCTGACAAAAAGGGGTGTTGTGTGTGTGTGTGTGTGTGTGTGAGAGAGAGAGAGAGAGAGAGAGAGAGAGAGAGAGAGAACTCAGAAGAATCCAGCCTGACTGACAGATTCTATGAACAAGGGTGTGTGTCTTCACCTGCTCTCTGGGCCTCTCAGTTTGCTAGTTTTCTGCACATGCTCTAAGTCTCCCTCAGTCTAATAGGAGGTGAGGGAGCAGCCATTCTACTCTTTCTTACTCCCCCAACTTAGAATGTGTGAAATCAGAAAATTACCCCACAATGTGCGAAGAATGAAAAGATCAAAATATTGGGAGTCCGAAGACCTATGTCGGAACCCCCACTCCTTGCCACATTCTAGCTATTCAGTTTGGGCAGTTTAGCCTCTCTGAGCGTGCTTCCTTATTCATAAAACAATAAAATCTAGGTAGTGATTGTGATTATTAAGTAAAACAATGCACTAAGTCCATTGCGTAGTGTCTGACAAATAGTAAATATTTTCTCACTAAATGTCAGCATCTTCCCTGCTTTTTCGCTCCTCCCTCAATGGCATGTGATCTTGGAAAAGTCACATCCATCACTTCTCTGAGCCAGTTTCCTCATCTACATCTACAAATGGCCTCGCAGTATCCCGCCACTCCGTCTACAGCTCTTCCCGGCCTTGCTTCCAGGCCAACGCCCCCACCCGAACCCCCACCCCCACCCCACCCCGCCCCCCAGGCCTGGCCCGGGGTCTGGGCGGCTTTTCAGTTCTCCCGCAGACGCCCCACGCTCAGCTGCTCTCCCAGAGAGGCCTTCGCCTTTTCCCTTTGCAATTGGGTGCTCAGAACCCCGCCTCCTCGATCATGTGCCAATGGCGGGGCCGGAGCCCGCCAGCTCCCGCCCCTCGCCGGAGATTGGCATAGGGTGGCTGGCCCCGCCCCCGCTTGACGGACGGCTGGGCCTGGCACCGCCCTCAGTCCCGGGCGCTCGCGGGCCGGGGTGTGGGGACCGTTAGCTCGCCAGGCTGGCAGGCTCGGGCCGCGGCTCCCCGGGCGGCAGGGATGGAGACGATGCGAGCGCAGCGTCTGCAGCCGGGAGTGGGCACCAACGGGAGGGGCACCCTGCGAGCGCTGCGCCCCGGAGTGACCGGGGCGGCGGCTGCCCCCGCCACACCCGCAGTGGGCTCCCCGCCGGCCCCCCCGCCCCCCGCACAGCCCCCGCCGCCCCTGCTCCTGTCCGGGGCCCCCGGGCTGCCCCTGCCCCCCGGCGCCGCGGGCAGCCCGGCGGTGCTGCGGGAGGCAGTGGAGGCCGTGGTGAGGAGCTTTGCCAAGCACACGCAGGGCTATGGCCGAGGTGAGTCTGCGGGTCTGGCCTCCTGCGGGACACCCTCTGCACGGGAGCCTCGCTCCCACAGCCCTCTGGATCGCCTTCCTGGCGCAGAGCCTCACATGCATTTCCTTTTGGGGAGTTTCCTTCTGCGCTGCACGCTCACACACACACACACACACACACACACTCATACACACCCCTCCCCTTCATTGAGTTACTACTATATTCTCAGGGACCCCCCCCCCCCCTTGTACAGAAAAAACCCTCTTTTCTTCCCAGCCTTTTCTCCTTGCGAAATGGAATTCCTTCTGTAGCGTAATGCCTTCCCATCTCTCTGCCTTCAAGGACGGGTCCCCATTGTGTGGGGTCCCATCCCTTATCTCAGAACCAAGACGTTTCTCACCCGTGGGCTCCCAGGCTTTCTTCTGTGGCCCCAGCCATTCCTGGGCTCCCTGTAAATTTACTCCGTCTCCCTGGCTTCTGAAATTCTTTTCTCATTGTCACTCTTAAATGTCCAGTGCAACTTTGGCATTTGCTGGGGAAATTCCGTGGTGCCTTCACAAGTTGCCTGTAGTAACTGTGCTCTTAAATCTGGGGCCATCCCATCGGGCTCACACCAGCTTTCTGGGACTTAGAACCTCGCTTTCTTGTCTTTTTTGGTCTGAAGCCTCTCAACTCCGGCCTATCTGTCTGGCTCTGTTTTCCTGGCTTTTGCCCAAGAACTCGGGATAAATCCTAGGCCTTGGCTCTTTCGATGTTAAATTCTGTGGACATGAGCCAGGCAGAAATCCAAGTTCCATTGGAAATCTTCATCTTAAAGATGCCTCATTTCTTCTAGGGCTGCTGAGAAGGGGAAGGGGACGGTTTTCTTTGTTGTTTTGGTCAGCCAGTGCAGAACTTCCTGAGTTTCAGCTCCAGACTGATAGTGTAACAAGGAATACATAGTGAGGGTGTGGGATACAGAATTTAGGTCTGGAATTTCTGAGACATCACTTCTCCCTGGCTGGTCAGCCCCTGTCAGACATGGAATGACTAAATCTGTAACTTTCTAGTTTAAAAATAACGCAGAGAAAGGTAGCAGGGCTTTCTCTACAGACAGTGATGAGGTTGTTTTTCTCCCTAAGAAAGTGTAATGAAAAGGGCACCTACAGGGTTTGGGGTCAGGCAGATCTGGATTAAATCCCAGGTTAAATCTCTTGCCACTATGTCTTTGGGGAAGTGACTTCACCTCGCTGAGTTTCCGTTTCCTCCAGGGCTAATTATGTGGATTAAATGAGATACTGCTCCTAACACATAATGGCACTTAAAAATGATGTGTATTATCTCAAAACGTATTGGTTCATATTTCCTTGGGAAGGACACATCTCATTTCCTCCCACTCTTAAATCCTGACCGTGTAGCCCGACCAGCTTGGCTCAGTGGTTGAGCACCAACCTGTGAACCAGGAGGTCATGGTTCAGTTCCGGTCAGCACATGCGCGGGTAGCAGTTTCTCTCATCACTGATGTTTCTATCTCTCTCCCTCTCCCTTCCTCTTTGAAATCAATAACAGTATATATTTTTTAAGAAAACGAAATCCTGACAGGGTATACTTAAAGATTCCTAGGAAAACATTTTTAAATCCACTTTGTTATATGTGCCTAATGATATTTACCATCAGTTTCCCTTTGTTCTTCAACATTTTGAATTTCTACCATGGGGCAGGCACTCTGCTAGGTGCTGGGAATACAAATGCATGTAATTCTGAAATTCATCAGGAGGGAATGGAGCTGTTCTTCTAGCTTAACGCCTACACGAAGCAGGCCCACGCGATGGAGCTGCCACCAGCTGTTGTCCTGCGGCTTCAGGTCTCTAAGATGAGACCAAGGGAGGGTCTGCCCCTGAGCACAGGAGCAGCCAGGCTCCCTCGCGCTCAATCTCGATCCTTCCTCTTGGAAACTTCCAGGCGTTTACTAACATTGTAGAGGGGTGCATCCTTTTGCTTGTCTGTGCTACCTGGGGAGCCTCTGATTTGGCTAAACTGAGTGTCCTGTGAAAACTTTTCCATTTCTTAGGAAGGGGGAGGGACCAAGGGGATGGGACTGACAAAGAGCAGTCAGGCAGGCTGCAGATGCTGCGGCAATCCGCGCTTCCAGCCTCCCGCCTCCCACCACACTCCTCATTATTTCTGAGTCTCTCATTTCCAGTCTGGGTGTCCAGCCAGTACTTGGGGAGAGTTTGGCAGATAGTTCAGCTTCAGGCAAGCAGAATCTCAGCCGGTTTGGCTCCGAAGTCCTTCACCACATGGAATCACTTACTCGGCTTCGATTAATAGGCAAAGCTGCCCTTGGCATGTACCCCCATACCCTTGTGACTGGTGGCATGGCATTTGGGGGCTGGCTCGATTCCCCTGAATAGAATTTACCTTGGTCTTTGCCCAGACCATTTCCTGACCGAATCAACCGAATCATCTTCAATTCACGTCCTTCATCTTCTGGCTGCTCCCAATCCACCTTTTCCAGTCATGGTCTTCAGCTTTATCTTCACTCGGGTAGGATCTCAGCACTTATACAAGACAAACCAAACTCTTCTGTTATTGCACCTGTTTGTCTATATCCCCCTCACCGCCAAATCCCTGCCCAAGATACCCACATAGCTCCACATGCTGTAGGATCTTTTCTTTTTTAATATATATTTTTTATTAATTTCAGAGAGGAAGGGAGAGGGAGAGAGATAGAAACATCAATGATGAGAGAGAATCATTGATCAGCTGCCTCCTGCACGCCCCTTACTGAGGATCGAGCCCACAACCCGGGCATGTGCCCTGGAGCAGAATCGAACCCGAGACCCTCCAGTCGATAGGCCGATGCTCTATCCACTGAACCAAACCAGCAAGGGCTGCTGTAGGATCTCAATTTGTAGTGCATAGGACTTAGAATCAGAGAACCTGGCCCTCTTAAATAGTGGCTGTGTGATCTTGGATAAATTATTTAATCTCTCTAGGCCTCATCTGTTCCAGTCATTCATCTAACAAATATTTATTGATCACTAACTAGATGCAGTGGTGAACAAGACAGATACTCAGTCCCTATCTTCATGGAGCTCAAAGTCCACTTTACAGAGCATGTGTGAGGATTAATGGTGAAATAAAGCAGATAGTACAACAGAGAAGTGGCTTTGGAGGCAAACAAACCTTGGTTCTAAATCCTGGTTTGGCCCCTGTGGCCTGATTTTCAGCTTGTTCACTTTTTATAAAATGGATATTACAATACTTGTCTTGATTAAATGAGGTAATGGCCCTGGCCGGGTAGCTCAGTAGGTTAGAGCATCGTCCTGATATGCTGAGGTTTCAAGTTTGATTCCTGGTGAATGTAAGGTGTGCAACACCTAGTACTCAATGAGTGGCTGCTGTTGTTATGCATTTGGAAGTGCTTTGAAGACTGTGCATATGACAGGTACGTTGGCATTACCATTTCCTTTGCCCCCCTTTTCCCACATGGAATACGTATAGTTTCCTTCTAATGTTTGACAGCTGGCAATCTCTAAACTGGCATGATTGACTGAATGACTTTCCTTGCTAGGCAACTTCTGCATTGCTCTCTTCAAACCTATTTTTAAAAAATTGTTGTTCTCCCTTTAGATCACGGTATGGTTACATGATTGAAATTTGGCCCAGCTTTCTACTAGGTTGAACAAGTGAATCTTGCGTGGTATTTTCTATTTAGTTGTTTCTTTTCCTCAGAGTCCAGACAGCTTCTTAGCCTATAAGTGACCATGGAGTTAAATTGATTGGTTGAATATTTCCAATTTTGGGAATGTTGGATTAGACCCTGTATCAGTTTTCTTGCTCTAACAAATTATCCCAAAATGGGTAGTTTAAAACAACAGAAATGTACTCCCTCACAGTTCTGGAGACCAGAAGTCCAAAATCAGTACCTGTGGGCCAACATCAAGGCGTCAGCAGGTCTGTGCCCCCTCCGGAGAGGCGCCAGTGGACCCTCTGTCTCTCTGTCTCTGCTAGCTGCTGGTGGCTGCCAGCATCCCCTGGCTTGTGACTGCATCACTCCCATCTCGGCCTCCAGGCTCTCACTGCCTTTTCCTCTCCTGTGCTTCATCAAATACCCTTCCCTAAGGACGTTTGTTGTCGTATTGAGAGCCCACCCAGATCATCTCCCCATCTTGAGATCGTTAACTTCATCACACCTACGAAGTCTTTGTCACACGCGGTAACCTGCACAGGCTGCCAGGATTAGGACGTGGACCTCGTGGCAGGGGCATCATTCAGCCGACCACAGCCCCCTCCCAGCGTCACTGTCACTGTGCAGTCCCTTCCTTCCAAAGAGTCTGTGCACTGTGGCCCATTCAGGGCAACCCTGCAGACGGAAATAGGAAACGGCAGGTCAAATACTGCTCACCAGCTTCCCTGTCTCCATAGCAACGTGAGTTCAGTCAGGCCAGCCTACTCCTGCCCTCCTTGATCAGGGAGCACCTTCTCACTCACCTTTCAATGTCATTATCTATTTATCCATGCTCCCCCCCCCACAGAATTGTATTTATTTTATGATATAAATTTTTTACGATTGTTTCCTGTGTTGTTTTAATGTTTTTACTCTGGTGGCTGTGCAATCTCAACCTCTCATTCCACTTAGACATTCACATAATATTTTATCTCCTAAAGCAAACCCAAAATTTCTCTTTTTTGTTGCTATTTCACACCATGGTACAAGTAATGAAATATTCCTGTGTCTTGGTCTTTCTCCTCCCTTTCAGCCCAGCATCCATCAGTGGCTTCCAAAAAGCAAGTGTAGCTGTCAGCTGGGCAGGTCTCCGTCATTGCTACCCCTTCCCCCCATCTCACTGTTCTTTAACCGTTCTTATGCAAACCATTATTTATATCCATGGTTACTCACTGAAAATCTTATAAAACTATGAGCAACACCCCCCCCCCCAACACACACACACATAAATACTGATATGTACACACACATAATTTTCCCATAGTTTTAGGGGGATTTTGAACCCCCATAAAGCTTAACCATGAACTGGGCCTTAGCCGCTGGGTTAAGAGTCCCAAATTGAAAAACACTGGCATCAGGATGTCTACATTCATGCCCCCAGCGCTGCCACCGCTGTGTGAGCTGGAGCCAGACACGTACCCGGCCTTAGCCTGAGTTGGACCCTTCAGCTCTAAAAATAAGTGAGCCTATGAGCATTTTCAAACGCAGATCACAGTTAATTGCTTTTTTTTCCTGAGCACTTGCCCAATTTCCCATTTCAGATTCCCATTTCTGAAACAAGGCTTTGAGTTATCATTGAAAAAATAGTCCTGTGCTCTGTGCCAAGAGGGGTTTAACTGGCTGGAAAATGGACACATGCTTTCTGACAGGACCTGCCCCATCCTGGCGCTCTCTTCTCCTTCCTTTATCCGCACTCTTCCCGCGGTTTGCATGTAAGGAGAGCTGTCCTGCAGCCCATTGTGTTAAATTGTCTCAAAGAGGGAACTGGGCCTGAAAAGATCTCAGTGGAGAGAACAAAGACGGCTAAGCGTTCTGGGCAGCAGTGACCTTTGAAGGGGCCCTGCCAAAACGCAGGGTGGGAATGAGTTTCCTTTCCATGCTGTCTTTCAATGGAAGAATGCGCATTCCGAAAGGCCGGTTAAATATGGGGAATTAGAAAAGAGCTGATGCTGGTGCACAGAGTGCTTGCTTCCGTTGTAGAGCCGGTGAGGTAACAGTTGCCATTGGCCACTAGATTGTTAACGCCTTGCTGGCAGGGAATGTATGTTGTTTATATTTGCATCCCTAATGCCTAAAATAGAGCGATGCACCTGTCACATGCTCAAGTGTTTGCTTAATGTGTGTGTGGCAGCCATGAAAATGTGCTCGTCGCACCCTGGCCGGCAGCTCAGTTTGTTTTAGCATCATCCTGCTCCACCAAGGTTGTGGGTTCAATCCCCGGTCAGGGCACATATAAGAATCCACCAATGAATGCATGAACAAATCAATCTCTCTCTCTCTCTCTCTCTCTCTCTCTCTCTCTCTCTCTCGTCAATAAAAATTTTTTAAAAAGAAAGAAAATTCGCTGTCCATGTCCCCTGCTGCAGGGAGCATAATTGACTGACAGCCTTACCCTGCTGTCCCTTCTAGGTCCATCACCACATTTGCACTGAGTCTACATATCCTGTAGACAATTCCCAGCCAGGGACTGAGCGCAGCAGGGGTACTAACTCAGGCGCGGCCTAGTGAGATGTGGGACTCCTTTGGCATGAAGACTTCCCACTGGCCTGGCCAAACCTTTCTTAGAACTGTGCTGCAATCTCTCATCTCCAAACCTCCTTCCTTCCCCCTCTCCTTCCACAGGTGTCAGACCTTCAGCATGGTCTAAATGTTCTCCCTTCTCTCCCTTCCTCCCCAGTAAATGTCCTGCATGACTATCCATCTTGCTGTCTTCTTGGCAGACCTAAACTAACACAATCCCATATAACAAAAGCCTAATAGGCTAAGTGTCTGTTCGACCATTCGACCAGTCACTATGATGTGCACTAACCACCAGGGGGCAGATGCTTCAACTGTTAGGTTAGCTTGCTGCTGGGGTCTGGCCGATCAGGACTGGGAAAGACGGGCTGGACACGGGCTGGAGCCCTCCTGCAGTCCCTCCCTGGCCCTGATCTTGCACTGGTGGGGTCCCTTGGCCTGGCCTGTGCCCTCTCGAAATCCGGAACCCCTTGGGGGATGTCGGAGAGCCGGTTTCAGCCTGATCCCTGCAGGCCAGGCCAAGGGGCCCCACCAGTGCACGAATCCGTACACCAGGCCTCTAGTATAAAAGAACCAGAGCCTTAACCGGTTTGGCTCATTGGATAGAGCAGGGGTGGGCAAACTTTTTGACTCAAGGGCCACAATGGGTTCTTAAACTGGACCGGAGGGCCGGAACAAAAGCATGGATGGAGTGTTTGTGTGAACTAATATAAATTCAAAGTAAACATCATTACATAAAAGGGTACGGTCTTTTTTTTTTTTTAGTTTTATTCATTTCAAACGGGCCGGACCCGGCCCGCGGGCCGTAGTTTGCCCACGGCTGGGATAGAGCATTGGCGTGTGGACTGAAGAGTCCTGGGTTTGATTCTGGTCAAGGGCATGTACCTTGGTTGCGGGCACATACCCAGTAGGGAGTGTGCAGGAGGCAGCTGATCGATGTTTCTAACTCTCTATCCCTCTCCCTTCCTCTCTGTAAAAAAATCAATAAAATATATATTTTTTAAAAATAACTAGAGGCCTGATGCACTAAAATTGTGCAAGAGTGGGCCTTCCTTCCCCTGGCTGCCGGCACCAGCTTCCCTCTGGCACCTGAGACCCGGGCTTCCCTTGTATCCCGGCTTCATCGGGAATGTCGTCCAGAAGGACGGCCAATCTAATTAGCATATTACGCTTTTATTATATAGGATTATTATATAGGATGAATGACAGATGATGTACCATAGAATTGTACCCTTGAGACTTATATAATTTTATTAAACAATGTTACCCCAATATATTCAATTTTTAAAAAAGGATGAACGAGTGCTTGTAACCGAGAGTGGAAAGTGGTCATGTTGCAAGATATTGGAGAATATTTATGATGGTTTATTATTATGAGGCGTTAGTTAAAGCCATTTAAAATGTTTGAACCCTAGAGTCAAAGTGATCCTTTCCAAAGGCAAACTGATCTCATCCCTCCTTCCATGTAA
Source organism: Myotis lucifugus (assembly GCF_000147115.1). NCBI lineage: Eukaryota > Metazoa > Chordata > Mammalia > Chiroptera > Vespertilionidae > Myotis > Myotis lucifugus. The sequence continues at coordinate 295,526 of NW_005871238.1, read as the reverse complement.
AACCCTCAGTGGCTTCCCAGTGCTCTTAGGATACTCCGTCATGGCCTCAAGATCCAACCTGGTCTGGTCCCTGCATCCTTTTGCAACCTCATCTTGCATTCTACTTCCCCTCACTCTCTCTTTTCTAGACACACTAGTCCCTTTATTCACCATATTCCCAGCTGCTACAGACCCTTTGTACATACCATTCCTTCTGTTCAGAGCACTAGTCTCTCACCTTTTTGCCTAGTGGATTCATATGCATATCTGAGCTTAAATATCTCCTCCTCAGGGTGACTTCTTAACTAGGTCAGATGTTCCTATAACATTTCTCACCATCTACCCCTCCTTTATAGCACATATCACACTGGCTATTTTAATATCTCTCTCCATCTTTAGACTGTAAGCTCCATAAGGAAAAGGAACAGTCTATGGTTTTACTCACTCTTATAGCCTAGCATCCAGCACAGAGTAGGTACTCAATACATATTTGTGGAATCATTGGGCCCAAGTATTGGGGGCTGAGGGCCACTGTTCTGGAATACAGTGTTGGGTCTGGAGTTTGATTTTACCCTAATTATAGCTAATAAGTTAGCGGGTTACTGTTTCATGGATGCTGGTAGAAGTCAAGAAGTTCTGGTTCAGAAACAAAGGGCTTTATTACTCAGAGCACAGCAGGTAGCATGAGCATCATGTTTGTTTGCACCAGTTCCCTTTGCCTCCCAAGTCTGACATTGAAGGCTTGTTCTTTGTCCCATAGAAAGATATTATCTCATCTGTCAAGGTTTCTTGCTGCAAACACAATCCTGAGAAATGGCCTAAGTACAGAGCAGACACAGCCTTGAAATCTTGCCATACCCAGCAAGATTGAAAGGAGATTGCAGCAGACCTGTGGAGGAATATCTCCCATTATACAGTTTCTCCAAAAATTATTTATGTCTAGAGAAAGCCTCAGAAGAGAAATTCATTTCCCTCTCTCTCTCTCTCTCTCTCTCTCTCTCTCTCTCTCTCTCATATATATATATACATATATAATATACTAGAGGCCTGGTGCATGGATTCGTGCACCAGTGGGGTCCCTCGGCCTGGCCTGCAGGGATCAGTGGACCTCCGCACCACCGCAGCCCGGCCTTATCCACCAGCTCAAGTTGGGCTCCAGCCCACTGTCCCCTTCTATCCCGCACAGCACAAAGTAGTGTGCAAAGTGGCAGGCGGATAGGGAGAAGCCCGAACCCGGGCTGGGCACCACATCGGCCCTGCTGCACCTGCTGTCTCTGCCAGGTGTGCAGGGGGAGTGTCTATGAGAGGTCTCTGCAGCTGCGCTCGCCAGCCTTCAGCCCAGCATCTAGTGCCCGTCTGTCAGCTGAGCAGCACTCCCGCTGTGGGAATGCACTGACCACCAGGGGGCAACTCCTGTGTTGAGCATCTGCCCCCTGGTGGTCAGTGCACATCATAGCTACCAGCCAGTCATCCAGTCATCTGGTTGTCCGGTCCTCCAGTTGCTTAGGCTTTTATATATATAAATTACATTTACATATATATTATACAAATTATATATACACTAGAGGACTGGTGCACGTGCACCAATGGGGTCCCTTGGTCTGGCCTGCGCCCTTAGCAATCTGGGATCCTTCGGGGGAAGTCAGAGAGCCGGTTTCAGCCCAATCCTCCTGGTGGTCAGTGTGCATCATAGCTACTGGCCGGTTGGCCGGTCAGCCGGTCGCTTAGGCTTTTATATATATATTTAGATAATATACACATAGTATTCCAGGAGGTAAAAGGAATCTGGCCATGGGTTTGCTTGCCAGAAGCATACGCTTGAGAATGGCTAATACGACCATATTTCCTTGAATGACAATATTATGTAATGGTTAAGAACATTGACTGCAACCAGGACTTCCTGGGTTTGAATTCTTGCTCTGCTGCTTTCTAGCTATTACATCCTTGGGCAAGTTATTTAACTTCTCTATGCCTCATTTCCCTCATCAGTGAAATCCTCCAGGTTGAGCGTCAATTATGAACCAGGAGGTCATCGTTCAATCCCGGTCAGGGCACATGCTCAGGTTGCAGGCCCGATCTCCAGCGGGGGGTGTGCAGGGGGCAACCGATCAATGATTCTCTCTCATCATTGATGTTTCTGTCTCTCCCTCTCCCTTCCTCTCTGAAATCAATTAAAAAAATATGTACATATTTTTTTAAAGTATCTGCCTCATAAGGTTGTGAAATGGGTGACACACAGTAAGTGTTCAGTAAATGTTAACACATTATTGTGGTGACTATTATTATTCTAGGGCAGCTGGCCAATTGTGGAATAATCTACTTGCACTTCATCAGGCAGTGATAATGGTCTGCTGACCTTGGAAATGCTGCCTTCAATGTTTAAGTTACTTTCCTTTGAACTACTCAGAATGTGAACCAGAAAGGTGGGGGAGGAGGGCAGGCATGCAAATGGACTTACTCACAGTCTAAGTTTATTAATTTTTAAGTGCTTTTAAATGGTGATAGGTAGAGACTTAGGAGGGTAGACTCTTAACATAGGTACAGGTTACAGACCCTCTATTCAAGCAGAGCACCACTTGGAATTGTTCTCTTGGCTGCACTATCTACTTCTCTTTTGTAGTGAACGTGGTGGAGGCGCTTCAGGAATTCTGGCAGATGAAGCAGTCCCGTGGGGCTGACCTGAAGAATGGCGCTCTCGTGGTTTATGAGATGGTTCCCTCCAACACCCCTCCCTATGTCTGCTACGTCACCCTGCCTGGGGGAAGTTGCTTTGGGAGTTTCCAGGTAAGAGTTGCAAAGCAGCAGTAGCAAAGGTAATTGCTTTGACTTTGGGTGGTGAGCACACAATGCACAATATACAGATCACGTATCATAGAAATGTGCACTTGAAACCTATATGACCCTCTTCACCCTAATCAATGTATTAGTCTACTCTCCTTAGCTCCCTACCTATTACCATTTAAAAGCATTTAAACATTTACTAACCCTAATAAATTTAATGAAAGAAAGAAGATAATTGCTTAGGTGCTAGTAATGGCTTTCTCGATCACTTTGGCCATTAAATCTCTGTTTGAAATCACATATTTGAAGACCTGAACCAATTCTGGGCAAATCATTCTGGTAAGCATCTCAGGCTCATCTGACCACAAAAGAACCTCATAGCATGCTTTTCTTTTTAGCCTGCAAAAATGCAAACCCACTTTGAATGTGAACAGTGATTAATAATGCCCTGATTCAGTATATCAGACTACCAGCACCTAACCCATGTTCTAATCTGGCTTTTCAAGTTCCGGCCATCTCTTTTTGAGAACATAGAATAATACTCCTTGCCCCAAGTTTGTTTTCATAGGCATTTACTAAGGAAAGCAATGTTTGGGTGGAAATGTTACTCAGCCAAAAGTTAGGATATTCACATTCTCATTCCCTTGACTGCCAGCAGGCAAGTCAGGTAACTTCTCTGGGCCTCAGTTTTCCCATCTGTCATATGAAGGAGAGAGGTTAGATTATTTCTGAAGTCTTTCTAGTACCGGTACTAGCATTCTACAATTATATGAAAGACCTGTAATATATGATGATGAAGAGTGGTTGCCATTATAGGGTGATGAGAAATTTGAATAGCGTAAATATTATCATCAAAGATGGATTCTTTTTTTAAATATATTTTTATTGATTTCAGAGAGAAAGGAAGAGGGAGAGAGAGATAGAAACATCAATGATGAGAGAATCATTGATCGGTTGCCTCCTGCAAGCCCCCCAGTGGGGATCGAGCCCGCAACCCGGGCATGCACCCTTGACCAGAATCGAACCCAGGACCTTTCAGTTCGCAGGCCGACGCTGTATCCACTGAGCCAAACCAGCTAGGGCAAATGGATTCTTTACATTACAGATAGGAAGGAAGCCCTCTGAAATGTTAACTTAGAGTCTGAATAGGAATTTAGAAAAGAGAATAGACACGTTTGTTCTGTTTTCCAGATGGTTTGTATAGCCCTTAGACAAAGTATAAGCCCTGCTGCGTGCTTCCAAACACCTTGAACTTCTCCTAACATATCATAATTGTTTCTCTCTCCTGGGGGATGACACTCCATGGAGGCAGAGATAGCGTCTGTCTTCTTCCTTGTTCAGTTTTTTAAATTAATTAATTGGATTTTATTGAATGGTTTTTGTGGTTTTGTTTTGTTTTGTTGTTTTTTAGAGAGAGCGAGGAAGGGAGGGAAGGAGAGAAAGACACAAAGACAGAGATAGTGATGTGAGAGGGAAACATCAATCGGCTGCCCCATGCACGCACCCTGACTGGGTATCGAACCTGCAACCTGGGTATGTGCCCCTACCGGGAACTGAACCCGCCACCTTTTGTGTTTTTGTTGTTGTTAATCCTTACCCGAGGATATTTTTTCATTGATTTTTTAGAGAGAGTGGAAAGGAGGGGGAGAGACAGAGAGAGAGAGAAACATGGATGTGAGAGAGAGACATTGTTTGGTTGCCTCCCGCGCGGGCCAGATCAAGCCTGCAACCGAGGTACATGCTCTTGACGGGAATTGAACCCAGGACCCTTCTGCCCGCGGGCTGACACTCTATCCACTGAGCCAAACCAGCTAGGGCCAACCCCGCCACCTTTTGGTGTATGGGATGGTGCTTCAACCAACTGAGCCATACTGGCCAGGCCCCTTGTTCAGTTTTAAATCCCTACCATGAAACTCAGCACTTAAGTAGGCACTTAAGCCCTACCCGGTTTGGCTCAGTGTATAGAGCGTTGGCCTGCGGACTGAAGCGTCCCAGGTTCGATTCTGGCCAAGGGCACATGCCCAGATTGTGGGCTCGATCCCAGTAGGGGGCGTGCAGGAGGCAGCCAATCCATGATTCTCCCTCATCATTGATGTTTCTGTCTCTCCCTCTCCCTTCCTCTCTGAAATCAATAAGGAAATATATTTTAAATAATAATAATAATAGGCACTTAATAAATCTGTTGCATGAATGAGTGCCATTACAGCTCAGTTCCTGCCCCAAATAGAAACGGCCCCCAGGGAGCTTCATTTAAAATGAGATGGCTAAATTTCCCCCTTAGAGCCTCAGCCATTTCAGAGAGATAAGTAAGTGCCCAGAATGACTAATGTCTATGCTTTCTCTTCTACAGAGTAAGATCTTCCCTTCCCTTCTCAGACCTCATTATATTGCTGAATAAGGACTTGATTATTTTATGGTGATGCCCAAAGCTGAACCATGGTAGTAATTTGATTTCTCTTATTTCCTGAAAGAGTAGGATTATCTATTGTGGCCCCTTTTGGATGATCTGTTTTATATTCACTTTGGCAGCTGAAATTTCTTCCATTGGTTCTTTTCATTGATGACCTCTCAGAAACAGCATTAGACAGTAGAGTGGACAGCAGGCTAGTAAATAGAAAAGTAGAAACAGAGAAATTGAAGAAGCAAGATTTAGGGTTAATGTACCAAGCTCCATATACCGTCTGAGAGAGACCTGTCAGCTAAAGGAAATTGGGAATTATTGATAATTAAGGATGGTTAAGTAGCAAACATATCCTGGGCTACTTTTAAAAATTGTAACATCACTTACCTCCTTTGCTCTAATCCTAATCATAAATGACAAAGGGGCCCAGCTGGGTGTGGCTCAGCAGTTGAGCATCGACCCAAGAACTGAGGTCACGGGTTTGATTCCTGGTCAGGGCACATGCCCAATCAATGATTCACTCTCATCATTTATGTTTCTATCTCCCTCTCCCTTCCTCTCTCAAATCAATAAAAATATATATTTTTAAAAATGACGAAGGGCACGGAGGCCTTTGAAGCAGCCAGTGAAGATGAATTATAAAGGAATACTCTGGTGCCTAGGGGTCTGAAGTTGAATGGTGAAATCAGACTGTCCCACGATACCTATGTTGGAGACAATGTAAAAATATGAATTTTTAATTTTTCTTGCTTTCATTAGGTCAGCCTTCCTTTCCCTAGACACCCCTCTTCTCCTTGTGTCCACGGGGGATAAAGAAGACTATAGATTCCTTCTTCAGACCTTGGGCTCTGCTCAGGGATAGCTCCTTGATTCATTACATTATTGGGGGAACTGCTCAAGCTAAAAGGGAAGGCCAAGAGTCCCAGATGAGACTAGCGTCCCCACTGCAGAAGCAGCCTAGACTCAGTCTGTTCCAATCTTGGGTTATCCAGAGGGATGAAAAAAGTCTTGCCCGTCCACAGAACAAGAGAACAAGACACAGATTTCTAACAGGCTGGCCAGAATCTGGCTTTTGAGCAATTAATTCTGTTGACAGTTTAAACAGGGCTATTTTTCATATCCAGTGATTATATGCTGACTTCAGCAGCCTTCCTCATTCTGCTTTCAATTTGGTATGAGCTATATAGCCATCTCCAGTTCTTTAATCAGTTCTTTAATAACTTCAGGATGTTGAATCAAAATTATGTTTCCAAATGCCCCCACCATTTACAATAAAAACGTTCAAGTGATTTATCCAGAGTGTCCAAGTGTCTTCTACCCCAAGTGTTTCCCTCCCATTGTGCCTTCTCTCCCATTGCGCACACATACACACATGCTCTCTCTCCCCTGCCTAGTTTTGCCCCACTAAAGCGGAGGCCCGGCGGAGCGCTGCGAAGATTGCACTAATGAACTCCGTGTTTAACGAACATCCTTCCCGAAGAATCACCGATGAGTTCATTGAGAAGAGTGTCTCTGAGGCCCTGGCATCTTTCAATGTAAGTTTCTTGGAGTTGGAAGGAAGGAGATGGGAGATGGGGGAACTGGCTGGTTGGGAAGTCTTACCTATCACTTGGAAACAGGGCATGGATTCTTGTTTTATTTCCTGTCTACATCTCTGTTCTGTTTTTTCTCTGTCAGTCTTTTATATGACACGCTCCATATGTCTCAGTCTCTATATGTGTGTTTGTCTTTGTTGCATTTCGTTTAATATTTGAAACATTTGTGTCTCTCTGATATCTAGAAACCTTTACTTCAAGATTTATGCAGTTTTTAGAGATTTTACAAAACAAAAGTTGAGCTAGAATTTTGTATTTCCCAGTTTGGGTTTTAGACCTTAGCTCCTTCTTCCTTCACTGTTCTTTCTTTTTATATGACTGTTTTTATTGTCACTTGTCTCCTGCCTCCATTATTTCATTCTATTAATAAAGAATATAAAGAATACTTTATAATACAGTGTCTTGGCTTTTTTCCTTTCTAGGAATGGGGAGGATAAGTTATTCTCTTTAAAAAGAACATTTGTTCTTTCAAATGACGATGGTGTTGTTGATGATGATGATGATGATGATGATGACTAACCATAGCTAGTCCTAATTATTTACTTTGTGCCAGCAATTGTTCTAGGAATTTATATGTATTACATCTCATTTGATCTTAAGAACAATCCTGTGATGTGTAAGTATTATTATTGCCCCTGTTTTACAGATGAAGAAACTAAAAACACAGGAGTGAAGTTTTGCCTAAAGTGATAGTGCTAGTAAGTGGTAGAGCCAAGGCTGAACCCAAGCCAACTTATAGACTTTTCTAGTTTAAGGTGCATCTTAGAAGTTAGCACTACCTTCTCCCTCCCTCCAAGTTCATTGACAGGCTGATAAAGTCAGGTCAATTTTCTGTTTTTTTCCTCTTTGCATTTAAGGTGTAATTACATATACTAAAATGCTTCAGTTATCTGTTTTGTGAAGTAGTGTTGAGCACTTCATTTATTAAATTTTTAAAAATATTTTTTCATTAATTTCAGAGAGGAAGAGAGAGAGAGAAACATCAGTGATGAGAGGAAATCATTGCTCGGCTGCCTCCTGCACGCCCCCTACTGGGGATCGAGCCCACAACCCACGCATGTGCCCTTGACCAGAATCAAACCCAGGACCCTTCAGTCCACAGGCCAAGGCTCTATACACTGAGCCAAACCAGCTAGGGCTGTGTTGAGCACTTGAAATCATAAGTTGGCTTCTCTTTGTTACCAAGGCTCCATCTATTCTTCTCCCATTACTCTTTACCCCAGTCAGCAATATCTGCGGGGAAGAAAAACATTTTTATATTAATCAAAGCCAATTAAAATTAAGAAAGTATGTTTTTCACTCATTACCAATGTACTATAAAACAAAACATTAATTTGGATTATAGAAAGAAGGTTTGTAACCAAGGGGCTCTGATTCTTGTTTTGAAATTATGATTCTACTAGCTATGTGATTTTGAGCAAATTACTTAATCTAAGTCTCAGTTTCCTCATCTGTAAAATAGGATAACAATTATGCCTATCACATGGGATTATTGGATAAAAGAGAATATATTCAAGCACTTAGCACATGTTATCTCTTTAGATGCCTTTGGATGCCAGTAATAGAAAATATCACTTCAAATTGACTTAAAGGAATAAGTAACAGAAGGAAATTTATTATCTAACATGACAGACAGGAAGTTCAGAGATAGAGCAGATTTCAGGTCTGGCTGATTCTGTGGATCAAGAATGTCATCATCTTGCCGAAACCGGTTTGGCTCAGTGGATAGAGCGTCGGCCTGCGGACTGAAAGGTCCCAGGTTCGATTCCGGTCAAGGGCATGTACCTGGGTTGCGGGCACATCCCCAGTAGGAGATGTGTAGGAGGCGGCTGGTCGATGTTTCTCTCTCATCGATGTTTCTAACTCTCTATCTCTCTCTCCCTTCCTCTCTGTAAAAAATCAATAAAATATATTAAAAAAAAAAAAAAAAAGAATGTCATCATCTGGCCCAAATTCTTTCCATCTCCACTCAGCCATCCTCTAGATCAGTGGTTCTCAACCTTCCTAATGCCGCGACCCTTTAATACAGTTCCTCATGTTGTGGTGACCCCCAATTTCATTGTTACAAATTGAACATAATTAAAGCATAGTGATTAATCACAAAAACAATATGAAATTATATATGTCGGATGGTCTTAAGCGACCCCTGTGAAAGAGTCGTTCGACCCCCAAAGGGGTCTCGACCCACAGGTTGAGAACCGCTGCTCTAGATGTTGGCTTTGTCCTTGGGCAGTCTCCCCTCAGGGTTCAAGATGGCCACGAAATTCCAGACCTTCAGACACAATTACATTCAGAGACAGAAAGAGACCTTTCCTACCCCTTACCAAGTATTCTGTGATTTAATGTTTATTGAATAAGTGGAGTTCAGTTCTAGCCATGTGAAGTGTATAAGTGTCACATGAGTTAGAACTTCCCAACTGGGAAGTACAGATATCATTATTGTCTAGGTGCCATATCATGGAGAATGTTGAAGGTACTGAGTAAGGTATCATATTGAACAATTATAGGCAAAAATGAAAATGGTTGCTTGCTTCAGAGCCCTAAATCCTAACAGTGAAGATTACCTGTTTCCTTCCTCCTTCTAGCTTTTCACTTCTAAATCCAAATTTTGTGATCTTTGCTTCACCACAAAGATTAGCTACATGTGGCATGATTGTTTCTCATGAGCCACAAAGCAATATGGGATGATCTTGAGTAGTTCTGACTTATTGATTGTAACACAATGAAAATAAATAATCGTAGTTTGCTAGCCCTTATGGCAGGGGTGGGCAAACTTTTTGACTCGAGGGCCACAATGGGTTCTTAAACTGGACCGGAGGGCCGGAACAAAAGCATGGATGGAGTGTTTGTGTGAACTAATATAAATTCAAAGTAAACATCATTACATAAAAGGGTACGGTCTTTTTTTTTTTTTTTTAGTTTTATTCATTTCAAACTGGCTGGATCCGGCCCGCGGGCCGTAGTTTGCCCACGGCTGCCTTATGGTGTTCTTACTAAGTGCATTATTTTTGGTGTGATGTAAATATAGTAAAACTCCATAATAAAGTGCCCCACAATAAACTGAATTTGGGTATAACTTGATTGGCTCCTGACCTCTACCCTGTTCCCTTCCTCAAAGAGAGCAGAATAAAAGCTCTTATGTTGAGAGGTGGGGTGTATGGTGTGGAACTGGCTAGAAAGAGCAAGCGACTTCTCAGGAAGCAGGAGGAGAAAGTTGGGTCCCTGTGTTCCCAGTAGTCTCCTTATTTTCCTAGATCAGATTGACAAAAAGATCACCAACAAACCAATACTCTTATTAGTCACCACCAATACCCTTATTTTGGAAGTTCCAGCCAGTCCCATGACCTGGAATTATCCTCAATAATATTTTTTTATTGATTTTTTTTTTTTTTTTTAGAGAGAGGAAGGAGGAAAGAGGAGGGGAGAGAGAAAAATCAATTTATTGTTCTACTTATTTATGCATTCATTGGTTGATTCTTTTTTTTTTAAATATATTTTATTGATTTTTTACAGAGAGGAAGGGCGAGGGATAGAGTTAGAAACATCGATCAGCTGCCTCCTGCATGCCCCCCACTGGGGATGTGCCCACAACCATGGTACATGCCCTTGACCGGAATCGAACCTGGGACCCTTCAATCTGCAGGCCGACGCTCTATCCACTGAGCCAAACCGGTTAGGGCCATTGGTTGATTCTTATATGTGCCCTGACTAGGGATTGAACCCGCAACCTTGGCGTATTGGGATGACACTCTAACCAACTGAGCTGCCCAGCCAGGGCTCACTAAATAATATTAAATTATCACCAAATAGCACCAAACCAGAGCAAATACCAGTGTGGATTTAGATTGTGTAACTGAACACCAGGTCCAGTACAATTATGCACCCACATTGTATATGATTGGAGTTTTAAACCAGATTTATTACTTTTTAAATGAAAAATGTTTTAACTTAATTAATTCTCAAAACTATCCTATAAGGTAGAGCTATGATTATTCCCATTTTACAGATGAGGAAACTGAGAAACAGAGGGTTAAATGACTTCACCAAGGCCACAAGACTATGAGGACCTTCAGTCCATGCTCTTAACTTCTATATTGTATTGTTTTTTTGCACACACTATGCTTACAGATAGGATAATGTATCTTAGTTCTAGCCCTGTAGCCTCATGTCACCAGTAGAAGACACATTAGGTAAATGTTCAGGAGGCCAAACTGCTACCCTACCCAGAATTTGCAATGCTTATGGCTCCTACTGTCTCCCTTTAAAATGCATTTACCCAGCCTGGCCAGCATGGCACAGTGGTTAAGCATCGACCTATGAACCAGGAGGTCACAGTTCAATTCCTGGTAAGGGCACATCCCCCACTTGTGGGCTCTGCCACCCTTAGGGGGTGTGCAAGAGGCAGCTGATTAATGATTCTCTCTCATCATTGATATTTCTATCTCTATCTCTCTCTCTCTCTCTCCCTTCTGCTCTGAAATCAATTTTTAAAAAGTATATTTAAAAATAAAATGCATTTTCCCAATTGCTCTCTAGTCTAGTCCAATCCCACATGCTGAACTCACTGTTATTTTGGCTAAATCAGGGCTCTTCTCTGTGTCTCAGTGTTCTCCCTTGCAAAATAAGGAAGATCAGATTGACCTTTCCTGTCACCTGAGTTAAAATGTGTGATAACTTTGGAGTCCTCTGGGGTGATGACCAGCAGAATAGCCACTAGCCCCATATAGTTAATGAACACTTAAAATCTGGCTCCTATGACTTGAGATGTACTGTAAGCATGAGACACCAGATTCTGAAAACTTAATACAAGAAAAAGAAAAATATTTCATTAATAATTTTATACTAATTGCAGTTGAAATAATATTTTGCATATATTAGGTTAAATAAAATATGCTATTAAAATTGATATATTTTATACTAATTATGTTTCTATCAGACAGTACTGTGTGAGGGGATAATTCTAATTGAAAATCTTCATCTATTCCTCTGTTACAGGGCAACAGGGAGGAAGCTGACAACCCAAATACTGGGATTGGTGCCTTCCGATTCATGTTGGAATCCAACAAGGGCAAGTCAATGTTGGAATTCCAGGTACTCTTCAATCTACTTCCCTGGCTCTAATTGCATGTGTGTGTGCGTGTGTGTGCCTCCTACTAATCCCTAACACATTGATACTCAACTGGGAAGGAAGGGAGAGGCATGGAAACATGGAACAGACTGATAAATCTCAAAGGGAAGGGAGGGGGGTGGAGGAAAGAGATTAACTAAAGAACTTATTTGCATATATGCATTACCTATGGACACAAACAATAGGGTGGTGAAAGCCTGGGGCAGGGCTGGAACTGGGTGGAGGAGGGCAATGGGGGGAAAAATGGGGACGTCTGTAATACTCAATCACATATAATAAAGAGCTAATGAGACCAAACAGCAGAACAACTGTCCAGATGACCTTCCAGATGATCTTCCGGATGAAGCTGGGGCTGGGAGGGCAAATCCCTTGTACGAATTTCGTGAATTGGGCCTCTAGTAATAATAATAAATTTTAAAAAGGAACACATAGCAGATGATAAACGTTCTCTTTCCTTCATGCAATATTTTGGAAGATCCTATCATAAACTGATAATTAAAATTAAAATTAAGGTGCTTTGTTGAAGAACTCTGTATATAGTACTTTTCCTTTAATACTCAAAGCATTTACTGATCAGAAGTCAATATATAATTAGATCATTCAAATCAACAGTTTCAATATGAGTTCTAACCTACAAATAAATGATAAAGTGCTCTAAAAATATTTTTTGAAACACTGCTTTTATTTTATTTTTTATCTTTTATTTAGAGAAAATGAAAGAGAAGGGGAGAGACAGAGAGATGTGAGAGAGATACATTGACTGGTTGCCTCCCACACTTGACCCAACCATGACCTAGAATCAAACCGGCAACTGAGGTACATGCCCTTGACCGAAATCCAACCTGGGGCCTTTCAGTTCAAGGGCTGACACTCTATCCACTGAGCCAAACCAGCTAGGGCTTTATTGATCTTTAGAGAGAGAGAAAAAAAACATCTATGTAAGAGAGAAACATTGACTGTTTGCCTCTCATAGACACCCTGACCAGGGATCAAACCTGCAACTTGGGTAATGTGCCCTGACCTGGACTTGAACCAGCAACCTTTTGGTGCATATGACATTGCCCAACCAACTGAGCCACAGAGGCCGGGGCTAAAATATTTTTCAAAGTATAAATCCTTTCTTCCCCCGAAGGCATATGATAGTTGGTCTAAGACAGTGGTTCTCAACCTTCCTAATGCCTCGACCCTTTAATACAGTTCCTCATGTTGTGGTGACCCCCAACCATAAAATTACTTTCGTTGCTACTTCATAACTGTAATTTTGCTACTGTTATGAATCGTAATGTAAATATCTGATATGCAGGATGTATTTTCATTGTTACAAATTGAACATAATTAAAGCATAGTGATTAATCACAAAAACAATATGTAATTATATATGTTTTGCGATGGTCTTAGGTGACCCCTGTGAAAGGGTCGTTCGACCCCCAAAGGGGTCTCGACCCACAGGTTGAGAACCGCTGGTCTAAGAGATGCTTCCGCAAATACTTGTTGTGAAGGGTTACCCATGTCATTCTGATGCCACCTCCCAGTATTAAATCACTTCATGTTTTCTTCCCCAGGAGCTAATGACAGTTTTTCAGCTGCTGCACTGGAACGGCAGCCTTAAGGCCATGAGGGAACGACAGTGCTCTCGGCAGGTAAGGATCCAATGGGAGAGGGGAGCCGGGCAGAGGGACTGTTTTGAGACGGCTGTTGTGTTAAAAATGATCAGGCTTCCGGACACCAGGCTGTGAGTATTGAAAGCCTCACTTAAAGTGCCCTCTTCGCTCCTATTATCTTTCCTGTTTAAATCTTAGCTGTGATTCTTTTGCTTCCCCCACAAGGACATGTCTCTGAACTATCTTCTTCAAGGGTTTAAGTGCTGACCTCACTTAGGACTCCAAGGCTGAGTTCCTAGTCCCAGTTGGGTCAGTGTGGTATGTGCCTTTACCTTGCCAGTGACCTTCACATTTCCTTCCCCTCTCTAGGAAGTGTTGGCTCACTATTCACACCGGGCCCTGGATGATGACATTCGTCACCAAATGGCACTGGACTGGGTGAGCCGGGAGCAGAGTGTGCCAGGGGCGCTGTCTAGAGAGCTGGCCTCCACTGAGCGGGAGCTGGACGAAGCCCGGCTGGCAGGCAAGGAGCTGCGCTTCCACAAGGAGAAGAAAGACATCCTCATGCTGGCTGCTGGGCAGCTGGGCAACATGCACTCTTCCAACTGCTAGGCCCCCACCCACGTAGCTCCCATCCTCTCCAGGCCCTTTTTAATATGTCCTTTCTAAGATTTCCTATGATTTCTGTACATACTTGCCCAATTTTATACTTTAAAAATATACATATGCATATATATACATACATATGTATGTATAAATTCTGCACCTGGATCCCTTTTTGCTAAGAGACCTCTTTTCTTCTAGTTTTTTGATGGACTTTCATTTGAAACATCTCCACTCCACTTAAGAGCAGGCTGCCTTTGGAGCTTTGCTGGCTTTGACACTCCCAGAAATTCTGTGTAGTCATTTCAGTAGCACAAGATTAACTGTTCATGTCTCCTTCTTTTACAATAACAGGGAGCTTGAGTAGGACTCTGTCCCCCCGCCCCATGCCTGCTTTCTCTTAGACTCAAAGAGGTTATGAATATGAAGCCTTCAGCTTTGGTTTATCTTGAGCTGGGCCTACTCGGTACCAAGTTGTTCCTCCAGTAATGACATCCCCTAACCTACACCACGCCTCTTCACCACCACCTTACTCCCTCTCTGACTCCAGTTGGTACGAGGTAGGAACTGGAGATCTGGCTTCTCATTTTTAAAGTCATTCCTGAGAAAGTGCCGAGGAACGAGAGAGGAATTATAAACACAATTCACAAGGGTTTGTCACCTATGGCTTCTGGGCCATCCATTTCTGGATGTAGTCTACTTTACAGAAGGAATCAGGTTGAAGTTGCTTATCTTTCAATATTCCCTTTCACTCCTGCTCCCCGGCCCCCCTCGCTTAGTTAAGCCCCATATTTAACCTTCCTGCCTGCAGAGATTGGTAGAAGGCAAAACATGTTTCCCTCCTCACTCTCCTGCCATCATTTTGCTCTTTGGAAAGATTATCTGTCCTATTTGATGAGGGCCAAGTTCCTCTCACTGCCACAAAGTTGCTGCTGTCTACTACCTTAGATGTTCATACCTTAGATTCAGAATTGTTTTGTTTTCTTTCCTCTTTCTCCACATTGATTATTAGAGCATGAATTGATCAGGTAAATTAGATGACACTTTAGCATTATGGCACTTCCTAAATGGAATGTTGGGAGACTGCAGGAAGGGAAAGAGAATCAATGATCAGCTATTTGCGCTTTTAATACTGTTCTCTTCCCCACCACTCTCTTGGGTGGAATAGGAGAGGAATGATCTGGAGTACAGGTAGAACACTCACCTTTGGGAGAATTTTGTGTAGATCTCTCTAAGATATATTCCCCCCTTGTTTCTGTAGTCTCCTTTATACAATATTATAGCTCAGTGCACTTTCTAAACTGAGCTTGGGAAGTTTAATGTTTCTACAATTTGACTTTCCACTCAATGATTATACACTTTGCTTTCAGAAATAGGTTAGGAAACAGGCCACAAATATTCTCTTTTGGATCAGATAGGGACAAGATGAAAGCGAGCTTTCTCTCTTTTGAAACCATTTATGGGATCAAAGGTATGGTATCGAGCAACACATGTACCAATGCTTGAAAGGGACTTCCTTGAATTCTCCAAGCCCCTTCTCTGTATTCCATGAAATACATGTAGGGTTGGTGCAGACACTCCTGTGTTCAGCAACAGGTGTGTATTCAGTTTTTACTGATATTTATAATCCAGAAATCATAAACCTTCATTTCTACGCTCCTTTCTCTGGGAAGTGTTAAGGGGTGTGAGTTGTGGGAAGAACTTATCTTTGCACCTCCTGGATTTACTATTTTTCGCTAATACCAACCAGTAAGATCCCGAAGAACTTGAGAAAAATTGTTCCCTGATCTGTACACTTTTGGTGTTAAAGATTTTACTTACCTTTTTAGTACTTTCTATGTATTTTATATGTATAATTTTATACAATTAAAATAGTTTTTTGTCTAGTGTGCCAGATTGACTCTTCAAGACTTTTGTATCAGAGGAGTTATAAAATGACCCTTTCTTTTACATATATGAAAACATAATTTTTATTGGTATTTTTGGGGTGGTAGAGATAAGATTGTACTGCTGGGGGGAAGCATCCTGCCTCCCCTTCTCCAGACATTTGAGAAGCCTGGATTTTGTTCTTAGTTCTTTCTCCTTAAGTTCTACCCAGTTCCACTTGCAATCTCACCCACTATGGTGGTCTAAACTCTATCATACACACAATTCTCAAATCTGTTTCTTCTACCCCAACCTGTTTTGAGCTCTTATATCTATATTTCCATATGTTGGACATCACCACCTGAATATGACACAAGTTCTTTGAACTCATATATTCAAAATAAACCCATTTTCCATACATGCTCCTCTCTGAGGCCCCAGATCAAGACAACACTCTAACCATCGAGCTACCCAGCCAGGCTCTGCCTTCACTCCTGACACCCTCCACGCTGCTGTCGTGTTTCTTTCTAGAATCCTTAATGACTGTGCTTCTCTTCCTGGGACATGTGAGAAGCAGTTCTGTCTTTGTTTGCTTTGGCCTATGAGGCATCTGGAAGCCACTGAAGAATCCCTTGGAGAGAGATGAAGTCAAACAGATCTCTTGTATCTTCCCTACCAACTGGCATTGTGTCTTAAAAATATTAGAGGTGGAAGCTACACTGACCTCTTCCCAGGACCAAACTGGAATTACAACTAAATTATAGAAAAATCATCCTGAATAACCAACTGAAGACTGACCAGCTGGAGAGAAGCCTTATAACCAAGGGCTTACAGAAGGAGCTACATTGAGACTGGCAAAAAGTGCAGAGGCACAAGAGGGCTCTCCGAGCTCCCACCTGTGGCAGCTGAAGTTCCAGAGGGATATCTCAGCTGCCCGGGGTTCCCCTGAGAAGTCTGGGGTCTGAACCCCAAGCAGGGCTCCCCAGCCTAGAGCACCAGAACCAGGAAAGGCACCCAGATAACACCCAGCTGTGAAAAGCAGCAGGGTCACTCTCCACCAGGAAGAGAAGACTCGAGATGCAGGTACTCTCAAAATTTCCTTGGCAGCCACTACCCCTGGGTTCCAGTGGAGGAAGGGGAAAGTGAGGTTGGTGGTTCTGGGGAGAGTTGAAGGATCAGCCACCAGGAACCCTGCGCTGAGTCATTCTCCCAGACTGCAGAAGCCATCTTCCTCAGGCAGAGCCTTTCCTCAAGCGGCATCAGCCTGGGGAGAAGTAATAGCCCCACTTGCTGGAATCGCTCTCGCCCCACCCTGTGGGGCTCATGCCTGCTGAGAAGTACAGCCGCGCTCTTTCAGTGCCTAACCCTAACGGGGGGACTGCAGGCGGAGGTGGACCTCTGGATGCTTTGAGACTTTTGCTGGCCTGTCCCAGGTAAAGTGCTGGTAAAAGCCAGCCTGGGCGCACAGCCTGGTCCTCTCCATAGGCACCCAGGTCCAGCACAGGGAGCCATATGTTTCGGATCACCAATGGCTCCAAACGAGTTGCCCAGGGCCAGTCACAGGCAGTGCCTGACACTGACCTGCACCAGAGTCCCTCTGAAGAGGCCCAGAACCAATGTACCCAGTGGCCAGATTCAGAAAACAACAGAGCAAGATCCAATAAGCTTCTCAAGCAGTATATCCACAGGGAGAACTCAGTGGCACCCTGGTTCTGAAGCAAGTTCTGCTTCTGTGATCAGGACCTGCCTAGCAGCTTGCGAACTGTGTTGGGGGTTGAGCCTCATAGTCAGCCAGCTTGCGCTTGATCCCATGCATGAAGAAGCCAATAGCAACAAAGACTCAATTACAATAGGAGGACCCACTTAATGCCCACAAGGGACACTCCTAGAGCACCCAGCTCAGAGGATCAGGGAGCTGTGCCACTGGTCCCGCAGGACACCTAATGTGTAAGTCCACCCAACCAAGACTGGAAGTCATAGCAGATCTATCTCATACACAGAAACACAAAGAGACAGCCAAAATGGGGGAGACAAAAACAAACAAACAAACAAAAAAACAGGCCCCAAGTGAAAGAATAAGAGAATTCTCCAGAGGAAGAACTAAATGAAATGGAGGCAACCAATTTATCAGATTTAGAGTTCAAAGTAATGATCATAAGGAGGCTCAACAGCATGAAAAAGAACATAGAAACCATTAAAAATGACCTGTGAGAAATGAAGAATGCAATATCTGAAATAAAGAACATACTGGAAGGAAAAAAATAGAAGGTCAGATGAAACAGAAGATCAAATGAGCAATCTGGAACACAAGGTAGAAAAACAACCCATTTACAATTGCTTCAAAAAGAAAAAAGTACCTAGGAATAAATTTAACCAAGGATGTAAAAGACCTGTACTTGGAAAATTATAACACACTGAAGGAACTACTGAAGAAGATACAAATAAGTGGGAACATATAGCATGTTCATGGATAGGAAGAATTAACATTAATAAAATGTCCATACTGCCCAAAGCAATCTATAGGTTCAATGCAATTCCTATAAAGATACCAATGGCATATTTCACAGAACTAGAACAAATACTCAAAAAAATTTATATGGAACTATAAAAGACCATGAGCAGCCACAGCAATCTTGAGAAGAAAAATGTTGAAGGAATTACACTACCTGATACCAAACTATACTACAAGGCCATAGTAATCAAACAGCATGGTACTGGCATAAATAGACATGTAGATCAACAGAACAGAATGGAGTCCAGAAATAAATCCACGCCTTTATAGTCAATATTTGACAAAGGATTGCAAAAACTACAGTGAGCTAAAGAGAGTCTGAATAAATGGTGTTGGGAAAATTGGACAGATACGTGCAAAAAAGTGAAACTACACCACCTTCCTACACCACACAGAATAGACTCAAACTGGATTAAAGACTTAAATGTTAGACTAGAAAACATAAAAACCCTAGAAGAAAATATAGGCAGTAAAATCTCAGACAATGCCCGTAGTAATATTTTTTTCTGATATATCTCCTCGGGCAAGGGAAACAAAGGCAAAAATAAACAAATGAGACTACATCAAACTGATTTTTTTAAAAGACCAAACTACCTACTGTGGAGAATGGATCAGTGTCTCCTAGTTTCAGTTAGTGTCTCCTGCTTTGCCTGGAAAACCACCCAGCCTTACAGGCCGAGTTCAAACAGAAGTCCTCCCTGTTCCACTTTGTGATAGCAATTACCACTTCTATATGGAATTATAAAGTGATTGTTGATGATATAATTATTTTTCCTTGTATTGCCAGCATCACCTCTAGTATTAGACACAGATAAGCATTCAAAATTGTTTGGCTAAAAAATTAATAAGAAAAAAATAAGTAAGTGAATCTTTAGTCCACTATTGTTTAAGGTCTACATCAAGATTCCAGGATTTGGGGACAATATGGGTTTTGTCTCACTCCAAGGTTTTTTTGTTTGTTTTAGTTAAAGGCATTTTTAAAAAGATACTGATTTGAGACAGAGAAACAACCGACTTGTTGTTCCACTTATTTCTGCATTCATTGGTTAATTCTTGTATGTGCCCAGGCCCGGATGAACCCGCAACCTTGGCATATGAGGTTAATCAACTGAGCTACCCGTCCAGATCTCAACTCCTAGCTTTTTGTTGTTGTTGTTGTTTTTAAATTGGTTTGAGAGAGAGAGGTGGGGAGAGGGAGAGAGAGAGAGAAACATTTATGATGAGAGAGAATCATTGATCAGCTGCCTCCTACTGGGGATGGAGCCGCAACTAGGCAGGTGCCGGACCCTGAATCCAACCGTGACCTCAAGGTTCATGGTTTGACCGAGCCGCACCAGCTGGGCTCAACTCCTAGGTTGTTAAAAGCGAAAAACGCGCCACACCCTCCAAAAAGCTAAAGCCCCTATTTTGTTTAAAGCCGTGATCTTTTATTAATTCCCCCGAGGTGGTGGGGAAAGTTGGGGATTAGCCTTAAAAAGAAAAAAGGTTGGTATCTGTCTCACCAAAAGAGCTGCACAGACAACCAGGTCTGTTAGTTTCTTGAAGAGAGAAATTCGTGCGCAGTACGAGCCAGCGTTGCAGACCGAACTTTTTTCTTTTTAATGCTCACATCACAGATCCTGCTGCTCCTCGGAACAGGCTAAAGGCCTGGAAGTTTTGAAAGAAAAAAACTTTCTTCAACTTCCATTTTCTAGTGTGAGTGAGAGAAGGCAACCCTCCACTACAGAAATCGTGCTGGGCTCCCCTGCCAGCAGCATTTCTCCCCGGTGGCCGCGGATAAGAGGAAGCCACTGATTCGCGGCCGGCGCGTTCCGGCCCAGGGGCGGCTTTCAGCTCGAGACCTGCTGGAAATGACTACAGGAGCACTTCCGGCTTCCGACCTGCTCAAGATGGCGACATGGGCACTTCCGGCTCTTCCCGGAGGAGGCCCGCCCCCGCGTGCGTATTTACACCGCGTCTAGGGCGGGACTTAGAGAAAGTTTTTGATTGGTCAGCTGGACTGGTGACCTTTCCCCTCCGCGACAGCT
Organism: Myotis lucifugus; assembly: GCF_000147115.1. NCBI lineage: Eukaryota > Metazoa > Chordata > Mammalia > Chiroptera > Vespertilionidae > Myotis > Myotis lucifugus. The sequence goes on along the minus strand of NW_005871238.1, from coordinate 275,033 downwards.
TCCCAGGGGCGCCTAAAGCCTGAGCGCTTAGATCCTGAGCAGCACGGACGCGGGTTACAGGGAGGCAAGATGGCGGACGTGCTGGATCTTCACGAGGCCGGCGGCGAGGATTTCGCCATGGATGAGGATGGGGACGGTGAGGACAGTGGAGGCGGCTGCGGGAAGCGGGGAAGGTGCGAGAGAAGGACGTAATGGGGCAACCCTCCCCCTTCCTCCCGGCGGGGAGGCGGGAGCGGGGCCACGGGCTGCAGGGCCTGCAGACCCCGCCCCCGGTGGCGGCGTGGGGCGGGGCTAGGAGGGACTGGAGGTGGTGGGGTCCGCGCTCAGAATGTCTGGGGGAAGAGACTGTTGTTCTACATGTTACCTTTGGCACTTATTCTTTCACTTGTGGGGTTACAGAGAGCATCCACAAACTGAAAGAAAAAGCGAAGAAGCGGAAGGGCCGCGGCTTTGGCTCCGGTGAGTGTGAAGAAAATGGGGTCCTGGGGGACAGTGGGAAAGGGGGCCCTCCGGTGATCTCGGGTGTGTTCCCTAGAAGAGGGCTCTCGAGCGCGGATGCGGGAGGATTACGACAGCGTGGAGCAGGATGGCGACGAGCCGGGGCCGCAGCGCTGTGAGTAGCGGACCTGTGGGCGGCGTGTCTGCGGGGAACTGGGGGACGTGAAGGCAAACCCGCGGGAAAGGGCCGAGGTCTGCAGTCGCGCTCACCCTGCTGCCGGGATCTTCAAGCCTTTCTCCCTGCGCTCCCCGCCCTCCCTTCCCCGCAGCTGTCGAAGGCTGGATTCTCTTTGTCACCGGGGTCCACGAGGAAGCCACGGAGGAAGACATCCATGACAAATTCGCAGAGTATGGGGAAATTAAAAACATCCACCTCAACCTGGACAGGCGCACGGGGTACCTGAAGGTACTGAGTTACACTCCTTGCCTCCCCCCATCACCCTTAGCAGGGGCAGATCTCCCGCGGTCGCGCTGGTCGGCCAGGAGCAAAGTTGAAATCAAATGACATTGGAAATGGAGTTTGTTAGACGCAGCAGAGACAGGAGCCGAGGAACCTGTGGGGTATACAGCAGGGATGTGTGATGCACGTTGTTTAAAGTTGGTGGGACAGGGTTTTGATGGCCGTCTTTCGCTTGCACTAGGGGTATACTCTCGTTGAGTATGAAACATACAAGGAGGCCCAGGCGGCGATGGAGGGACTCAACGGCCAGGATCTGATGGGACAGCCGATCAGCGTGGACTGGTGTTTTGTTCGGGGTCCACCCAAGGGCAAGAGGAGGTGAGGTGGAGGGGGCAGACACTACCTTGGTGAAGGGAATATGAGCGAAACAGAGAAAGGACATTGCAGGTCCCTCTGATGGACCTCCCCCACCATCACCCCCAACAACATCCTTCCTTTCCCTTTTCCTAGGGGTGGCCGGCGGCGCAGCAGGAGTCCAGACAGGAGGCGACGCTGACAGGTCCTCTGCTGGCCAGGTGTTCCCTGCAGCGATTCCATGTGACCGTGCAGCCTTGGAGAAGTAGGGCCCCGGTGGAACTTGCTGTTTATATTTAATCCTTTACCCTCTTGCTTGGTGTTTTGGAACTTGGGGGGGTGGGGGGTTGAGTTATAAATAAATGTCCCATTTTTGTTTTCTACATTTAAAATTATTTTCTTGCTCTAACCTTGCAAGCTCTGAAGTGCTCTTTACCGTAGGCAGTGTGGGACACTGTGAAGGTACTTCTCCCAGTAACTGAATTCAGTGAGTTTCTACACGAGACATAGTCTCAGTCTCAAAGAGTCAAAGTAGAAACACTGCTCAAGGTATTTCATTTTCTTGGGAGCTAAGAGAGCAGGGGTAGAAGTGAGATGTTTTCAGGATATTAACGGATAATTATTCTGTTTCTATATACTCTGTCCTGAGCAAATGGATGTTACAGGGATGTTTACTTTTTGTTTCTCCTGCCTGTACTGCCACATTTGTTTGTACCTGCAGCTATTGAAGGGCTTAAATCTCCTTTGGGGCATTCTCCCAGGTTCTCTTTCCCTAAAGGAGTCTATACAAAGTTCTTGGTGCCCACTTTGGCAGCCAAGGGTGAAGGCCCCTTGGAGATGATCCAGCGGAGCACTCATGAGGCCAAAGAGAAGAGGAGGAGGCTGGGAGGAACTCCAGTTAGCGACGTGGGAGAGAACCAGCGAGTAGGGAGGTGTCCTGCAGAGGACAGAGGTCAGCAAAGTCAGCAGGTGCACAAACACGGGGTGATTGTCTAAGGAGCGGCGGAGGGCCAATTCACTGGTAGGTTTGGGATTTAGAAAACACACTGCCATTCAGAACCACTCAGCTCCGGACCTGAGTATAGGGTGAATTGATGGGTGGGCAGTGAGATGGCGCTCTCCCCTACAAGGAAGAGAATGCTCCACACGCTCTTCTTCGAAACTTGGGACTGTGTGCTCCTTTCCCCCATGGATTATGACAGACATGCTGGAGAAAAGTTTTGGTGTGTTTTTTTTTTCTTTCCTATTTTTATTCATTTCAGAGAGAAAGGGAGTGGGAGAGTGAGAGAAACATCATTGATCAGCTGCCTTCTACACACCCCCTACTGAGGATAGAGGCTGCCACCCAGGCATGTGCCCTGACCGGGAATTGAACTGTGACCTGGTTCATAGGTCGACACGCAACCACTGAGCCACACCGGTGGGCAAGGTTTGCTTGAGATGCTGTGCTATATGAAGCTACTAAGTCTACTTTAAGACATCATGGTGTCCCAAGAGTAAAGGAGAATACTGATCACGTTTCTTCTTAATCCTTGTCCATCTAACTCAAGTTCAGATGATGGCTAGAGGTTGGTTAGAATTGGAGGCATTCAAGAAAATTATATGCAGCATCAGGTACTAGAAATACAGTTAGAATCTCACTTTTGGCTTGATAAGTAGCTATCAGGTAAATGAGGCCAGAGGCAGTTGTTTGAGGGAATGGATGAGAGCCTGGGGATTGAAGTCTCACCTTCCTTGTCGGGGAACTAGACACACTGAAGACAGTGCGGCGATAGCAGATGGTCATGGCAGTCGGTGGCACAGAATGGGCAGCAGAAGAAGAGGTTATAGGTACTCCCTTGCCATTGAGCCTTGAAGCTGCCTTTGGTAACACAGAGTGAAGGCCTGGGCCAGCTTGGCGGATGGTATGGAATAGCAACAGCTGGAGTGGGGTTGAGGACCATTAGAACTGGTCCCCTTCCACCTCCCCCAACCTGCCCACCATTGTCACACTTGAATCTATGCAGAACACTACAGTGCTGAGTTGATGGTTCATCCATGGTGCCAATATTTAAAAGGTTAGAAATGTATCTTGAAAATCCCTGTGTCCCCTTAGTCCAGTGATGGCGAACCTATGACACGCGTGTCAGAGGTGACAAGCGAACTCATTTGTTTGGTTGATTTTTCTTTGTTAAATGGCATTTAAATATATAAAATAAATATCAAAAATATACATCTTTGTTTTACTATGGTTGCAAAGATCAACAAGTTTCTATATGTGACCCGGCACCAGAGTTAAGTTAGGGTTTTTCAAAATGCTGACCCGCCGAGCTCAAAAGGTTCGCCATCACTGTCTTAGGCTATGGAGCTAACCATTAAGTTTGTTAAATCCTGAGACTTAAAGAATCCTGTCTCTCTTTTTTTTTAATTACTATGCTAAATATTGCACTTTATAAAAGGATCTCTCTACCACCTCACCAACATTTTTAGCTGAAATGATTTTCCTGATGTGTCTGATTAATTCTGTGGGAAAAAAGCTTGTGTAAAATGGGTGTTGCTAAAATTTCAGGCCATTGTGCAACCACTCTGAAGTGACCTTTAGTAATAGACTTTTGTACAGTAACTATAATAGTGAAACAATGTTAAATAATAAAATTTAACATTTTCCAAATGCTCTTGGCTGCCCTTCCCCCTTTTTGGTAAATTGCTGAGTTTTTTGTTTGAATCAGTAAAGAGTATTTTTCAGGTTTGAGCTTCAAGTAAGTTAGTACCTTGGTTCAGGTAAGGTAGATTTGAGTCACACTATTCGTTTGGTAAAAGGCAAGCTTTGTAGGTATCAGATTCCTAAATACGAGGCATTTGGAAAAGTGATTTCAGCAGGTGGAGGGGCTTTTAGGAAAGGTAGATGGTATCAGCCGTAGACATACAATGGCAAGAACTGCTTGGACATTGACTAACGCTGAGCTAGTCGGACATTGGTCTCTCCTCTTGCCCCATCTTGAGTCCATATAATTCTGGGGGTTTGGAGTTCTGGGGTGTTTTTCTTTGCACTATGCCTAGAAATACATGACACTGTGAGAAGGGGCTGAAAAAAAGGTCAGGCTCCTGGACTTTCATTTGATCCATAGCCTTACTTCTGCCCCCCTCTTCTTACTTTATATGCAGTTTACCTAAAACCTTCCTTTTAACTACTGATACTTGGGAACTTTAGGTTACAGACTAATTTCTAACTACCCCCATAGTCCATCACACTAACACCACATTTTTTTTTTTAAGTGGTGTTTTCCCCCCCCCTGGCTGGGTAGCTCAGTTGGTTAGAGTGTCATCCCAATACGCACACCAGGGTTGCGGGTTCAATCACCAATCAGGGCACCTGCAGGAGTCAACCAATGAATGCATAAATAAGTGGAACAACAAAATTGATGTTTCCTCTCTTCTCAAATCAATAATAAAAAATTGGTTTTAAACATATTTTTAACACTGATATTTTAAATACAACATACAGAATATGTTGTGCAGAGTTACACAAGAGGAGACTATTTCGGAACCAAAAATATCTCACTTTTTGCACATGCATCATGTTACCACCAGTTTGCCATTGAAGCAAATGGAGATTGCAACTATTAATCAGGTCAGGCTGTAAGAAATTACGAAATTCATCTTGTGGCCCATGGGTTTCAAATGATTTAGCCAAAGTCATACAGCTAGTAGTGGTAGAGCCTAGACTTGGGAAGAAAAGCAAAACGAAACAAGCAAACAGTGCAACAAAAACAGGCTTCTAACCCCCAAGTCCACACCTAAAATTTACTTCATATGAACAAACCCAACTGTAATTCCTTTTACACGGAGGCAACAAGTTCTTTCTAAATCTTGGGTTTAAGAAGGTCCTACTGCCCTGACCGGTTTGGCTCAGTGGATGGAGCGTCAGCCTGCGGACTGAAAGGTCCCGGGTTTGATTCCAGTCAAGGGCATGTACCTTGGTTGCGGGCACATCCCCAGTGGGGGTTGTGCAGGAGGCAGCTGATCGATGTTTCTAACTCTATCCCTCTCCCTTCCTCTCTGTAAAAAATT
>NW_005871238.1:256780-267145 GCF_000147115.1 Myotis lucifugus | reverse complement strand
GCGGACCGGTTCCAAGTCGCCCTGTCCCCTTCCCCGCTGTCGCCGGGAACTCCGCCCCCGTCCTGCCTTCCGGTCTCTGCTCCGCTGCAGGCCTGGGAGTTTAGTTCACCTCCAAGGAATAGTGTCTGCCCTGCGGGGTCCCCCACCCCACCCCACCCCACCCCACCCCACCCTCCACGCACTGCCCGCTGTGCTGCCGGCCCCGCGCCTCTGCCCCCGGCGCTCAGCCCCCTCGCCCGGTGGAGTCTCTTAATTTCTCAGCGCTGAGTGCTGCTCCCGCCCGTCTGGGCTCCTCGGTACCCCGTGCTTTCCCCGCTCCGGGCCTGAAGGAGAAGCAGTGGGTGATGGACGGAAGAGCAGGACAGGGAGTGGCCGCAGCGGGAACGGGAGCCCATCCTGGCCTTAGGGGGCGCTTTCGCGGGGAGGTAGGGAGGTCCCCGCCTTTGCTTGCCTGTCTCCCCCAGGGCCGCCCAGTACGCCTGCTCCCTTCTGGGCCACGCACTGCAGAAGCGCGGGGCCAGTCCTGAGCTGCAGAAACAGATTCGACAGCTGGAGGGTCACCTGAGCCTGGGGAGAAAGCGTAAGTAACTCTGGGCTCTGTGACCCCGACACTCCCTCCACCCCGCTCTTCTCTCTTCGTCCCTCCTTCCTGTTTTCCACCTTCTGCCAGTTCTCCCCCCTCATTTGGCTTTGCATTCACCAATTGAGGTAAGACAACAGGAGGCTGAGTGTGATGAAGGACTGGAGAACCGGGCAAGTTTGAGAAAACTAGGCCGGGACACAAATTAACTAAAATTTGAAGTAAAAAAAGAATGAACTGTTTCTGCTCGTTTAAAAAAATTGTTTTTGTTTCTATCACTTGCTCAACTTGCACCCTCTTGCTTTTTCTCTTTCTCTGTTTTTGCTCTCGGCCTCTCTACTTCCAAACCTCTGCTTTTTCCTGCGGATCCCCACCAGTCCTCCGCCTGGGCAACTCAGCAGATGCCCTCGAGTCAGCCAAACGCGCTGTGCACCTGTCAGATGTTGTCCTGCGATTCTGCATCACGGTTAGTCACCTCAATCGAGCCTTGTACTTCGCCTGTGACAATGTCCTGTGGGCTGGGAAGTCTGGACTCGCTCCCCGTGTGGATCAGGAGAAGTGGGCCCAGCGTTCATTCAGGTTTGATGTGCTTTTATTCTACAAGACCTTTTGTATTCTTCATACCACATAACTTCCTTTCATGAGAGAAAGATCTCTCAAGGTCTTCCCAGAATGTGCACATCTTAATCACTCACCTGCTTCTAATCTTCACTTACATCTTAAACTGTCAGAGGATAAGGAAGGGAGGAGGTGGAAGACAAATGCTCTTCCATAATGAATGACTAAGATTGTGAAAGATGTGATGTTATTTAATTCTGCTTCTATCTATACCATAGGTCAGCGATTTTCAACCTTGTTCATCTCATGGCACACATAAACTAATTACTAAAATTCTATGGCACACCAAAAAATACATTTTTTGCCCACCTGACAAAAAAGTAGGTTTAATAATTTTGATTCATTCACACCGGATTGCTATTGTGTTGGCTATTGTCATTTTTTTTTACTTGACAAACTAAGGGAAAAGAGGTCAGTGCCCCTAGCTAAATAGGTATTACATGTTTTAAAAATTCTAGTGGCACACTAATTGAAAACTGCTGCCATAGGTTACTCTCCTCACTACTTGCTCATGCAGTCATTCTATAAATATTTAGTAAGTGCTTACATGGTCCAGGGAATAAAGCAGAGAGTGAAACAGATATGATTCCTGCTCTCATGAAGCTTCTGGTCTAGTGGGATAATCATATGTTAAAACTAGAGGCCCGGTGCACGAATTCTTGCACGAATAGGGTCTGGAGGCCTGCCCCGATTGGGCCAGGCTGGCCGAGGGGAGGGGCTGTGGGTGGTTGGCAGACCAGCCCTGTCCCCTGATAGAACTCCCAGTCGAGGGGACAATTTTCATATTACCCTTTTATTATATAGGATAAATAAACACCAAACCAAGTGTATGAGGAAAAGTACAGGGTGTTATGAAATAAATAACACTAAGAATGAAAGATCAGGAAAGAGCTCTAGCTGCTTTGGCTCAATGAATAGAGGACTGGAAGGTCCCAGGTTTGATTCCGGTCGAGGGCACATTGCCAGGGTTGTGGGCTCGATCCCCAGTGGTGGGTGTGCAGGAGGCAGCTGATCAATGATTCTTTTTCATCATTGCTGTTTCTATCTCTCTCTCCCTTTCCCTCCCTCTCTGAAATCAATATAAATAAATAAATAAAGAAATAAATAAAGAAATAAATAAATAAGAAAGAAAGATCAGGAAAGAACTCTGAGAAAAATAATATTTTAGGTAAGGCCTGAAGTTTGAATAGAAGTTAGACAAAACAAGCAGTAGCAGAGAACACCTTTTCAAACAGAAAATAGCATTTTCTAAGGCTTTGAACCAAGAAAGACTTTGGGGAATTAGAAAAATAGAAAGAAAGCCAGTGGAATGGATAGTATTGAGTAAAAGGCATACTTTCAAACTGGAGGGGTAGATGGGTCAGATCACTCATGAAAGACAATAATAAGATCTTTTTGTTCAGTTTTTAGAAAAATTTTATCCTAGCCCAGGCTGGTGTGGCACAATTGGTTGGAGTGTCATCCTGTCCCATATACCAGAAAATAGTGGGTTCGATTCCTGGTCAAGGCACATACCTAGGTTGTGGGTTTGATCCCTGGTCAGGGTGCATGGCAGAGTCAATTGATCAATGTCTCTGTCTCTCTCTCTCTCTGCCCTCCCTTCCCCTCTCTAAAATCAATTTATAAAAAATAAAAATCCTGCCGAAACCGGTTTGGCTCAGTGGATAGAGCGTCGGCTTGCGGACTGAAAGGTCCCAGGTTCGATTCCGGTCAGGGGCATGTACTGGGTTGCCGGAACATCCCCAGTAGGAGATGTGCAGGAGGCAGCTGATCGATGTTTCTCTCTCATCGATGTTTCTAACTCTCTATCTCTCTCCCTTCCTCTCTGTAAAAAATCAATAAAATATATTTTAAAAAATAAAAAAATAAAAAAAATAAAAATCCTAAGTACAATGAGTTCTAATTAGGGATATGACATCATTTAAATTGTGTTTAAAGAAGATTTCTCTCTAGCCCTAACCGGTTTGGCTCAATGGATAGAGCTTCGGCCTGTGGACTGAAAGGTCCCAGGTTCGATTCCGGTCAAGGGCATATACCTTGGTTGTGGGCACATCCCCAGTAGGGGGCGTACAAGAGGCAGCTGAATCGATGTTTCTCTCTCATCCATGTTTCTAACTCTCAATCCCTCTCCCTTCCTCTCTGTAAAAAATCAATAAAATATATTTAAAAAAAAAGATTTCTCTTGCTGCAGTGTGGAGAATGGATTGCAGTAGGGTAAAAGAGGAGGAGAGGCTGTAATATGGCCAAGAGATATGGCTTGAACTAAAGAGCTGTCAAGTAGTGAAGGTGGAGAGAAATGATTTGAGAATAAAATGATCTGTATACATATCATCTGTATTTGTTTCTTGTTATGCTATGATTCTCTTTGTTCTTTTAGATTATATTAGCATCTTTCTATCTCCATTTCTGTGTTGTTTTTCTACATGGCATATGATGTATGAGGGCTGTGGACAGAGGCATGATTGAAGTAGTATGGAAAAGCACTTACCTAGAAGAGTTTATATGCCATGTTTATTCATATCATTCAACAAATATTTATCAAGCTCTTACTATAAGCAGGCACTGGTCTAGGTACAGGGACCCAGTGGTAAGACAAACAGGATTGTAATGGGAGGAGATACACATAAAGAATAAATAAAAATACAGAGAGTGGGCCCTGATCGGTTTGGCTCAGTGGATAGAGCGTCGGCCTGCGGACTCAAGGGTCCCAGGTTCGATTCCGGTCAAGGGCATGTACCTTAGTTGCGGGCACATCCCCAGTGGGGGTGTGCAGGAGGCAGCCAATCAATGATTCTCTCTCATCATTGATGTTTCTATCTCTCTCTACCTCTTCCTTCCTCTCTGAAATCAATAAAGAAATATATATATTTTTAAAAAAAAGAATAAATAAAAATACAGAGAGTGGGCCCTGACCGGTTTGGCTCAGTGGATGGAGCATCAGCCTGCGGACTCAAGGGTCCCAGGTTCTATTCCAATCAAGGGCATGTACCTTGTTTGCGGGCACATCCCCAGTGGGGAGTATGCAGGGAGCAGCTGATCGATGTTTCTCTCTCGTTGATGTTTCTAGCTCTCTATCCCTCTCCCTTCCTCTCTGTAAAAAATCAATAAAATATTTTTTAAAAAAATACATAGAGTGGTAATGCAGGAAATTGAAAGGGTCACGTGATAGAAAGTAAATGGCTTGCTACTTTAGCATGGGGGGTCAGAGCAGGCCTCTCTGGAAAGGTGGCATTTAAGCTCATACCCAAAGAGCCAGCCGTGTGAAGATTTTGGAGGCAGAATATTTCAGGTAGAAGGACCCAGTCGTGTAAGGGTCCCAAAGCAGGAACAAGCTTGACGGGATCAAAAGAAACAAATGTGGGTGGAGCACTGATTGACAGAGGAGTGGTGTAATGTGCAGTTAGAGAGGCAGGTCAGATGTGAGGTCTGTAAGCCTGTCTAAGTTATCTAGATTTTATTCTAAGTGTGACAGGAAGGAAACCATGAAAAGTTTTAAGAAGAGGAGTTTATGTTGGGGGCGAGGGGCAAGAGTGACCATGGAGAGACAGGTCAGAAGACTAAAGCAGTAGTGCAAACATGAGATGACAGTGGCTTGGACTGTGGAGATGGAGTGTAACAGAGGTGCTTACATTGAGGTTGTGTTTTGGAGATAGGACAGTCATACGGAGTACAGACCACTGTTGTGAGAATGGATTCAAAATTAAAAATACACTGTTCTTAAGGAATTTATAATGTAACACATTTGGCAAGCTGCTTAACACCTCTGGGCCTCTTTTTTTTTTGTTTTGTTAATCTTCACTGGAAGATATTTTTTCCTTTTATTTTAGGAGTAGAAGAGAGGGGAGATGGGTAAAAAGGACAGAGAGAGAAACATCAATGGGAGAGAGCCACATCAATCGGTTGCCTCCCACACGCACCACAATAGGGGCAGGGAATCTGCAACCCAGGTATGTGCCCTTGACCAGAATCGAACCTGAGACCCTTCAGTTCACAGGCTGACACTTTAACCACGCTGGCCAGCACACCTTTTTTTGTTGTTGTTGTTAAATAAAAGGATTGTATTTAAATTATTTATAATTTAACTCTGAAACAACTGAAGCTTATTCTTTTAAAACAAATGTGTGCCCAGCCAATGTGGCTCAATGGTTGACCATTGATCTATGAACCAAGAGGTCACGGTTTGATTCCTGGTCAGGGTACATGCCCAGGTTGTGGGCTCAATCCCTAGTAGGGGACATGCAGGAGGCAGCCAGTCAGTGATTCTCTCTCATCATTGATGTTTCTATTCTTCTCTCCCTCTCTCTTCCTCTCTATGAAATAAAAAACATATTTATAAAAAAAACCCACATTTGTATTACTATAGTTTAAGTTGAATGTGTGTGTGTTAACGTGTTGCCAAGTGGAAAAGTGAAATTTGAGGTTGATCTTGGAAGATTTGATGATACTCATGAACTTTAGCCCAGAATCTTAAGGTAATTGTGAACATATTCATTACAGAAAGGTAGGAGGACATTTCTAATAGTGGGCACTAGTACACATCCACTTCTGGGTTCTGACGTTAATCCTTTGCATTTTGGCGGGACAAGAATGTTTGAGTGTTCTGTTGGCTATGCTAAGTGGGTACATGTGCCCTTACTAACCCTTCCGTCCTGTGTATCTCAGGTACTATCTGTTTTCTCTCATCATGAATTTGAGTCGTGATGCTTATGAGATTCGCCTACTGATGGAACAAGAGTCTTCAGTTTATAACCGGCGACAGAAGGGTTCTGGAGGAGGAGCCCCAGGAGGAATTGAAACTGGGGGACCTGGGGATCCAGGGACTCCAGGAGGAAGCCTACCCCAAATAGCTCTGAAACTTCAGCTCCGAGTCCTGCTCCTGGCTCGGGTCCTTCGGGGTAATCCCCCGCTTCTGCTGGATGTGGTCAGAAATGCCTGTGACCTCTTCATTCCACTGGACAAACTAGGCCTCTGGCGCTGTGGCCCAGGAGTTGTGGGGCTTTGTGGCCTCGTGTCCTCCATCCTGTCTATCCTCACTCTAATCTGCCCTTGGCTACGACTCAAGCCCTGATGTTCTGGTACAGGATAAGGAGGGGACCTGGCTTGGTAAGATGGAATCTTAGATTGTCCCCAGTGTCCCAGACGCATCCTAATCCTACTCCTTGGTTAAAGTTAAAATCCAGAGATTTAGGGATAAACCAGGGGTGGGGAACGTCTGGCCCGTGGGCTGTATAAGGCCCGCAAAATCATTTGGTCTGGCCCTGCCAAGGCATTAGGGGTGAGTTAATTAAATGTTTGACCAAATATGTCAGGCTAATTTTTAAGTGGATAATTTTGTATGGCCCATGAGAGATGTTATAAATATCCAATGGCCCTTGGCAGAAAAACGGTTCCCCATCCCCGGGGTAGAGGGAGGAGCTTTAGGGAAGATGAGGTGACTTGTGTAGTCAGTAGGATGATTCCAGTGTTCAGATCTGCTGGAGCTTTTGTTCTTTTCCTCCTCCATTGCATTGTCTGTGTCTCTCTTGACTCTTGATTTTGTCTCTCTTAAATCGTAGATTCTGTCTCTGGGTTTTTTTTTCCCCTTCTCAGTCCCCTGTCCTAGGAATTTAATCAGCAGCAAAATGACTTTTGGGTAGGGGAGAAGGTGTGTTCTGTAAGATTCTAATTGCCTTCTTTTTCCTCACAGAGGTGGCTTGTGGCAGACTTTACCCCCTTCAGACTCCAGACTATAATTTTAAAGATTTATGTCCCAGTGGACTCTTCCCTCATGCCCCAGAAGTGGTTCGCTGCCTCCTCTTCCTCCCTCATGGCTACCTCACCAACCTCGCTCATGACTTGGCCCTTACCCTTCCCTCTACTCACATCTGCAGATTTTGGCTTACACTTCGACTTCAGGGCTTCGTTCTCAGCCTGTTCTTACCTCTTCTTTGCCAACCCAGAATGATGCCGTGTCTAACATCTTGCTGTAAATATTGTACAATGATTCTGTGTAAATAGTTAGGGCCCCGCCCACAATGGAGAGCAATTAAAGATCAGCCAATTAAAGATCAGTTTGCTCATTGATGTTTGGTCTGGTCCTGTGTGTTCTTGTCATCGGAAGCCCCTATTTCTGTCACTGTGGTTTGGATTTTTCATGGGATTAGCCACTGCATCATCACCCACAGACTTCTATTGAGACCTAAACTCTACAGGGCATCGTACTAGGTGGTAGAGATACAAAAAGCTTAACTCCTCGGTCCCAGCGTCAGATGTTTGTAGCTACTTGAGAAGATGGGAATCTAATGTTAAAGTGATCATACAAGTTCCACAAAGCACATCCATCCCAGTTCAGTTTAAGGTCCCTCCAAAAGCTGTAGTGCCACAGGCAGCAGAGGCTGAGTCCCAACAGAACTAAGTTGTTTGGCTTAGTCTGTGGGCTGGTTGTACCTTCACATGTTGGGACTCCCCTGGGTGGTCAGGTCAATAAAACCACTGTTATCAGTTCTTTATTTTTTAGATCTCAGGTTGAGGTGAATACGGTTAGGAAGTAAAAAGTGTCTGTCTCCCACTCTGTTTATTCCAAACCCAAAGAAAGCATTATTGTCTGGAAACAACAAAGGACAGGAAAAAGGAGAAGGAAACAGCAGAGTCCACAGTTGTGTTCCTTTTGGATTCTGAGATGACGCCTCCAGGGGGCAGCACCAAGGCAGAGAACTAGACTAAGATCACTCAGTCCTGTCCTCTGTCTGGGGCTCCCCACAGGTCCCCACCATCACTCCTCCCATTCCTCCCAACTTTATTTTTAGCTGGCAGTGGGAGGGGGCAGGATGGGAGGGAAACTAACGAAAACAGAAGAGGAGAGGGACAGAGGCACAGAGGACTTCTCACGCAGCCAGAACAGCCAGGCATGGAGCTGCCTCTCATCCCTCACCTGTTCTTGTCCCTGATGGTCCTGACAGGTGAGGGAGGTTAACTTCTTGGTTTCTGATGGGAAAAGAGGATAGTGGATTGTTTGGCATTGGGACTTTAGGGTTAAAATTATTTGGGAACTAGGGTGAAAGATTAACACTGATTCTCCATTGCTAGTGTGTCTGTATGTCTGTGTGTGGGCGCGTGTGTGTGTGTTTGCACGTTTGCATTCTTATGCCCACAGCATATGACCGAGTTAGTATTGAGATTGTCAGAGCCTGTGTAAGGTTTGTGATGCAATTATCTAAAACCTGTGTCCTAGCTCTGGAGAAGTTAGGGGACCACTAAGAAACAGAATGTGACCTTCCACGTGGCCACTCTGATTCCTATTCCCCCCTCCCTTCCTCTCCCCACCCTTGGTGGTCTCTGGAACCGGAGGCATAGCTGACTAACCGTGTAGTCAGAACTCTGGGTTTATCTAACCAATGAGCTACAGTTCCTAGTCATACAGCCCTGGCATTTTCCTGGGTGCAAAAAGGCTCACATACAAACCACCTTTTTGAAAATGAGCATGGTTTGAAGCAGAGCTGTCGCCATTGGTGGGAGTGGGTGGTCTAAGAGGGGGTGGCTTGAAATGAAGGAGCAAGACACAGGGCAAGAACCATGGGAGAGACCAGAAGCTGGAATGTTTCCTCACCAGTGCCCTGTAATCTTCGTTTCCTAAAATACCAGCTCTGATTTTAAAGGGATGGGAGGGAAGAATCAGCCAGAACTTGATTGGGGGCGGGGGTCTGTAGAGTGGGTCGACAGCTAAGGGAGAAATGCGGAGGGCAGTGGGGAGGGTGGGTACATTTAGAAAGGAAGCTGGTGGTTGTGGGAAACTTTAGGGCGAAGGGACCCTTGCTAGGATGAATGGCAAACCATGTGTGTGGGCAGGCGAGGGGCCCCACCCAGTTAATTGCCACTGAGGTTTTCAGGGCTGGAATCACCCAGAGCCCTAGACGTTGGAGAAAGAGAGTGAGCGTGTAACAATGACACTGGGAGTCAAGAGGGAGAGAGGAGAGACCCAGACATTCAGTGTTCCCTCGACTCCTGTTCTCCCCATGGTCCTGGTTTTGGGGAGACTTTGAAAGGCATGGTTGTTCTGGGGCTACAGACGGTCTCTCTCCCTCCTTTAACCCTCCGCTTGGGGAGGAGGATGTGTAGGAGGAATGATGTGGAAAAGAGGAACTTGACCCAGGCTTGTCTGTAAATTAGATTTCAGGGGTTGGATGGAAATACAGCTGTGCACTAGCATGGCAGAGGGCCACGGGTTAGACAGCTGGACACAGATACAGGAAGGAGATCATCCTTGCCTGGAGCTCTGAGTCCATGACATTGACAGAGGCCAGGCAGCTTATGAGTAACTAGAGGCCCGATGCACGAAATTCGTGCAAGAGTAGGCCTTCCTTCCCCCAGCTGCTGGCACCAGCTTCCCTCGCAGCCCCGGCCTTGTCTGGAAGGTTGTCTGGTCTAATTAGCATATTATGCTTTTATTATTATAGATAAGCAGAGAAATAGACTTATAGCAAGACATGTCCTTCACAGCCTCTCTCTGGGCATTCACTAGCCTCTCTACCTGCTGCCTGCTAACCTTATGATCCCGGCCCCCCAGGTCTCTGCTCCCCCTTCAACCTGGATGTGCATCACCCACGTCTGTTCCCAGGGCCACCTGAGGCTGAATTTGGATACAGTGTCTTACAACATGTTGGGGGTGGACAGCGATGGTGAGGAGGAAGCCGGGCCATGAGACGGGGGCTGTGATGACGCTGTAAAGGGGTTGAGGCAGATGGGAATCTAAAGGAATCGGGAAGGGGGTGGGCTCTAGATTTGCCAGCCCATGCACTTACCCTCTGGCCTATCTCTCTCTCTCTTTTTTTTTTGTATGGCCTATCTCAAAGGTCATGGTCACACTGTGCTTATATTCATGCCCTCCCCCAGGATGCTGGTGGGTGCCCCCTGGGATGGGCCTTCTGGTGACCGAAGGGGAGACATTTACCGCTGCCCCATAGGGAGATCCCACAATGCCTCATGTGCCAAGGTCCACTTGGGTAAGATGCCTCACTCTTCTACTCCTAACCCCTAACCTTCATACGCTAGTAACTTTGACCCCTTATACCTCACCTATATCCACATGCTCCCTGTCCCCGACTTGACCTTGATCTTTTCTCAAACCCAAATCACCCTGAACTCAAGCACCCCATCTGTGACCTCATGATCTCATTCTCTTAGTCCAATGT